>NW_003852418.1:787546-854380 GCF_000181295.1 Otolemur garnettii | reverse complement strand
CCAAGAAGCTGGGACCACAGGCGCCCGCCACAGCGCCTGGCCATTTTTTGGTTGCAGCCATCATTGTTTGGCGGGCCCGGGCTCGGGATTTGAACCCGCCACCTTAGGTGTATGTGGCTGGCACCTTAGCCACTTGAGCCATAGGCGCCGAGCCTCCAGAACGATTTTTAAAGATGTTTCCTTGTCACCACATCAGGTTAAGCAGTGAACATAGCATCTGTATTTCCTTCACACTTGGGCCCTGTGACCTCTCATCTGTCAGTCCTGCACCCTCTCTCTGAAAATGTTGACTCTGACAACCCCACCCCCAGAAACCACTGGATTCATGCTGATCTGGTGGACTTGTCCCCTACAGACAGCCTGCACCTCAACCCCAGCTCTCCCTATCTCCTAGCCCACAGTCACCACCCTGCTCTGGCCCCCAATCTCCCCCTGCACAACCCTCCCTGCCCTTCCAATCTTCAGATCCCTGCTGTGAGGCTGCCTTCTCCAGGAAACCTGCAGAGCCCTCCCATCAGTCTCTGCCAAAGAGATGCAGGGCTCCCCTTGGGGACTGGTGGCAGGTGCAGTTCCTAGTCAGGAAAACTGAGGCAGAGCCAGGGCTAGAGAGACAAATGGGACAGAGGAGAGAGCGCCAGCAAGGCCTCCCTGCCCCTAGGTCAGCCCATGGCCAGGGCCCCATGTCAGACTGGATCATACTGTGATGCTTCCTGCTCAGAAACATCTGGCGTTGAGTGTATAGACAAAACATGGTCTGTGCACACAATGGAATATCACTCTGCCTTAAAAAGGAATCCACACCACAACACAGCTGAGAACCTTACACTGAGTAAAGTCAGTCCGTCACAGGAAGACGAATACTGCAGGAATCTGCTCATATGAGGTGCCTGGAGCAGTCGGACTCACACAGACAGCAGCATGGTGGCTGCTCTGGGCTGGGGGGTTGTTGTCTAATGGGTGCAATGTCTCTATTTGAGATGATGAAAATGTCTGGGGACGGATGATGGTGCTGGTTGTACAGCAGCCCGAAAGCCTTTGATGCTACTGAACTATACGCTTTTCTTTTTTTTTTTTTTGAGATGGAGCCTCAAGCTATCCCCCTGGGTAGAGTGCCATGGCTTCACTGCTCAAAGCAATCTCCAACTCCTGGGTTCAAGTGAGTCTCCTGCCTCAGCCTCCCAAGTAGCTGGGACCACAGGTGCCCGCCACAACGCCTGGCTATTTTTTGGTTGCAGCCATTATTGTTGTTTGGCGGGTCCGGCCTGGATTCGAACCCGCCACCTTAGGTGTATGTGGCTGGCGCCTTAGCCGCTTGAGCCACAGGTGCCGAGCCACTATACGCTTAAAAAATGGTAAATTTTATGTTATGGAGATTTTGCCACAATTAAAAAATAAAGCCTCTAAATGGCTTCCCTGTGCTCGGTGCAGCAGTGGATTTGACAACAAAAATTTCCTGGACCGTGCCTGGAATGTACCCAATATCCGCGAGTCCTCCTCGGTGATCTCAAGCTCTGGCTCTGAAGTTACCTCCTTGTGAGATCTTCCCTGCCCCCCTTCCCTACTTCATATTTTTCCTTACCACGTCTCACTAACTTATTATATTTCTCTTATTTATTTCACTTATTGTCTCTCATCTAGTTGGAAGAGCGATAATAAATGGGAGCTCCTTAAAGTCAAGTGATTTCAGGCCAGGCGGGGTGGCTCACACCCACAATCCTAACACTCTGGGAGGCCAAGGCAGGTAGACCGTTTGAGCTCAAGAGTTGAAGACCAGCCTGAGCAAGAGTAAGACCCCGTCTCTACTAAAAATAGAAAAACTAGCTGGGCATTATGGCAGGTGCTTGTAGTCCCAGCTATTCAGGAGGCTGAAGCAGGAGGATTCCTTGGACCCAGGAGTTTGAGGTTGCTGTGAGCTAGGCTGACGCCATGGGGCAACAGAGTGAGACTCTATCTCAATAAGGAAAAGGTCAGGCAATTTCGGTCTGTTTGCAGCTAGGGCGATGCCAGGCACATAGTAGGTGTTCAGGGAACACTCTGCTATCTTTCTGTGGACATATCTGGTGGCCCTGGTGGCCACTTTCCCTGCTCTGGCATGTCTGGGAGTCTCAAGAAGCTCCCATTCTTTGGCCAGGTGGAAACCTGCCAGTTCTTGGCGGCGGGGGCATCCAAAGTCTGCAAGCCCTGGCCCTGCCTGGACACCAGTTGTGGCCCCTCCTGGCTACTTATATGAGTCTCCCTCAGGCCACAGCCTGTGCACAGTCCCTGGAATCTGGTTCACAAGTGGCTCTCTGCCTGGAGGTGCCCTCCCTCCTGTGGCTAGAGTGGAATCCCTCTTTAGTGCCTCCCAACAGTCTGAGTCTTCCTGATACTGCCCTGGAATGGGATAGATGACAGCGATTGAAGCATCTGTGTGTCCCCAAGCTAGAACTGACCCCTCACCAGGGTAGGGACCCTGCATTGCTCAGCACGCAGCAGGCACATAGGGCTTGGTCAAGAGTGTGCTGAATAAATGAAGGAAGTGAGAAAGGAGGATCAGACAAACACCCAGGAGACTGAAAACAGAAACTTCACAGGAAAAAAAAAGAGGCATAGAGATCATTCATTCATTCCCTCTTCCAGTCACTCATTCACTCCACATTTATTGGGTACCTACCATGTGCCGGATTAGTTTCTTGTGTCCACAAGAGCAGGGATGGAGACACATGTGGACAGTATGGACACAGGCAAACAGGGAGGTCCTGAGTCAAAGCCAGCAGGCCAGCTCCTTGTCCTTCTCCCCTCATGATCACAGGCTGCCCAATGCCAGTCTGGCCCACCTGGGCCTAGCCAAGGGGACACCCAGCCAGAATGACAGGCAGGCTGGAGGTTTCCCCGAGATGGCCCACAAAGTCATCTTGTGAAATGTAACCAAGAATGAAACTGCAATAAATAAAGGCTGACAGTGCCAGGAGGGGCGTGGCAGCTCCCCCACTCTTGCCAACCAGGGCCCAGCCCCGAAACCCTCCAGGGTCCTCTTCCTGACTAGTGGCCCACAAAGCACGAGAAGGTTGATGTGCCTGATCCCACATGACCTTCACAGCAACTCTGCAGAAGAGGGATCACTGTCCCTTTATTATAACAGGCTCAGAGAAGTGTGCCGTAAGACCACACAGCAAGGCAGGGCAGGAGCTGGGGTTTGCACTCAGGCCTTGGGACTCCAGAGTTCTCCTGTTCTGCTGGCCCACTGCTGCACGAAGACAGAGGAAGCGTGTCTGTCGTCCCTGAAGCTGCTGCCCCCCATCCATATCTGGGCCTTTTCTAGCAGCTTGAGAAATCATAGCTCAAAGATGGGGGCCACTGGGGTCAGCCCTGCTTCAGTGTTGAAGGAAGGAAACCTTCCTATGTGCCAGGCACTGTGCACAGAACCCACAGTTCTGACTTGGTGAGGTGGTACCATGATCAGCCTCATTTTACAGGGAGAACACCAAGGCTCAGAGACGGAGCATCAGTGCTGGAGGTCACAAAGCATGAAGGAACTAAGTCAGATTTCAAAATATAGCTGACTGCAAAATTCCCAACCAAACCCTGAATTTTCTCTAATCCCTGTTCTTTTCAGCTTGAAAAACTGTCACCCTCTAGGGGCCATTTCCAGCAGGTTGCTTTATGCTTAGCCCATCTGGGTGCTTGGGCCACAGGGGTGTGTGGCCCAGGCTCAAGAAGACTTGTGGCTACCTTCACAGCCAGGAAGCAGAATATGGGTTCTCCCAGGGAAAGGGCTACGGAAGGAGTATTTTTTTTGAGACAGAGTCTCATTTTGTCACCCTTGGTAGGGTGCCGTGGCATCACATACCTCACAGCAACCTCCAACTCCTGGGCTTAGGCGATTCTCTTGCCTCAGCCTCCCAGGTAGCTGGGACTACAGGTGCCTGCCACAACGCCCAGTTATTTTTTTGTTGCAGTTTGGCTGGGGCCGGGTTCAAACTCACCACCCTCAATATATGGGGTCGATGCTCTACCCACTGAGCCACAGGCGCTGCCCCAGAAGGAGTGTTTAATGAGGCGGTGGCTCTTAAAATCAGGAGATGTAAAACCCTCAGAAGAGGAAAGCCCAGATGAACAGGAAGCCCTGCAGGAACTAAGAAGGCTGGCTGCAGAGAGCGACATGCAGGCACCCTCTTCCCCAGGGGTGGGTGCGGGGCACCCGTTCTGGGTGGGCCCAGAGAGGCACCCAAGGGTTTCTTTGTTTCTTTCTTCCTAGGCCGCCCTTGGCCCCTGACAGGCCGCCTGCAGCAAGAGGCGTTGAGGTGTGAGTTGATGAAACTTGTTTCATCTTGGAGTAGGCAAGCAAACGTAGACAAGCTGTCCTCTTCTTGAGAAGCAAAGTGGAAGGCATTTTGTGAGAGAGCTTAAGGAGCTGCAGCATGCCCTGGTGGGAAGATGGCTGCCTGTGTATGCCGTTGGGGCCTAAGTCCTTCCTGCCAGAAGGAACGAAAGAGATCAACACTGATGGACCCCTGTGCCAGGATTGTTAAGATGCTGTAGACCAGCCCCCGGCCCTCAGGGTGCCTACAGTCCACAGGAGGGACACACTTATACACCAATGATTATTATGTGAACAGTGGCTGAGACAGCCTGGACCGCCATGTACAGTTGTTGAGCACGTGTGCTGTTCACACGGCCATGGAATCATAGGGCTCCCAGGGTGGTGCAGGGAAAACTACATGCAAGAGCTCTGGGAGGACATACAAGGTCTGGGACAGCTGGGAAAAGGCAAGCCCATGTCTGCCTGGAGAGTCATGGAAGGCTTCTAGGAAGAGGAGACATGCTTGAACTTGAAGGCTGATTAAGGTTTGCATAGCCAGCAGGGACTCAGAACAAGAAAAGGCATATCAGAGAGAGGTTTCCCAAGTCCAAACTTTTGGGGACCACCTTCACCATTTCTATAGGATCTCTATACCACCTGCACTATTATTTACTTAATACTTATTTTTAAAGCATCTTTCCCTTTTTACTTAAATAAATTCAGCTTAAAAGAAGACTTTTATTACTGCCATAAACGAAAAATCAGGCTCACTTGCCATAAATAGAGGATAACTGTAAAAATAAATGCTATGAAAACCACACGGCATTCGTAAATTCTAGCCAGAGAACATTGCCTGCTGAAGGCTATAAGCCCCAATCTCCATTTTCTCCCATTAACAAGTGAGGCTGGTGAGGGTTAGGTGTTAAATTTAGAACAGCACCAAGCAGAGACTTTTTTCTTGATCAGAAGGGGATTGTAGCTGAGTGTTGTGACTCAAGCCTATAATCCCAGTGGGAGGATCACTTGAGGCCAGGAGTTCAAGACCAACCTGGACAACACAGTAAGACCCCATCTCTAAATGATTTAAAACTTAGGTGGGTACTGTGGTACATGCCTGTAGTCCCAATAACACAGGAGGCTGAGATAGGAAGATTGCTTGAGCCCAGGGGTTCAAGGCTTCAGTGAGCTATGATCATGCCATTGCATTCCAAGCTTGAGTGACAGAGTGACACCTTGCTTCTAAAGTTTCCCAAAAAATAAGCAGAAAAGGGAAGGGGCTTAGGATGCAGGTCCTGCTGAAGTGTGGACACCAGTGGGCACCTACTGTCACCAGTCCTGGCTTCCTATGGCCAAGGTCAAATCCCACAGTTCATCCCTAGGCCCCACTTCCAAGGGCTTGCTTGTGTTGAGACCTATACCTGGAAACCTTCTCTGCCGCTCACCTGACTGAATCCTACTCATTCTTTCAGTCTGGCTCTTGGGGCAGCACACTATCTGATTCACTTTAAGGTTCCCTTCTTCTGGGAAGGTTCCCACATGGTGAGAACTAACACCCATTTAAGGAAGGAAGAGGCCCAAATGCACATTTGGAGAGTGAATAAACAAAGGAATGAATGGATGACACCTCTAGGGTCTGTGCGGCTCAAACCAGAGAAGAAACTTCCTGAGGCATCAGCTTCACTTCAGAAAAATGGGGAAAGGACATTATTTTTGTATTAAAACAAACATGAATATATTATGGAATAGAATACAGAAGTCATGAATTTTGAATGAAGCTGGAGACATCAAAGAAGGTTGCCCGGTAGGGAGTTGTTTACTCTCCCACCTGGGACCACTCCTCCTCCCTCTCTGCAGCCTCGGGCTCCCCAGACCACAGACCCTCCTCCGTCCCAGGAAATGTTGGCCTAAAACAAGAAGGAGCCAGGAGGAAGGTGAAGAGCCCAGATTTAGCAGGAAGGAGGCAAGTTGCAGCTCTTCCCTGACCTTCTGGGTGGCCTCCGGAGCTTTGGTTTCCCCCACCCCCACCCCTCATCATTGGTTAAAGGCTTACTTCCAGAATCAGATGAATGAACAGCAGGCAAAGAGCCTGGTTCAGTGTGAGGGACAGACCCAGTGGGTCCACAGGACGTGCTGGTACCTGGGGGAACCGACTCACTGCTGAGTCTCAGACACACAAAAGCACATTTGCCAAGGTGAAGACCCTGCCCAGTTCTGGCTGATGGCGGTGGTAGAGGAGTGCTGTCTCACTCAATGCTATGAAAACCACAAGCATAGCATAGAGACTTAAATAGCTAACATATTTAAGTATTTACTATGTGCTAAGTGTCTGGTGATGCTGTGCCTCAGTTTCCCCATCTGTAAAATGAGGCTGCTAATGGCCACTACCTCACAGGGTTATTGTAAGGCTTAAAATATTAAGATTCATATAGTAGCCTGGCACATGCAACAGAGGCATTTCTTATTTATTCAGTTACCTTTAATTCAAGTGAAATTCAGATAACATAATTCAATGGCATTTAACGCAGTCATCACAATGTTTTACAACCACCATTGTTACCTAGTCCCCAAACATTTCACCACCCCAAAAGAATACTCTCCCCTTCTTCCTACCCCCTGGTAACCCCAGATCTATGTTCTGCCTCTACAGATTTGTCTACTCTGGATTTTTCATATAAATTGAATCATATAATATGTGGTCTTTTGTGACTGGTTTCTTTCATTTAGCATAAAGTTTTCGAGCTTCATCCACCCTATATCAATATTTCATTGCTTATTATCGAGGTGTTTCTTTAATACAATAAAGTATCTTAATTCATCCCCCAACAACCTGGGAAGCAGTCACTATCATTCTCCTCTTCTTACAAATGAGGAAACTGAGGCACAGTGGAGAGGACGGGGACTTGCCCATGTTCCTAGCCAGGCTGCCCTGACAGAGCTGGGCAGGCAGTGCTGGTGCCAGCAGCTGGGGGCAGGGCGCCTCCGAAGGCCACCAGCACATATTGAGGGAGACAGCAGTGGAATTACAAATCTAGGGAGATTTAAGGAGAACGAAAATATTCTGGCACTTGCAGGATTGTGGGAGTTGAGCAGGTTTCCCCAGCGGAATTCCCGCCTCCTCTTCCCACACTTTTGGGCCACAGGGAATGAGAGGCTGTGGGAGGGAGATAGGCAAATGTGACAGGGTGCAGGGGTCCAAGGCCAGGGTGGGGCCAGGGAGGGGTGCCAGGGCCTGGAGCAGACACACAGGTACCCTGATGTCAGTGCAGGTGCCATTTCCTCCCATCCCTACCTGCACATCCTGCAAAGCCAGTGGGATGAGCCATTGTGCAGATGCATAATGGGGCTAAGAGGGGCGGGGGGGGGGCAGGATTTGCCCCCCAGTGTCTGACCCAGAGTCCAGGCATGTACCTGTCCCGTCCCTGCTTCCAAAAGAGGCAGAGGGAGGAAGTGGAGGAAGCACATGAAGGGTGCATCTGCCACATGGGTGACGTTGCCCCAGAACCCCAGAAAGGAGCAGCCCCAGATCCACAGAGGAGAAGACAGTGTGAGTGTGATGGAGACAAGTGGAAGAGCAGAGCAGGCGGAGTGAGAACAGAGCGGAAGGGAGGGGCAGACAAGGGCACCCAAAAGCAGGGTGCAGAGACCCATGGCAGGAGACAGAGAGACTGAGGCAGATACTCAGGATGCTCCGAAGCAGAGGTTCTGGGGGTGACCAGTGTCCAGGGGCAGAGGGCAGGGTGGCCATGGTCCCATCACTGCCAGTACCCGGCTTGGGCCAAACCCGGTCCTCACTCAGGACCAAGTGCCTGCCACAGCCACAGCCACCCCCGCCCTGTTGTGGCTGAGAGATCCAAGGTTGGAGCAGTGAATACACAGGCTCTGGACTTTTGGTCACTGACCTGGATTGAGCCCCCACTATACTTCTTCCCAGTGGTCACATCTCCAGCAAATCTCTGCACTAAGGTTTCCTCATCCGTAGAATGGGTATTGTGGGGATTCAGTGGAGTCACACATGCTTGTACGTCTCAAATGTGGTGGACTCGTATGCATTGCTGTGATGGGGAACATCAGGCTGCTGTTCCTGCTGCTTCCCAGGTGTGGTCTCCAGCTCCTTCCTTTCCAAGCCTCTTTTTCGTATTAAGAAAAGTCCTGGGCTCGGCGCCTATAGCTCAACCGGCTAAGGCGCCAGCCACGTACACCTAAGGTGGCGGGTTCGAATCCCCAGCCCGGACCCGCCAAACAACAATGATGGCTGCAACCAAAAAATAGCCAGGTGCTGTGGCGGGTGCCTGTGGTCCCAGCTACTTGGGAGGCGGAGGCAGGAGACTCGCTTGAGCCCAGGAGTTGGAGGTTGCTGTGAGCTGTAATGCCACGGCACTCTGCCCAGGGGGACAGCTTGAGGCTCTGTCTCAAAAAAAAAAAAAGAAAAGTCCTGGCCTGGACTACGAAACACAAGGACTATTCTAGAACCAGACCAGAGAATCACTAGCTGAAGGGGTTCTTACTCCACCCCAGGGCCTTTGCATTTACTGTCCCCTCTGCCAGGAAGGAGATTTAATATGCTCTAAAGCACACAGCCGGAGATCTGGAGAGCCCAAGGAATTGAGTTTGGGGTTTCCTGCACCTACTGGGAGTTCAGTGGCCTCAGGGACCACCGCTGGGGTGCCTGGGGGCATAAGGAGACCAGCTGGTGGATCCTGGGCCCTGCCCCAGAGCCGGCAGCCCCCTCTCTCTCTGCTGCCTGCCTGTGGGGAGACCATTAGTACAGCTTTGTTTTGAGTGCTATTTCCACTACCATGTGCTCTGGCCGCCAGGCCTCCATTAGAGACCCTTTCTGGGGCTGATGACAGGCGGCAAACAGCTCCCCAGAGAGCTGGCCGTAATTGCTGCCGCCTCCGAGGCCGGAAATGATTTTTTTAAAACCTCACAAAGCAAAATAGACACCCTACCGTCTGCAATCCACCTTCTTCCCTGCAGCTGCGGAGGGAACCAAGCCTGAGGGCTGGAGGGAGGGGGGAATGGATCCAGACCCCATCTCTCCTCCCAAGAGGCACCTTTAAAATGCCGGCCTAGAGGAAGCAAAGTTTGGGCTCTGTTCCCATGCTTTGAAGCGGGTGGGACCCCTCTGCAAGGTGGGCGTGTGGACTGGGGGCCTGCTGCAGGCTTGTGGTGCAGCTCTACCAGGAGGTCCTGCGCTTCTCTGAGGGGCACCGTGAAGTAGGGGAGACAGCTAGGAGGCTGGAGTGGCCAGAAGAGAGTGTGCCAGGCAGGTCCAAGTTGGGAAGGAGCTTGGTGTGTTCAGGACTAGAAAGGAGGCTGGTGTACACACCCAAACACACGCACATGCGCATACACACGGATGCACACTTCCCCTCTCCTTTTCTGAGCCCACATTCCCACTTCCTGGATAATGCGGCCAACCCTAGCACCCCATGAGCATAGGAACTCAGAGCGACTCCAAATTTGAGTCCACACACCTTCCTAAGAAGCAGCCTCTCTTCCGCCACCTCCTGGTCCTGCCTGAGCTCTCCTTTCCACTCACCACAGCTGTGTACACCCCCAAACAGCAGGCCAAGGTGAGTCTTCCCCACTCAGAAAGCTTCCAGGGCTGTGCCTCCCCGGGGATAAGACCACATTCTGCAGCCCGATCTTTGGAGGCTCCAGCTGCAGCCTGCTTTTCCTGATACACACGCACAGCTCTCCCCCAAGCCCCTGCCTGACCCAGGCAGACAGGTGCAGCTCCATATGGCTTCTGGAGCCCCCTGTTGGCCCTGGCAAGCCTTAGATATAGGCCAGGAAGGAGCCTGCCTCCCCCGGGAAGTCTCCCCCGACTGCAATAGGACACAGTGACTTTCCTTGGGGTGGCCTGCCTGCCTGCCTATGTCCTGTTCCCTGGGCTTGAGTCCATCCTTATTTTACTGTCTGCCTTATCTCTGCCCTTCCCACACCCCAAAGATGTTCATCCAGGCTTACTGGGAAAAGTGAATGAAGCTTTGTTCCAGGGGCCTCAGGGCAGAGGAAGGACTGCAGGGGAGGGGAAGGTCTCTGGGATCCAAGCCCACCTTTGCCACAGACTTGGCCCAGGTCCTGAGGCCAGCCCTGGGCCTGAGGCTCCTCTGGGCCTCAGTTTCCTCACCAGTGAAACGAAAGCTATTTCCCTCAGAGGGAAAAGCCCCACAGAGGGGCTTTGGGGACCTCGACAAATCCTTTGAAACTGTGGGGAGTTTTCTGAGGAAATGATTCTCAAGTGGATTGGGATTTCCAAAAAAAATCAGGAACCGCTACTAGCGACAAGCTTCGGTGCCCCCTCCAGCTTCACCGTTTGGTCATTCATTCATTCATTCAGCTGACATTTATTGAGTGCCTGCTCTGTGTGGGTGTCATGATGATATACGGAATATATGTATGTGTAATCCTGAGATGTCATCTGAAGAGTTGTGTGTATGTGTGTGTGTGTACAGAGAGAGAGAAAAGGAGGAGCAGGGCTGGAAGATGAGGGGAAGAAAGGAAGATAGACACAGCAAACTCAGGGAAAGGAACAAGGAGAGATGCACAGAGAGTGAAAGGCAGAGGGGGACCCAGGGAGAGGTACACCTAGGAGAGCAAAGATCTAGAGAGGGGGCAGGCAGGGAGCACTTCCCACATGAGCTGCGCCCACCCTCCTCCGCCCCAGCTCCT
Organism: Otolemur garnettii; assembly: GCF_000181295.1. Lineage (NCBI taxonomy): Eukaryota > Metazoa > Chordata > Mammalia > Primates > Galagidae > Otolemur > Otolemur garnettii. Next base: position 843,420 of record NW_003852418.1, on the reverse strand, counting down.
TCCCTAACCTTCCAGAGGCTCCTCGAGCCTCCACGCCTCACTTCCAAAGGCACCAGTGTGGAGGCAGCTTCAAGGCTGATACTGAGGCAAGGACTCAGGGCAGAGGCTACCAGCCTGCCCCCAGGACAGGAAGCTAAAGGACCACCCAGCTCCCTCTCAGCCTGCCTTAGCCCCTCAGACCACACACAGTCACCCCCTGCAAACACTCCAGACCTTGCCCCAGACAAACCACCATTCTCTCTACTACAACACCCAGCCAGGGACACACAGGATCCCACACATGCCCCCAGACTCCCACCATCCTCACTGAAAGTGCTGGACTTAGATCCAGGAGCCTAGAGTGTCAGGCCCATGTTTTTTCAGCCAGAACCAGGAGTGAGGAGTTTTCAGCATTTGGCATCAGTGACCCCTGTGAGAATCCGACCAAGCCAGGAGCGCTGCTCCGGAACAAAGCACCTGCCCCCACACCCAGCTTGGCAGCCAGAAGCAGGACAGATGCGCAGGTTAAGAACTCTGGCTCTGTAGTCCCTGCAAGTGGGGCTCATGCCTGGCAATGCCCATCATTTATGTGTCTTCAGGCAAGTCACATCACCCCTAAGTCTCAGTGTCCTCGGCTGTAATTTGGGAGTGCACATAAGGGTTAAATGAGAGGAGGCAGGGGAAGGGAAGTGACAGAAACAGAAAATGCTTGGTGAACCTGGTTGCTTCACAAACCCCTGAAGGCCTTAAAGAGTTAAGCACCACATGTTGGGTGGATTTCCACCATTTCCACCGGCTCCATCCTCACCTGCTGGTTATAGCACGAAAGATAGGGCTTAGGAGGATACGGATGGGAGAATTCTAGAGGCTTAGCACTTAGGCAAACTCATCATTGTTCTGGTGGGAAAACTGAGGCCCACAGAGGAGAAGAGATGTGCTAAATCACCCAGCAAGGCAGAAGCAGGTGGACCAAAACAAAAAACAAAACAACAACAAACAGCAGCCCCTTCCCCCTACTCTGGCCCTTTCACAGGGAGCTGAAGTGAAGTCATGAAGGAGCCCCCGCCTCCACTCGCCAACACAGGGGACAGAGAAATCCCCATCCCTGCCATGTCCCCTGCGTAGGCCAGGCATCTTCAGAGTTGGGAGCTCCACCCACCTGGCCCCTTGTGCCAGCACCATCACTAAACTGCAGATTTTTATGAACTGCCCACTATGTTCTGGAGTCTCTGCCCACTTCACCAATCTTTGCACCTTTGGGAAATAAGACAGAAATCTCCTCAATAACAACCCCAGCTGATAACTGGTGGGGAGTGGCTTGCATGCCTTCTGTGACGGGGAGCTCACTGCTGGATACTCTGATTGCCTTAGGGGTGAATGCCCTTCTCCAGGTTGAACATCGTCCCTGCTTCCTAAATCTTACTACTATTTATACTTTTATAGGTTTAGCTTTCTTGTCTCCTCCACTAGACTAAAAACTCCAAGAGAGCTCAAGAACCTTATCTGTCTTCTTCACTGATATGTCCCCAGCAGCTAAAACAGCCTGGCACATAATAGGTGCCTGAACAGAATTTGTTGAATAAATGAAAGAACAAATAAATAACCAAGCTTCCGACATATGGCATTGTTTATAGGCCAGTAGTTTCCAGTACAAAGAGTATGAGGTGTGAGGGGACCGCCTATGGGCCAGCAGGCCTTCAAGTCCCCAAGACACTCCCACACCATAGCTTCCTACAGACACACCTACATACAACCTGTACCATTATGTCCTTAATGTTTTTCTATAAACTAACCCACTATTTTTAATACCCCCATTAGTCTCATCCTAAGTAATCATATCTGTGAAATCACAGTTTTGATGTGCTGGTTATATTTTTCTGGTACACATTAAAATAAATGCATAACTATTAAAATGTAAGAGGTTTATCTGGATTCTGCCTAAAATCATCTCTGAGGTAGGACTCAATCTTGCTGAGAGCCCTGGGGGGTTGAAGAAGGGTTTAAACTGGGGATGGTAGGGCTGAGTCCCAGAGACTCTCCTGGTGGCTTTGAGGAAGGGGAGGGAGGCCCAGCTGTGGGGGGGACCTGGAGGAGCAGCAGCCCCCTCTGTTTCCCGCTGCCCCATAGTGATGGGCACTGGAGAGGACCAAAGAGGTGGGCTCTGGATCCCAGGACCACCAGCTGGTAGAGGAGTGGATTGTTCCCCCCTTTTCTGAGAGTCTGATGGGGGTGGGGGAAGAAGGGCACAACCCTTGGGCCTCCCTTACCCTCATGGCTGTAGCATCTTATACACACCTCAAGGGTCTGGCCCTGGGTCCACTCACTACAGAGTGCAATCAGCCTTACCTACCCCGGGATGTCCTTGCTCCAATTCTGTGATCATCTTTTTTTAAACTACAAATATGAACTTTCATGAAATTGAAGTTCTCTGAATGTTAAAAACCTATTAACTTAAAATAAGCAAAAGTTTAAGAATTCGGACCTCAGACCCCTGCCTTGGCCTCCTTGCCGTCATTCATTCGTTCCCCTCTACCTCCCTTGGCTGGGCATTGTGCTGAGTTCCAGGACACCTGCCCCTCATGTGCCCAGCTGGCCCCAAACTCCTTTTGAGCTGAGATTCTTCCCAGGACCTTGTCAATAGATGATTTGGTCCCTAAAGTCCAAGGTAATGGCCAAGCCCCTGGGAATGGCCTAGTTTCATACCACCTTTCCCCTCTTCTTCCTGATACTACCGTCAGGTGGGCACCTACATAACCCTTCATAGCACGCATGTCCTCTCCCACCCTCTTCCTCAGCCTGGGGGGAAGCTAGAGGGTCACTGAGACAAGAGGCCACTCTGGGGGCTACTGTACACCCTCCTGGGTGTGAAATGTGGAGGTCACCATGCTCCTTCCACTACAGAGCCAGGCTTGAGGCCCAGCCCTGCCCTGACCGCGGGCCCTTCCCTCCTCCTTCCTGGGACCCAATAGCATTATGAGCACCGGCCCTGGACCAGATGCCCAGGTTCGAGTCCAAGCTCCAACACCTGATAGATGTGTGACGTTGGGTAAGCCTCATTTTACCTATCTCGTAAATATCGGGCTGGGGATAGGCCCCTCCTTTTTTAGGGTCTTTGTGAGGATCAAATGAGACAATATTACTTTAGGCCCTGGCATTGCACTCAATAACCATTTGCTTCCATGCATCTTTCTCTCCATTTGTACAGAGTTGTGTGAAGTGATCCCCAAAGCCAGGATATATAACCTCCTGGGTGGTTTTGTGCAAATTCTCCCTTGATCCTGGGTTTTAGTCTTCCCATCTGCGAGAGAAGATGGCCCCTTAGGGCCTTGATAATTCGTTCCTAGTGCTCCATCTCCTGCCTTGGTGGATCAGAAAGGCCCACTCACCAAGCTTCCCCTCACCCTTGTTGTGGGAGACTTTGCCCAACACCCTTGGGGTTGCCATGGCAAGAAGCCAAATTCCCCCCCATCCCGCTGGCCACCTGCAGCTCCTCTTGTCTGGGGAAAAGGCTGCCGGAGCCGGCTGATGGGCAAGGTGTCAAAACCAATTGGTGTGAAGGACTTGGGGAAAACTGCTTGTGAGGGCCAATTCCCCACAGGAGGCTAAGAAACCCTCGGCCCAAGGCAGAGTGTTTATGGGAGTAATTGATAGAATAATCACCAACGCCTAAGACAAAGGCGAACACATTTTTAACATCATAACCTTCGGAAGACAGGACTCAATTTTCTCCATCTTCCAGCCACCAAACTAGCTGGCTTATTGATGGTGAGATACCAACAGTTCGGTAAGGAACACAAGGAAGCCAAAGTCATTTTTCAGCGCGCAGGCTGCTTGCCAAATGGCCCGGAGTCCCCTCCCTCCCCCAGCGCCCCGCTGCTCCCTCCTGGCAACACAGAGAATCTCAGGACAGTGAATCACTCAATGGATGAAGCCCAGGGGCAAGCCAGGATCTTTGTCTGCATTGGGGTGTATTAATAATTGAAGGTACTGGCCTAGGGGGGTGTGTGTGTGCGTCCCCCCGCGTGCAGTGGGGTGGGGGTGGGAGGATGTATGTCTGCTGCAGTGTGAGGCTTCCTGGGGTTCCTTTCAGGGGTCCATATACCTGCCCCAGTCTGGCCCTCCCTCTCCCTGGGGAAACCAAACCAGGCTCCTCCAGCATCAGCCAATTTCCCTTCCCAACCCCCTCATCAGTGGGAGAATACTTAAGGCAGTGGCTTTCAAACTCCAGGCTGCACAAGAAATGCAAGGAGCTTATTACAATGCAGATTCCGGGTTCTCATCAATAACCCTTTTGATCAATGGTTTTGGGGGCACCCTGGGATCTGAATACAGTAACCTCTCCAGGAGACTCTGAGGCTAGAGGTATGCAAACATCCTTACCAAGACCCTGCCTTCCAGACCCTTACCCCAGATAAGATCTGGCAAGAGTACTGGACAGAGTCCTGACCAGTTGCCTATTTCCCACTCACATGTATTTTCAGCAAGACCCAGTCACCTTTGTGAGCTGCTGGTTCCTCTTGGTGGAACCCACTGCTTTACTGTTTACCAGGGAGCTAGAAGGGCACAAACCTGGGTTAGGGCGGTGCAGAGGAAGGAGCTTTATCACAAGACTGGGCCAAGCCTGCCTCAAGGCTGTCCTGGAGGAGGCAGGCCGGAACTGCCAAACACATTTTCCTTGTAAATATAGCTTTCCAGGGCGGCGCCTGTAGCTCAGTAGGTAGAATGCCAGCCACTTATACCCAGGCTGGAGGGTTCAAACCCTGTGCGGGCCAACTAAATAGCAATGATAACTGCAACAAAAGATGGCCAGGGGTTGTGGCAGGTGCCTTTAGTCCCAGCTACTTGGGAGGCTGAGGCAAGAGAATCACTTGGGCCCAAGAGTTTGAGGTTGCTGTGAGCTGTGATGCCACAGCACTCTACCAAGGGCGACATAATGACACTCTGTCTCAGAAAATATATAAATAAAATAAATACAGCTTTCCAGCTCTCTGGACACACACAGCGACCTTGGGCAAACCACCAGCCTTCTCTTAACCTTAGTTGCCGCTGGTGTCTTATGAGTATTGTGAGTCTGTGTGAGTTAATGCTGGCGAGGCTTGGCAGCACCTAGTGCATAGTAGGCATCTAACAGACATTGGATCTCTTTCCTTCCATTCCTGCTGTGTGCAGAGCAACAGGCTAACAATTTTTGATAAGGAAAAATCAAAATAGCTGCCATATATGAGCACCTACTAGGTGCAGATGCCAACCATCACCACCCCGCCTCCCAGTTCCTGATGCCTGCTGCGGAGGCGCACCACATGCTCCCTGTTCTTTGCTCACACCTCTAAAAAGCCCTCTTCAAAGTGGGTTGAATGGAGGTAGGAGGGAGATGGGAAGCGAAACAGATGTCCTTGCTGACCCATCTGGCCGCAGGCTTTCCCTGTGACAAGCTCCAGGGCAGGCAGGAGGGAGGCAGTGGCCTGGCAGCTGGGCTGGACTCAGATACAACTGGAGGGGTGAGCAGCCACCAAGTGGCTACGGTCAGGGGGTCCCTCCCCAGGAACCCCTGCTTCCAGCACCCACCCCCACCCCCAGACGTAGAGATACCTTCCCTGACCCAGCCACATTTCCTGAATCAGCGGAGGGCACACAGAGCCCAGGAATAATGAAACGATCAGGCTCCAATCTGCTAAACAGCAATTTCTGAGCTTTTCTAGCACACACAGCTTTTATCAAATTGGTATTCTCCTCCTGAACACAAATGGCTTATTAGACATGACCCACTTATTCGCCGTGTCTCACTATCATTAATAACAGTTTCTTTTTGTGATTAAGTGAGTGGCTCCAAACCCTTCCTGTGGTGGCGGGTGCTTGGCCCAGCAGAGGGGCAGCTGTGGGGGCTCCTCAGCAGCCACTACTTGGTGACTTTGAACCTGGCAATGTCAGGGGAAGCAGCCTGGTCCCTGCAGAACAGCCCAGCCTCCTAGTTTCTTCAGGGACAGAGGGTTCCCAGAGGGGTGACTCATTTGCTCAGAGCCCCACAGGCTGTCCGGAGAGAAGCAGAGTTCACCAGCAGCCACTGCTATCTCCCTCCATCCAGCCCCTGCCCCAGGCCTTAGCTTAACCTCTCCAAGGTGTAGATAGATTACAGCTGGTGGGACAGAGCTGTGACCCCACAGCATACCTGGCACCAGGGGGCAGGCAGAGACTGTCACAGAAAGGGTAGACCCTACTTCCTTTTGGGGGCGCTTACCACGGGTCTCAGGAATGGAGTAGTACCTGAATCCCTGGGGTCTGGGGCTCCAGGGACAGAATGACGATAAACCTCAGAGCCCCATTTCTTGTACCTCTCAGGACAGCAAACTCAGGGAAGCCCTTCTGTGTAAAACCCTCCTAGTCTAAGTTCCAACCGGGCCAGGGAACTGCGTGGAGAGAGGAGGGGAAGGGAGGGAGGAATTCCCAGTTTCCCTTGAATGGGAGGGAATGTGACAGGGAGATAAATGTCTTGAAAAAAGCACTATGTTCGCCTGACAGACCCAGGGGCCTGTCCTGGATCAGCCATTCTCTCACTGTGTGACCTTGGGCAACTCCGTTCACCTCTCTGAGCCTTGGTTTCTCCGTCTGTAAGTTGAGGATCAAAATATCCCTCTCCCTATTTATCACCACTCCAGCCAGGCCAGTAGATATTAGGTAAGGGATAGGAAGGGTGTGTAAATGATGCACAGAGTGGTTACTATCAAATGCGGTGAGGCAGATGGTACAGGGAGCTGTGGCTCCCAAAAAGCAGAGACCCTGAGAATGGCTGTGGAACGCCCTCTCACCCTGGAGCAACCTCACTCATGCGTCACGCCCCAGTGGAGCCTTCCCAGACTATCCACCCTGCCACATATGCACCCCCCTCACTCATTTCCATCAGAGTAAATCACTCGGTTCCCTGCCTTTTGTGCGAATCTCCCAGAGCCCTGGGTCCACAGTGCCCAGCATTGGTGCTGCAGCCTTCCCTGAAAGATTGGGAGCCCATGCAGGGAAGGGATGGATGGAAAGAGAGTCTACTTTGGTTTCGTCTATGCCCTAGCCCCTATACCAGAACCTGACTCACAGTGGGGATGGAGAGCCCCCATACCTGCCAGCCTCACACAATCTAACTCTACTGCCAAGTTGGGCTCCTCTGGGGCTAGAAGGAGCTTCGGAGACTCAAGCAACCAGTGCTGGGACTGCTTGCTTGCTTCCCATCTCCCACAGCAGCTGGAGTTGAGATGTCCCTGGGGCCAAAGGGCTGAGGATGGCTGGGGACCCAGTGGAAGGATGGTTACGGGCTTCCTGCCCACTCTCAGCATTCTTCTCCCATTCCCATGCCTTTGGCTGGAAGCAGCAACCCCAACTATTCCAGCGTCTTTGAGGAGCTTCCATCAAGCCCCGCAATGCCACCCACCCAACAGGGGATGTTGCAGCCCCAGTCCACCACTTCTCAAGAAACAGGGTCTTCTGCACCTCAGGACTGTTCCCTGTGCTATAAGGGACGGGTGTGGACAGGGGGGAGACAGGAGCAGCTGTGGGGTTAAACCCACAAAGGGGAAAGGCAGATGGGTAGGGAGGAGTGGGTGAGCAAAGTGTGTTCACAAGTGTGTGTGTGTGTGAGTGAGCGCGTGCATGCACGGGTGCGCCAGTGTGTCTGCAGGTGGGTAGGCAAGAGTTGTGGCAAAGCGTGTGCACCTGGGTGCCAGCTGGCAAAGGGTGCGTCCACCAGTGCAGTTCTTGGTGTGTATGTGGGTAGTGGGCATAAGTGTGAGGGCTTAGGACTGAGGAGGGGGATCTGAGGTATGTGGAGCCGTGTCAGGGTAGGAGTTGTGTAAGAAAGCAGTGAGTGGCTCTGAGTGTGTCTGGCTGTGAATGTGTGTGGTCGTGGAGGTGTGTGTATCCTTGCTAATGTGTATGTGTGTGGGAGGGAGGATGGGGGGGTCTCCGCGAGAGCAGGAACCGCGGTGCGCACCGAGTGCCCCCGCCGGCGCAGGGCTGGCCAGGGTAACAGGGCGGGTCCACCGCGCCGGCAGGGGGCGCCCCGGGATTCTCGCCACTGCTACCGCCGGTTCGAGCCCCAGGGCTGCCAAGTTGGAGCAGCGCTGCCCGGGGTGGGGTTTGGTGGGGAAGTCCGTGGGGGCAACGACCGAACTCACCGTGGCCGGAGACGTGGTTGTCCCAGGGCGCGTGGCCTGCGGGCCGCGTGGCGCCGCCGAGTTGCAGGAAAAGTGCCAGGTAGTGGAGGGCGCCCAGCGCCACCGCGAGCGGGGCCCCCATGGTGCGCGCTCGGGCCGGGGGCGCCGCCGCCTCACATCGGGGCTCAGAAGACCGCAGACCCCGCGCCCTCCGTCCCCTGCCCTGTGCGGCCTGGCTGCCCGGCTCCGGCCGCTGCCCCTCACCCGCTGTCCCCGGCCCTCGCCCGGCTCCGGCCCAGCCCCGGCTGCGGGTAGCGAGCGCACGCCCAGCCGGTCGCCTCTGACTGCGGGACTCTTCCCTTCCGCGGAAGGCCACTCTGCTCGGCGCCGCCGCCGCCGCCGCACCCCCTCCCTCCTCTCCCTCCCGCCCGCCCAGAGCAGGCGGCGGCGGAGGGATCTGCCGCTTGATTTATCATCAAAGTTTTGCCCAGGCTGGGATTTTTAAAGCGGTACCCGCAACTTTCCCCCGCCTGGGAGCGGGGGTGCGGACGGAATGGGGTGGAGGAAGCTTCCCCGGGGACACGGTTCCCGCAAAGCATAACACTGCTGGCTTTCGAAGCAGAAATATTATCCAGCAGGGATAAGGAGAAAAACCAATCCACCTGCTGCCAGACCAGCGCGCTCAGAGGGACTTCTCTACTTTGGTAGCAAGGTGGTGCCGGAGGGTCAGGGGCCCAGGTGGGGGTGAGTGTGCGATGAAGAAGGAACTTGGGCTGAGACACAGGAGATGCGGTCATAGTTCTGCTGCAGCCTTGACTGCAGGTGTCTACCTCTGTCTGAGCCTCAGGGTCACATCTGAGAAGTGAGAATAATGGCTACCTTCAGGGGTCGTGGTGATGGTTTGAGAAATCGTGTAGGAGTATATAAAGCGCTCAATATAATTCTGCCTACAGGGTAGAAGCGCCATAGTTTTTATTGTGGTTGTTCTCCCTGACACTCCGTTTTCACGTCTGTATAATGGGAGTGAGGCAGGCCAGTTGGTGAGACTCCTTCCAGGTTGGAGATACTGAGCCTGAAGAAGTGGATTGGCTCGCCCCCTTCTGGACTGTCGCTTCCCCAAACTCATGAGCCTGGATGGTGTGTGTGTGTGTGTGTGTGTGTGTGGCAGGAGAGGGGGATATGGAGCCTCGCTCATTCCCAAGAGCAGGAATCCAACGGAGTCCTCTGATTTCTTCTCTGTTTTACGAGGGCCAGTAGGTCAGAACTTCAGTACATACAGGAGGGAGGACCTGTAGTCTCGTTTACAAGGTGAAGAAGCATCTTACGTCCGAGAAGTAGCTTCCCGAAGTCCCACGGCGGGCCTGAAGCCAGGCCTCTGGCTCCTGCCTGGCAGTGTCCCTCCTGCTCTCTTCCTTTGCCCTTCCCCAGGCCTAGTTCCTGACGCGGCCTTGTCCGCTGTGGTTTCAGAACCGCAAAGGAGGACAGCTCCGGTCACCTGCACCCATCCCTAAAGCACCACGGAGGCCACCTCGGCGGGCTCTTTGATGCAGCGGTTCTGCAATGTAGACAGACCCTCCGATTTCTTCTCCCACCCCCTCAGAACTGTGTCATCCCATCATACGGCTCAGTTCCCACTCCAGACCACGATGGATCCAGCATCCAGCATTGTGGGCAGCACCCAACTGTAATAATGAGGTTAAGGTCTGAGGAACGTAGTCCTCTCTTTGTCTTTAATCTGGCTCTCATCTCCCCTTCCAACACTATGGCAGGTAGCACACCTGACGTGGCCCGTGGTAGCCAGCGACAATCCAATTCCTTCAAAATTAAGGATTCCCCCACCCTGAAGTGTCAAGCGCTAACAAACAACGTTTCAGCACCACGGACAGCCTCCGCGGGACAGGCTGCGCGAACACGCTTTCTTCAGCACCGAGGACAGATCCCCGACATCGTCCCAACTCCCTCTGGACCACATTCACTGGAGGAAGGGACTGTTTTTTGCCCGATGGACTCACTTTTCACTTCTTCCTATGCAGAGGTGCATTTAGGCTTTCCTGGAATGTCCAGGCAGCTTAGAGCCTTCAAAATCGTTTTCACATTCATTAATTCACTTGAGCCTTGCTTCCAGTAAATTGGGTGCTATCGTTCTCGTTAAAGATTCCTCATCTCTAACCTGGGAATCTTTGAGATCACATAGTAGCTCCAAGACTGAGAACAGGACTCTTTCAACACCAGCCTGAGGTCCCTCCAGGAGACTGTGGTTCAAACCTAGGGTTTTCTCCTTTTAAGCCACAGATTAGAGGGAGGGGTGGCACAGGCAAGGGGACAAGAAGAGAGAAGAGATTAGAAGAGAGACAGGAGTAAACGAGATGCTTGGGAGCTGCAGAGGAGGGAGGGCTGGCAGGATGCACGGTTTCTGTATTACTAGCCCACTGGCTGACCTTCAGAAATTCTTTCTTCTCACAGTCTGGAACAAGGTTAAGGTTCCTTCAAGGACAGAGCTCCAGGGATTGTATGAGTTTGAAAAGGCTCATGATGTAATGTTTCTGTTCAGAACTCTCTGAAGGCCATGTTTATTTGAGAAATCCTGACTTCTCTAGTTTTCATTCAAGGTCCCAGCCTCAGTGCCTGCACCTATCCTCCACTCCAGTCATGGTTCTGTCCCTGGACATGACTTGGCTTTGTTATATCCGTACCATTTCCAGTGCTTCCCCTACACTCGTATGCCTTCCCCTCTATCTAGCCAAGTCCCTAATTGACCATGGTCCAGCCTGAGTCCTCCGCAGGAAAAAATGCCTGCTGCCTTCTCCCAGTTTCCAAGTCTCATTTGGACAATAGCTATAGCACTGTGCCAAGAACTTTATCCCACTCAGTCCTCAGAACAACCAGGCTATATAGGGTAGGGTGGGGTGGTTAGAATTGTGGACTTTAGAGCCACGTTCTCCAAGTTTTACATCTTGCCACTTGCTAGCTGTGTAGACTCAGGCAAGTTGCTTAGCCTTTCTGTACCTCAATTTTCTCATCGGTAAAATAAGGATAATAAACTCAGTGCCTGTAGCTCAGTGAGTAGGGTGCTGGCCACATACATGGAATGTGGTGGGTTCGAGCCCAGCCTACACCTGCTAAACAACAATGACAACTGCAACCAAAAAATAGCTGGGCATTGGGGTGGGTGTCTGTAGTCCCAGCTGCTTGGGAGGCTGAGGCAAGAGAATTGCTTAAGCCCAAGAGTTTGAGGTTGCTGTGAGCTGTGACGCCATGGCACTTTACTGAGGGCAACGTAGTGAGACTCTGTCTCAAAAAAAAATAAGGATAAGATTACTCTCTTTGCGGCTTGGCGCCTATAGCTCAACCGGCTAAGGCGCCAGCCACGTACACCTAAGGTGGCGGGTTCGAATCCCCAGCCCGGACCCGCCAAACAACAATGACGGCTGCAACCAAAAAATAGCCGGGCGTTGTGGCGGGCACTTGTGGTCCCTGGGAGGCGGAGGCAGGAGACTCGCTTGAGCCCAGGAGTTGGAGGTTGCTGTGAGCTGTAATGCCACGGCACTCTACCCAGGGGGACAGCTTGAGGCTCTGTGTCAAAAAAAAAAAAAAGATTACTCTCTTCGCACAATTATTGTGAGGATTAAATGAGTTGCTACATGGGAAACACTTAGAACAGTGCTTGGTGCATAGTAAGTACATTATACATGTTGTTGTTGTGAGAAAAAAAATGCTCACAAAGTTTAAGTATCTTGCCCAAAGTCACTTAGCAAGGCAACAGTACAGCCATGATAGGTTTTATTTATTCTTGCAGTTTTTGGCTGGGGCCAGGTTTGAACCCACCATCTCCAGTATATGGGGCTGGTGCCTTACTCCTTTGAGCCACCAGTGCCACCCCCATGATATGTTTGATTCTGAAGCCCATGATTTCAGGAATCTTTCCTGAGCACATGTGGTTCAATCTGTGCTCTTGACACTTTAGAAAACTAAGACCCAGAGAGGGTGAGTGACTTCCTTAGAGTCACACAGCCAACCCCGACAGAACTAGGTCCAGTTCCTCTGTCTCCAAGCTCAAGGCTGTCCTACTATGCCATACCATCCCATTTGTATTAAACCACACTTTATAGTTTAAAAATTATAGTCACATCTATGATCCCATGTAATTCATACAACAACCCCTGAGACCACTATTATCACCTTCTTTTTTTTTTAGAGACAATGAGGAGCCAGAAGCTCTGTGAGATGCAGGAACCACACAAGGTTGCCCAGTGAGGCAGGGCAGAGGCTGGATGTGAAAGGACAAATCCCAGCCCATTTTCCTCCCCTTAGTAATTTTGCCTCGTGTCTGCTTCCCAATATAAGTGCAACCGCAGGCACTGTGGAAGCTGAGGGCCTTATGAAGGCAGAAGATAAGCAAAGACTATCCCAGGAAATAGTCCTTGGGAATTTGCTAGGGTGGGTGGGGTGATTCTTGTTGCTCATTTCACGCTGGGAATGCTCCAGGAGTTAGAAAGCCTCCCGTCCCTAGAGGCAACTGAACAAGCATCTAGTGGTCATGTGGATGCCAGGAAGCAAATATCACTGCTATTTCCATTACACAAATGAGGCTCAGAGGTGACTATCATGTCAAGTATTTCAGTTGGGAAAGATGATCTTTTTAAAGTTTCCCCCAAGCACAGGATATTTCATCAGGCCTTACTTCTGAGCTAAGCTCCCTGGAGAGTCTCCACCCTTCCCTTGCCTCAGGAAGGCCACCCTCCCTCCCCTTTTTGAAAGGTGTCACTTGAGCACTGTGGCTATGTCAGTGGTAACAGCATAAGATTTGTCCTTTTAATCCAGAATCAATAACAAATTTCATTTAAAAATAAATTAAACCAGGCATTGGAAATCATTCACCGTATGGGCCGGGGCCCTATATAGCACCGTCTAAATGGCTTCCTTTTGTTCATCTATCAATGCCAAGAGGGGAGAAATACCTAAGCTGCCTGATTCATGGAGAAACTACTTAAATGTATCAGCCCCTAACAATGAGCAATGTAAGCCCAGAGTTGCACCTTTTAACACACCAATAACATGTGGAGCAAGGCTCCATGAGAGCTTATCAGAGACCCCACGGTCACTGGCTTCAAGAGGGCCCATTTATAAGGGGGAACAATGGCTTTAGTATGTAGCCACCTAATTTCCAGAATGCATTACTGAGCTCTGAGGAGCAATGGAATTCTATTAAAGTCTTATCTGCCACTGGAGGGTATGAAACCGACAGGGAAATCCAGACTTGGCATAGACATGCCCAGAAAGCACCAGGGCTGACCCTTAGAGGTAGGCGAACAAGCCCAGAGGGAGGAGGAGGGGCGCAAGGGGCCCCGGATGTGTGAAAATATGTGCATTAATAGAGCTCCAGTTTCCAGCGATTACGTTTACATCAGCGAATAAAACTTGGTAATAAAACATCGGAGCTGCGTCTCAGACAGCATTTCCTTTTACAGCCCGGTGTATTTCACTCATTATAACAGGAGGCAAGGAGCGCGTGGTGTCCCCATTTCTCCCCCTTTAATTAAATTTCCTAAATTACTGCCTAAGATTTGGATAAAGCAAAAGACTTACGACTCCACTAATCGCCATCGAGGCTCCCGCCTCATCACTGTGGTGTCCCTGACTGTACCAGTTCCCAACATTATTAAAGTGAAATACTGTGGGCATTGCCTGCCTGGGCTCTGGTTTGTAAAAGGAGATGCAATATCAAGAGAGAAATTGGCCCACAGTCAGGAAAGAGGCCTGGGTTTCAGGACTAGCTTTGCCATCACCACCTTGTGTGACCTTGGGCAAGTTGCTTCTCCTCTCTGAGCCTCACAACTGCCCCTTTCCCCCAAACATCCATCTTGAGGCTCTTAGCACTGATTTGGGGCTGGAGAAGTCTTTGGAAGCATATTGGGATGACTTGGGAAGCTTTAAGAAAATTAATGTCCAGGCTACACCCCAGAGATTCTGACATAATGGGTCTCAGATAAGGCCTGGGGATCAGGCTTTTTAAAAATTCCCCAGCTGATCCTAGTGTACAGCCAGGATTGAGCACCACTGGTTTAGACATAGAATTATGAGATGTTAGTGGACTTCAGAACCTCTGGGGCGGCTTGCTGTGCCTGCACAGGCCCAGGCCATGCTCCTGGTGATTTTCTTTCAGACTGGATGAGGAGTATCTGGGAATCTGTCTACTCACCAAGCACCCTAAGTGGATCTCAGACAGAGATCCAGTGGGCCACAGTGAGGATTCCAACAGGGGAGAGAGGATGGGGGGTCTACTCTTCTGTTCCTTAAATTGGGTCCTGACAGCCCCTTGGAATGAGAAAGCCACTCTTCCCCCACCTCTCCTCTGGAGGGTAGCACAAGGGGCCAAGCTGTGACCTCTCACCAAGGTCTGGGATGACTGATTTCCTTATCTATTCCCTGCTGAGCTGCCAGGAGCCTATCCTCTGTAGTCAGACCATATACCTGTCATAGGAGCCTCCAGGTTCTGACCCTTCTGCCCATGTGGTTTACATGCAGACGAAGGTCCTCCATCTGGATGGATTCCGAGTCTTTGTCTGCACTCTGCCTCCTTCAGGGCTCATGAGGCACCTAGGAGGGCTCTGTCTAGGCTAAAGGTCAAGCCGGGGCCAGGGACCAGGCACCAAGGGCAGCAGGGAGTTAATCCTCCTGGCTTCTGCCTCTGCCAGGCTAGTAACCCTGTGAAGACCTCTGGGGTCTCCCTGACATTTTTCTTCTTCATTCCAGAAGAAAACATCTATAAGTGAAAATTCAAAGTATCTCTATTTTTTTTAAAACAGAGAAAGGTCACCAATGTCCCCATTGTGTTGATGGAGAAACTCTGGCCTAGGGAGGGGTGCTGAGAAGCCTAGATCTCACAGGAAGGGAACAGCAGAGGCAGGCTGAGAACCTGGGTCTCCTGACTCCAGGCCAGGGTTTTCAACCACATGTCACTGCCTGAGAGGGCAGATAGGCTCCATCCTCACTTCTCCCGCTAAGTAGCTCCTCTAGATATTCAACTCTCAGGCTTCTCAAGGGGCTACCTCTCCAAGAGCCAAACAACCTCTTGTCTTAGTCTGCTGCTGTAACAAAATACTACAGGCTGGGTATCTTAAACAATGGACATTTATTTCTAACAGTCTTGGAAACTGTGAAGTCCAAAATCTAGGTTCAGGAAAGGTTGGTTTCATCTGAGGTCTGTCTCACTGTGTGCTCACATTTCCTCTTCTTTATATGTGCACAGGGAAAGGGTGAGAGAGGGAAGGAGGACAGTAGAGAGAAGGAGAGAAGGAGTTCTCCAGTGTCTCTTCTTATAAGGATGCTAACTCTATCAGATCAGGGCCCCACCCTTATGACCTAATTTAACCTTAATTACATCCTTACTCCAAATACAGCCACACTGGGATTTAAGGCTTCAACACATGAATTTGAGGGGACACAAATCTTAATAACCTTCAGGCCTTGACCCTCAGATTTGAATTTAAGCCCCCAAATTGTACTCTACCAAGGCCTATAGGAAATGCACATGGCATGTATCAGTGTTGGCCCAGCAAGGAGCCTAATGGTAATCCCCATCAAAGGCAATTAATTGCATCAGGAAGGGGGGGTTCCCTAGGGCTCTTCACCCTGCAAACCAGGTGCTTATTAAACACAGCAGGACAGCAGGGTCTCTGCCAATTATAAGGCTCTGCTTGTAGGAGTGTTTTTAAAATCCTGAACTGACTTTAATGGCATGGTTAATACCAGTCTAAATATTCCACAGTTGTGAGTAATTAGCTAGACCAACACTGTCTAACAGAAATAAAATGCAAGTCACATGTGTAATTTTAAATTTTCTAGTGGCCACACGAAAAAATAAAAATAAAAATAAACAGGTGAAATTAACGTTAGTATTATATTTTATGTAATCTACCAAAAATATTATCAACATGTAATCAATGTAAAACATTACTAATGAGATTTCTTACATTCTTTTTTATATAATAAGTCATCAAAATCTGGTGTGCATTTTTGGACTGCCCACATCTCCGGTGCTAAGTGGCCCCATGTGACTCCTGATAACCATCGTCAACAGTGCAGAGGTAGCCATTCTAAGGGAGGCCTGGGCTTAGTATCTCCATGCCCCACACAGGAGAAGAGAATGAGCCATTGACTGAGCACTTACTGTGTGCTAGGCACCAGGATTTATCTAATTAAATCCTCACGATAAGGATGGGCTTTTACCTCCTCCTACAGCTCAGGTTCAGAGAGGTGAAGTGACTGAGCCAAAGTCACACAATGGCTGGGACAAAGGTCCACCATCCCAGGTGTCTGCCATGAAACCCCTCAGGTGGAGGTTGACAAAAGGCAGGGCGTCAGGCCTGGGGAGGATCAGGCCAGACAGCAGGTTACTCTGGGCATTTTTGCATGAGCCTTCAAGCTCAGGGGTTACTTTCCTCTTGTTAGATGTCTCCAACTTCCTCTCTAGGTTTTGATGCCCTTTTGAGATAAGGGCTATCAAACTCCCCCCTCCCAAGCCTGAGAGAGGAAGCTGGGCCCCAGCTCCAGGGCCGGAGTGAAAGAACCACCACCCTTATCACAATTTGAATTAAAATTTTGAGACGCAGTCTCACTCTGTTGCCCAGGCTAGAATGCTACGGCATTAGCCTAGCTCACAGCAACCTCAAACTCCTGGGCTCAAGCAATCTTCCTGTCTTAGCTTCCTGAGTAGTTGGAACTGAGGGTGCCCATCATAATGTTCACCACAATGCCCAGCTGATTTTTCTGTTTTTCATAGAGATGATCAAACTGGTCTTGAACTCCTGAGGTCAAGGCAATCCTCCTGCCTCAGCCTACCAGAGTGCTAGGATTACAGGCATGAGCCACTGTGTCTGGCTGCCTCTCAGATATTTGAAGACAGGGACCAGGCCCCCATGTTTCCTTGTCTGTGCTCCGGGTGTCCCCAGACCCCTCCACCACCAGGTGCCTTTGCTGGTTTTCTTTCCTTCCAAGTATGTCTGAGCTGGCACGGTGTGCTGTGGCCTCTGGGGTCCCAAGGCAAAAGTCAGCTTCTTACCCTGAGAAGCTTGCCATACCTCACAAGACCTGCTGTGACCTGGGCCTGTCATCTCTCTGTCTCTCAAACACTCCAGTACCATCTCTTCCAAAATGCAGGCCTCAGCCCTCTAAAGTCCCTTCCCCTTCTATATTTTTCTCAACATTTACCTTATCTGCCATGTTACACATTATTTTGATTTTCTATCTCCCTCACCACAGTGCAAATTCCATGAGACCAAAGGCTGCGTTTGCTTGTTTTCTAGCATAGGTCCTAGTGCACAGCTGGTGCTCAAGACATAAATCTTGAATGAATATAAAATGTGATTTTTGAAATGTTTTTGTGGTGGTCTGACCCTCTCCCCGCATCAGACTGAGAGGCCCCAGAGGAGGAATTGAGTTGATTTTGCTCATCACTTTGTGATAGCAGGGACATGCACACAGTAGGCCCTCCGCTATTATTGGCCGAGTGAAAGTGGACACTCCATGTCTTGGTAAGGGTTATTATTCTGCACTGTGAGGACCTGCAGGTGTCATTTGCTGAAGGCCTAGAACGCATCAGGCCATGTGCTAAGTGCCTAGATTATTTCTTATTCTACTCTCACTGAAAGGTAGATATGTGAACTCTCCCATTTTACAGATGAGGAAACTGAGGCCCATAGAAGTGCCAAGGTCCTGACAGCTGGCAAGTGGCAGAACCAGGATCCAGTTCAGATCTTCCTGGTTCCAAATAGTAAACAGTAGTACTTACTGCACTGGCTGCGTGCTAGCCGCTGAGCTGAGTCATTTGTCAATGTTCCTCCTTGAAGCCTTATAGTGACCCTGTGAGGTTGCACCATGAACACCCTGCTTTTATTTATTTTTTAAGTTATTCTTTTATTTATTTATTTATTTATTTTGGTCAGAGTCTCACTCTGGCACCCTGACTAGAGTGCTATGGTATTATAGCTCACAGCAACCTCAAGTTCTTGGGCTCAAGTGATCTTCTTGCCTCAGTTATTTTATTTTTCATAGAGTCGGGGTGGGAGGTCTTGCTATTTCTCAGGCTGGTCTTGAACTCCTGAGCTCAAGCAAACCACCTACCTTTGCCTACCAGAGGGCTAAGATTACAGGCATGAGCCATGGTGCCTGGCCAACACCCCTTGTATGCACGAGGAGCCTGAGACTTTGATGGTGCAGAAGGTTCCTGAGGTGACACAGTTAGTGGCCACTGGGCAGCCTGTCTATTGAGCCTGAGCTCTTAACTACAACAAAGAGGTCACTTCATCTCCAAAGGTGTTGTTTGGGACCCAGCTCTTGGCTAGATGGAGGGGAGAGACTCAGGGTGGCTGACTCCTGTTGTTGGGGTTTGGTTCTCCCCACTGGGAGACGGGAACCAGGCACGCCAAGCCCTAACCAGTGTCTGCTCCCCCTGAGTCCCTAGTCCCCCTGGGAGCATCATCTCTGCCTGGTGGCTTCCCCATATCAGGAACAAGAGGGCAAAAACTGATCATCGCTAGAAGCATTTCCCACTAGAGTGCCAGGAGGAGATGAGAGAGGTAGAGACTTGACCCAAGTACCAAGGTTTCCAACACACATCTTTGGAGACCCAAGCTAATACTTTCCCCACTGAAGCAAAAGCCCATCAAACCAGGGTGGGACATTAAACCAAAGGAATGACATTCTAATGGTGAAATTTCAAAAAAGGAGAGGGCAGGGGGGGTCCTTGCTAGAGTGGAGGCACCCTTGGACCACGCGGATCTCTCTCATTAATGATCTACTGGCAGAATCTGGACAGAGGTGCTGGGTAATTATATTTAAATGGCTAGAACCTGCTCCGGTCTTTCATGGAACTCACTGAGGCCTGTAAATCACACCACGGCAGCTCCAGGAGGGGATAAATTCCCCTCTGATCTGAGAACGTCCCCAGCTGTGATTCTGAATGCAGTACAGCATAGTAGCGCTGGGGCTTTCTGAGCCTCCCCACTCCCAGGAGATGGCAGCGGCAGCAGCCGGATGAGCCTGCAGTCCTGGAGCTGCAGCCCTTCTACACCCACCACAAGAAACTGAGTTGAGGACTCTAAGGTGGCCTCGGAGGGGACAGGGTCCCCAGGACCGTGTGCGTGTTTTCATTTTTCTGTCTACCCACTCATCCATGCAACATCTTCCCTTTGCTGGTGTGGGGTAGTGATGAGAGCTCACCCCTGGTTCCAAATCCTAACCCTGAGTGGCCTTGGGTAGCTCCCTTCTCTCTGGGCCTCAGTTTCCTCATCTGAGAGATGTGCACTCACCCCTCAACCCCAGGGTGCTGGAAGAGCCGATGAGATAGAATCTAGGCACACTGACACACGTGTGTGTCTTCATTCTTGCTATGATAATCTGTGGCTGGCAGGGCCTCTGAATATCATTTATTGCACAATCTCAATGTACAGGAGGGGAAACTGAGGCTCAGGGAAGGGCAGAGGCTTCTAAGGACACACATTCCACAGACAGGCAGAGACAGGCCTGGGCCCTGGGGCTCCACTTGCCTCAGTCATAGTCCTCCACCCCTGGCCATTTTCCAGCCAGAAAAACCAAAAGCCCCGGCACTGGCTAAAAGTCCAGTGTGTGTCCTAGGAGCCCCAGTTTATCCTTGGATCAACATCCCCTGCATCCACTGTTTAATCATTTGTCCCTGCACTTCCCTGCTCCGTGGAGTGCTGGAAGCAGGAATCAGCTGGGACGGTTTCTTTCTTCTGGGCTCCTGTTCCCCTAACCTGGTTAGGGCATGCAAAGCCCCATTGCCTCCAGAGCAGGGCTCTCTCCAATCCCCACCCCCACCCAGCGAGGCTAGAAAGACCCAGGTGGCCCACAGAGGCAGTGGAGGGCTGCCCCATGTGTGCGCTGTGGATCCTGACTCTGTCTCTCTGGGCTAGGTGACCTTAGGGCCTTTTCCGTCTCCAAGTCTCCATTTCTCTACCTGCAAAATAGGAGTAACAGGACATATTGCCGAAGGTTGTTGTACAGTTCAAACATCCATCGCTTACAGCACCTGGCTAAGTAAATGGGAGCAGGGAATCACTCACTGCCGCCTGCCAGCCCCCAGCCAGTGATTAGGGCCCAACTTCTGCATCACTTATCTGATTCAGTGGACATTCTCCAGGGGGCTCTAGCCCAGTTGTGGAGGACTCTGAGGAGTGAGGAAGCCTGGTCAGGGGGCCACCAACTGTGCTGACAGCAGTAGGGATGACGCCTCTGGCCAGGACGTGGCCATGGTTGTGTTGACAGAAGTGCACAGCCTATAACAAGGGCAGGGTGGTCTCTTGGAGGCTTTGCTGATCTCTGCACCCTGGACTCAGCCCTGTTTGACCAGGGCAAGCAATGAGATAGGCTGCATCTGGGGATACTAACTCACAGGTCTATGTGGCTCCTGTCAGCCTTGGCACATGCACCACGTGGTCTATTGCATGTTCTCTCTGAACGTGCCCCAGACTGAATTCCTGACCTTCCCTGGAGAGTCTGGTCCTCCTTGGATCCCCTCATCTCGCGGGGCAGGGGGCCCTTCATCCATCTGCCCATCCTGAACCCCCAGATCTGAACCATCCCCAAGATGGCCCACAGAGCCTGGACTTCTTTCTCATCCTCTGCTTCTCTTATGCTTACCCTGCCGCTAGCCCCATCTCCACCAGCTATGGGAGCCCCTTGCCTGCCTCTGCCCACATCCCCATACCCCTGGCCGGTTCTCCCACAGAGCCAGCGTGGCCTCTCCTCACATGCGAAACTCACCCACTCCCCTGTTTCAAGGTCTATAGATGGCTCCCTCCTGCTGCTTAGAATTAAAAAGCCCTCCCCACCCCCTACTTCCTTATATAATCTCACCTTCCACTAGCTCCCCCTCACACTCTCTTCAAGCCACTTGGCCTTCTCGGAGCTTCTAGAATGTACCATGCATCCTCCCTTCCCAATTCCCTCTGCCCGGAATACCCTTGCACCTGGAGCAGGGCTTGGCTCCTGTGCCCTGCTGGGAGGGGCCATCTCTCCCTCCCTCCTAGACCCTTGGCCCTCTCCTTGCAGCCCTGGTTGTCCTGCCGCCCCCCCCCCGCCCCGCCCGGCCACTAGGCTATGAGCACACAAGGTGTGGGTATGGTTTTCCCATTCTGTACTAAAGCCTAGCACATAGCCAGGCCTCAGCAAACCTTGCTGAATGGATGGGCAAGGGAAGTAATGGGTGAGCAAATGAAGAGTTGTAACTTCAGCCCGGGAGTGAACCTGATCCTTGTATTTTAGCCGTAGGGAAGCCCAGGCCCACGGTGACACTGGTTTGTTATGTCTCTGGCATTCTGCATCCTTCTCTGGACCTCAGGTTCCCTTGGAGAATGAGGCATGAGGGAGTTAGGTAGGATGATCTCTAGGAAGCAGGCAAGTGGCAGAGCTGGGCCCTGGAGCTGGTCCTGGAGAGAGTCACATTAGGTCCACACAAGGACAAACGCCCCCATAGTTAGGGCTGTCCTGTTCTTTGGGAGGAAGAGAGCTCACCATTGCTGGAGGCATGTAAGCAGGGGTGCTATAGACAGGATTCTCGAGGCTGGGCCTCATGACCAAGCATGCTTCCTGGAACTCAGGAAGGCACAGGCTCTGGAGGTCAGTCTCAGCACCACCCTCATCAGCTATGACACTGATAAGCTGGTGTAGCCCTCTGAATCTTGATTACCTTATCTGTAAAATGGAGATACAGCATCAGCCTTGCAAGGTTTTCAGAAAATGCACAGGGCCTGGAGCGACATAAATGTTTAATGAGCATTGGCAGCTTCCCTGGCCCAGCCTGTGTATCCAGGATAAAAGCTCTGGCCATACCCCGGTGGGCTGCTTTATCCCCAGAGTTACAGGGGCTCCCGGAGTGTTCCTTCTGGACCTCATGCCCAGGGTGGAGGGAGCCCGGTTTGACCCTGAAACCTCAGAGAAAGGGCGGCCTTGAGCGGCCCTTCACTGTGTTAGCTCCCCTGCAGACTGCCGGCCTGTGAATCTCCCGCCTCCCTCATCCCACCTCCATGCAGGGAGTACATCCTTTCCACGCCTCCCAATCACGGCAAACTGCCTCATCAATCATGTTCTCTCTAATTAACTTCTAATTTACCTCTTTAGTCAAATCTGTTTACAATCAGAGACAAGAAAACACGCAGCAACTCAAGGTATGGACGAGGGGCCCAGCTCCAGGGACCGAGGAGGATCAATCAGCCCTTGACCAAGGCAGTAGTCCCAGGGCTCCCCTCCCATACCAGGGAGAGCCGAGGGTGCCCAGAGCCCTTTCCTGGAGGGGAGCAGGCGGCATCCAGCATTGGCACGCACTACTCCAGCCCAGATGCCTCACCCTCCCTGCCACCCAGCCGCTGCCATCCTCTGCTCTCTGTATGGCCCCCTCTCTCCTGGTGTCTCTACTCTCTAGAGGGAGCTCCTCAGAGCAGGCATCCTGCCCCTTCCTGGCTACATAGCCTCAGAAAATGGCCTGACAACTCTGACCTTCTCTTTCCCACTTGCCAAGTGATGGGTAAAATAACATTGCCCACCTTGCAGGTTCAGTGAGCACAAACAAAGGGTCCATCAGCCGCCCAGCCCCACCCACACTGGCCTGGACACCAAGCCAAACATAGACGGAGCACTGGCCTTGTTTGGTTTTTGTTTCTGGAATGTTTTGTTTGAAATTTCCAACTAATTGCAAACTTATAGAAAAGTTGTAAGCACAGCTTGTGATATGTCCTCACCCCCAAAATATTTTAGTGTTTGTTTCCTAAAACAAAGACATATTCCTACATAGTTATAATATAACTGCCAGAATTAGGAAGTTTGTGTTGAAACATACTTCCTCTAATCTCAGGGAGGGCCTGAGATTAATCCCGCTGCACCACTAAACGGCCTATGACCTTGACCGAGTCATAGTGTCCGTCCTAGGCACAGTTTCTGCATCTGTGAAGCAGGTGGTTGGCCAATAATCCCATCTGGCAGGCCTGGCACGGTGGCTTACTCCTGTAATCCTAGTACTCTGGGAGGGCACAGTAGGCAGATTGCCTGAGCTCAGGAGTTTGAGGCCAACCTGAGCAAGAAGGAGACCCCATCTCTACTAAAAATAGAAAAACTAATCAGGTGTTGTGTCGGGTACCTGTAGTCCCAGCTACTGGGAGGCTGAGGCAGATGGATCTCTTGAGCCTAAGAGTTGTTGTGAGCTATGACTCCACAGCACTCTACCCCAGGGCAACTGAGTGAGATTCTGTCTCAAAAAAAAAAAAAAAAATTCCCACCTGGCCATGCAGCTATCAGAATCCAGCCAGCCGCATAGGGAAAAAAATGTGGGGAGGGGGTTTTATTATGATGTCTGTTTTAGAGGAGTAAATGGAGGCTCAGGGAGGGGAATCACTTGCTCTATATCACACACAGGAAGGCTGGAGTCAGAAGAACCCTGGCGTTGGGGTGGGCACATGCTCCATTCAGAGCCTGAGGAAAAGTTAGCCAGGGACTCTTTCCTTAGCCCCTTTGCCCCTAGAATGAGAGACTCAACAGGTGGTGGAAAAAAAAAACAGAGAAAGGTAAGTGATAAATGATTATTTTGTTGTTGTTTTGTTTGTTTTTTGGAGATAGGATCTTGCTCTGTTACCCAGGCTGGAATGCAGTGGTGTGATCCCTGCAGCCTTAAACTCCTGGGCTCGATCGATCGATTAATCCTCCTACCTCAGCCTCTCAAAGTGCTGGGACTACAGGTGCAGTCACCACGCCCACCCCGAGGGGTGACAATTATTAATGGCACCAGTAAGACTAATAATGAAAAATGAGCAAAGTCATCTTGGAGGTGGCTACTCGTGGAGGTGGGTGGGTGGAGGGTGCCCCCATCACTGGGGACCCTCAGAGGGGCTGGGACCCATCCAGGAGGGAACAAGGGATGCCTGTGTGGCCTTGGCCCTGGCCTGTCTTCTCTTGACTTTCTGTTTGCCTGCTTCTTAGCTGATGTATCCACTCACTGGTTCATTCAATTTGCACTCACTGCCTTGGTACCTGTAGCTCAGTGAGTAGGGCGCTAGCCACATGCACCAAGGCTGGCAGGTTCAAGCCCAGCCTGGACCTGCTAAACAACAATGACAATTGTAACAACAACAACAAAAAAATAGGTGAGCATTGTGGCAGGTGCCTATCATCCTAGCTACTTAGGAGGCTGGGGCAAGAGAATTGCTTAAGCCCCAGAGTTTGAGGTTGCTGTGAGCTGTGATGCCACAGCACTCTACCCAGGGTGACATAATAAGACTCTGTCTCAAAAAAAAAAAAAAAAAACCCAACAAATTTACACTCACTCTTCCTTGTTTCCAGAACATTCCTCCAGGTCCTCCCATGGTCTTCTCCTCAGAGAGGACTTCCAAAACCATCTCACCTCAAAAAACCTCCACACACACACACACACACTCTCTGTCTCTCTAATTTGCTATTTAGCTCTTTACCTTGTTTATTTTCTTCCTCTTATGTATTTCTATTAGAAATTATATCATTTAATTCTCTCCTTTTGGTGGTTTGTTAGGTTGTTCAATGTCTGTCTCCACCCCACCCTGAGTTCCTTGAAAGCAGGGATCTTTGTCTGTTTTTTTCATGTCTGTTACCCCAGAGTCCAGCTCTATGCCTGGCACATTCAATCATGTCTGCCCTGGAGCTGGTCAGCTTGAGGACAAGGTGATAGAATCCAACGAGGACTCTGTCCTCTTCTGCTCACAATCCTACCCAGGTATAATCACAGAATCTCATAGAAGGCAGACATGGCCAAGTCTAGTCTCCTGCACGTGATGCTGCTGAATGTGCCAGACCTGCGGGTGGGCTGGAGGGAAGAGAGGCCACACCCACAGAGGCACTGAGCAGAGCCCTGTCTCCAGAGCCAGGCAGGTATGGGCTCAAGCCCATCTCTGCCCAGTCTTGCTCAGTCTGTCAACTTGGGATGGACTTTGCTTTCCACAGGGTTCTTGGGAAAGCTCTGGAGGATGCCCTGTGCCAGCCCAGATGCCTGCTACTGCTTCCAGGCCTCCCCACTGGTCCCTGGAGCCCTGACTGGGGGCTGGGGATACAGGGGAGGTCTGTGTGTGAGCCTCTGCCCAGAGGTCTTATTTGAGGACTGCGTGGCATCTCGTCCAGAGGCCTGGGAGGGGAGGGGAGAAGGGGAGGGTGTTCCTGACACCTTACTGTGTAGTTTGCTCATATTTCTATTTTCCTGCCTGGATTTCTCATCTGTTGTAATTAGGTGTCCAGGTGCCTCCGATTCTGTTCTGATAGACTTTGCCTTGTTTAATCTGTAACAGGATGGCTGCCTTTGACAGATGTTTTATTCTGGGATAAAAACAAGGTTGTTAGAGATGGAGTGAGCTTGCGGGGTGGCTGGGAATCCTTGGATCTGCCTTCACCCCCCAGACTTTTGGGAGACCTGGTACCTGTCACTTCCTCTTCTGGGCCTGAGTTTGCCCACCTATAAAACAGGGAGAGCTGAACTGTCACTGAGCACCTGTTACCTGTGGTGCCAGGATGGGGTGGGTCCCACTGAGCGCAGGAATCTTACTCATTCCATGCCGGTGAAGAGGCATTTAAATCCAAGGTGGCATTTTCGTCACTGTGTTCTTAATTGTAATTGCCATTTAATTAGATTAATGATAATTGATAACACTAATAATGTACTGTCCTTTGTCTGGGAGGATGACATTGCAGACCCAGAGTCCCGAGATGGAGATGGAGCTGGGCTCTGCCTGCCCCTCTCTCCTCCCACTTCTCGCTTCCCCCTTCCCTCCTGGCTTTGTCTCCTGCTCTTCACGCTCATCCCAGGGCTGGGTCCCCTCTGACTGTGAGGCTCCAGGGAGGGGATGAGTACATGAGTCAGCGGACAGCGGGGTAGACGGATGGCTGGGTGGGTGGACAGGAGGATGCTGAGAGAGATGGATGACAAATTCATGAATGGCTTTGGTCTCCAGTAAGGTGAGGTGACCAAGCTCACTGACTGTTTGGGGACCCCACCTCTGCTTCTAGCTCCCTTGTGTCCTCATTCTCAAGCACTTCTGACTATTCCTTGAATCCACGATGTACACTCTTGCCTTGGAGCTTTTGCATTCACTATTTTCTCTCCCCACTCATTGATCCAGTCTCAACTCCGACATCACCTTGGAGGGTGGTCCCTGACCACCTTCCTCCCCATTGCTCAACTTTGTCCTTAAGCTGCTCCATGGGGCTCATCTGCCTGCATGTTTGGCCTCAGTCTCCTGATCCTTGGAAGGCAGCAGGGCTGGGAGCATCCTGCCATGTTTGCTGCGACATTGCTGCGGCCCATGTTGGAATGTCAGTAATGCCGATCTGAGCATTGGCCAGCACTTTACAGCACTTCCTGCTACAAGGCTGAAGTAAGTGCTCAGAAAATATTTTTGGAGACACATTGACAGATGACCTATGGGGTGGCAAGCTCGTGCTGGGTACCCAGATGCAGAAGTGGATGCGACACAGCCTTCCTCCCAGGCAGCCTGCAGGGCAGTGGGGGGCGGGGGGAGGCGGGCTCCAGGAGGATTGAGCTGTGAAGGGAGGAGGATGGAGCCTGGGGTTCTCAGGACTTCTAGCAGTCATGCCAGATCTGGTAGGTTGTGTCTGCATCTGTCTCCCCAAGAGGGCAGGACTTGTGCCCGTGCTTCCTGGAGAGGGCAGCACCTGGCCCAGAGTGAGTCTAGAATACCTGTGCAATTGTGGGTGGAGGGAGTGGGGCAGCCCATGGCAGAGAGAAGGGACAGCCCACAGCAGCCTCATGTGCTGGTTAGGAACATGAGTGTCAGCCAGCCCATAAGCTATGACTGGATGGTGGCTCAACCCCCCAAGCCCTTAAAGAGCGCTTGCTGTATGCAGGCACACTGTTCACTCTTTGCTCCTAAAGGACCTTGCCTTGGGTATTTTCTGATGGATAAATTGACGTCCTCATGAGTTTATTGAGTCGTTCTGGTGTAAATAAAGATGAATCACTTCCCTGTCCGGTGAGGAAGGTGAACCAGAAAATGCAGTTGGAATATCAGTAATGACGATCTGAGCTTTGGCCAGCACTTTACAGTTGGCCCGGCTTTTTACAGCATCGGCTTGTCGCAGGTCTGGATAGTGAGCAGTCTCGTTGAGTAGTGCTTTCCTCCCACATTGTAGACAGGGAGACTGAGGCTCAGGGAGGTGAAGCCACTCTCCCAGGGTCACACAGCTGGGCAGTAACAGAGCTGGGATTTGAAACCAGGCAATCTGGCTCCAGCATCCACGTCTTGTGTTCAATACCTTCTTGGATCCCTGGGCCCAGCCCACAGGAGGGCATGCGCAGGCAGGCCCGCAGCCTGGTCAAGTTCAGTCTGTGTATCTTTTGATCTTCCCCAATGACAGATTTCCACTTGCAGCTGCTAAAAGCAGACCTTGTTCCCAAGAGGGCGGGGAAAGGTGGGGAGGGAAGGCAGCTGGCCCAGGCCATGTCCTGTCATGGCTACTTAATGAGCTTAACTGATAACCACTGGCCCAGGCAGGTTGCCAGCTGGGCTGGTCCATTTGGCCAGGCTTCCTGGCCTTACATCCACGGGCTGGGAGAGGGAGGGTACTGTGGGGTAAGGGAGGGACCCGAGAACCCCAAATTCTTTGAGTGCTGGCATCAGGGCTGGCATCAGAGACACAGCTGTGTGACTTTGAGCAACTTTCTTGACTTCTTTGTACTTTCTTTTCTTATTTGAAAAATGGAAGTTAGCATAGCAAGCTTGAAAGATGCTACAGGGCTGAAATGAAGTGCTGGGGACAGTGGCCTTTAGTTCAGAGACTTGCTTGGTGCATAGTAGGCACTTAGAGAATTTTCCACCCCAGTCCTTTGAAACACACACACTTTGATGATTTTATAGGCTTAAAAAAAATAGCCCTAGACCTACCACGCTAGGAAAAAAGAGAAAAAAGCTGCTTGTGGCCGGGTAGAGACCTGGGTGTTTATCTGGGTGTCATGAACTGAAGGGGTAGCCTGGCTTCTAGGTCTCCCTGGGCCTCAGTGTTGTCATCTGCGAAATGGGCTGGTGATAGGACTCAGTGAGATGGTGCATACCAGGTGCTGGTACAGAGATTGGCATTTAGTCAGTGCTAAAGAATGGAGCTATCACTGCAGTTGTTTTTGAGGGCTAGGTCTTCTGATTCTATGTGATCTCAGGGACAGTCACCTACTTGTTCTGGGGCCTCTGCTTATTTGTAAAACTGGATAGCCCCAAGGTATGCTCTGCCCCAGCTCTGCCACCCCAGGAATCCCTCAGTGCCACCGCTTCTGCTGAAACTCATCTTGTCTGTGCCAGATGGGGGTAGAAACTGTCATGTCTATTTCCCAGCTGAGAGTTTTCAGTGACAAGCCACACCTCTCACTGCCCACTGCCACCTCCTGCCTGTTCAGGTTGAGGAAGGGGCAGGGAAGGATGAGACTCTTTCGGGTCCCGGGAAGGCCTGGGGAGAAGAATCTGGCTCTGGACTCTGCAGGGAGTGGGGCTGCGCCGGCTCAGAGTGGAGGCAGGGCTGAGGGTGGGCGGGCAGATTTATTGCAGCCATTCCTCTCCCCTGCAGCGCCTGCTTCTAATGAAATTTTACGGCAGGTGGAAATGATATGACTCCGCCAGCCCTAAAAGCACTTCTATTTATTCATTAAAGATATTTATATACTGAGCAGCTCTCTCCGCTGGCCCCACCCGACTCCTGCTGGGCCAGTGAAGTTGCTCCAGCCCACAGTGTGGGGAGGCGCTCCCTGGGGCAGAGCCCTTCCCGGCACAGTGACCGGTGGGCTTTGCCTCAATCCCTAATCCCCTTATCTCCAGCCCACTGTCCCTTTCTGGTCCAAAGCACTGGGATTTCCTTCCTAGAGTGTGCCAGCTGGATTCCCCTGCTTCCACGCTGGTCTTCACAGCGTGTCTTCCACAGAGCAGTCACAGACATCTTTTCAAAGTCGAATCACAATCCTTCCAAGCTTAAAACTCAAGATTCTTTCTACAGGATGCGGTCCCTGCCCACCTCTTCAGCTTTATCTCCTATCAGCCCCTGCTCACTAGCCTCTTAGCTCTTTCCTGAGGAGTGATGATTCTGCTTCAGGACCTCTGCATTTATGCCCTTGCTTAGAACCCTCTTCCTCTCCCAGCTCTTTGGTAGCCTGGCTCCTTGCCATCCTTCAAGGCTTACCTTAAGCTGAAAGACGCCTCATTGGAGAGGACTTTGCAGACCTCTCAGCATGAGATCAGTGCCCCGTTTCTCGGTCTCCTTGCGGTGCCCCTGGTAACACCCAGGTAACAATCATTCTCTGTACTTGTTTGCACGTTTTATTGTCGTTAAGCCTGTCCCATAAGATGTGAGCTCCTTGAGGGCAGTGACAGCGTTTAGTGAATGATGGAAGGATGGGCAGTGGAGGATCAACTGGGTGCCCTGAGCTGGCCTTAGGTGTTTTCCCTTGTGGGATTCCCTGTGCTGGCCCCTCAGAGACAGTCCCTGAATGAAGGGGAACCGAGGCTCTGAGTGTGTGAGGTATGTGCTCATGGCTCACAGAGACTGGGCTGGGCTGGGTGGAGCACCCAGGTCCCTGCCCCTGTGCTCCTGTACTTCCCTGGATGGGGTGGTCCACATAGATCCCAGGAGCTGCACCAAGTCTGGAGCCCTTCCCAGCTGCGGGCACCTGGCATCTGTCCCCCGTGCTCTCCCCAGCTCCTCCCTAGGGCTTGCAGCAAAGCCTCTTCCTAGGGGCCATGGACACACAGGGCTGCACACCGGCCTTTTTGCCTGTGGGTTGGTGGTATTTCCTGGACAACCTTATAAAGCTAGATCTTGCCTTAGGGGTGAGAACGTTGGTTTTGTCACCCTGCAATGCAATCTGTTTTCCCCTAGTTTAAGGACCAGACTGAAACAGCCTGAAGATGTGTAGACTAAGAATAAGCTCTGTGACTCTGGACCAAGTGACCTCAAACTCCACAGAGCCTGTCAGGTTTTGCCAAAGCAGGAGCTCATTTAACCCGGGGCCGTGCTGACCTCAGGGTAGTTGGGGCATTGGATGTGGTAGGTGAAAGCCCTCCCGTCCCCATGTTTAATAGTGCCTCCAGCCCTTTACCTGTGCAGTTCCCTCTGCCTCGAATGACTTCCTGCCTCTTGTTTTTGAGAGGCATGGTCATCAGTAAGGCTCCAGTGAAAGTCACTTGAGATAACAGGGCCTGTGACGTTTTGGGGGCCAGGTGTGGTGGGTCACACCTGTAATCTCAGAGTTTGGAAGGCCATGGCAGAATTGCTTCAGGCCAAGAGTTTAAGAACAGTTAGGGTGCAGGGTGCTGTCTCCTCCATCCCTCCTCTGTCCCACAGCCTTTACTCACCTCCCTTGAAGGCCATTATCACTGTATTCGATGCCCTGAAAGAGAGCTCAGACTGCCTCTCAAGCTTTGGTGCATCCCCTCAGCACCTAGTCCAGGCCTGGCACAGGGCAGGCCCTGGGAGATGCAGGGAGGAGGAACTTGAACTCAGCGGGCACTGTGGGTGAGGGGAGGTAGGCCATGATCCTCGCTGCAGCCGTGCTTGACCATGGCGCCCCTCACTGCTGCAGATGGAAAGTCTGACTTCCAGATATTTCTCAGGTGGGAGAGCAACCAAGGCCACATCCACGTGACTGCCCATGCTCAGCCAGGAAACCTGGCCCCAGAGCCCCTACGCAGCCACCCAGGGGTGGCGGGGACAGGCAGAGGGAGCTGGGCCCCCGCAAAGCCACACAAGCTCCAGTCATGAGACTGGGGAAGGGTGGCCACTTGGGCAGCCCCTACAACCCTGCTGAAGGCTTCTGCTTCCAGTGTGTTCCAGCCTCTCCTGAGCCCCTTCTACCAGTTAGAAGACAGGGTGGATTCCAGATCAGCAGACTTGTGCTCAATTTCTACTCCCAGCTCTGTCACTTTGTAACCACTGACTTTTTTGTTTGTTTTGAGACAGAGTCTCACTATGTTGCCCTTGGTAGAGTGCTATGGCTTCACAGCTCACAGCAACCTCAAACTCATAGGCTAAGCGATTCTCTTGCCTCCGCCTCCCAAGTAGCTGGGACTACAGGTGCCTGCCACAACAACCAGCTATTTTTTTTGTTACAGTTGTCATTGTTGTTTAGCATTTGAACCCGCCAGCCCTGATATATGTGGCTGGTGCCTTAGCCACTGAGCTACATACACTGAGCCCCCACTGACTCTTTCAACCTGGTTTCCTCATTTGTGAAATGGGGTTGATGATGAAAGTCCCTATTCTTAGGGACACAGGTTAGATAATGAGAGTAAAGTACTTTACTCAGAAAGAGCTGAGTATTAGCTAATATGACACACTCTGTACTTTATCCCTCTGACACACTACATGACCCCACTCTCGAGAGAAATGCAGATTAAGATCACAAACAGGATATACTATTCACCTGCTGTGCCAGAGCCAAGCCTGCTACTGCTGTGCTGTGTGTGGGGAGGTGACACTTGCACACGCTATTGGAGGGGAGGGTCACATGGCAGTGTATCACGATGAAAAAGGCACATTCTCTTTGACTTAGCATTTCTCCTTAGGAATTTAAACTCACACATGTGTGAAATGATGTTCTATACAAGGATGTTCACTGCAGCTTGTAATAGCCAAAGATCGGAAACAAGCCGAATGTCCATTAACGCAATTAACTAAATTATGGTACAGCGTTGTGATAGAGCTCAGCTATTAAAGGAGTGGGGACAACTCTGTGTCTGGTAGGTGTGGAGTGAAAAGCAAGGTGCAGAACAGAGAGCATGACATGCCGCTAGTTGTGTTAAAATATTTTCATTCACTGGAAATCGTGTAGCAGTGGATGATTCTGGGGAGGGGTGTCGGGTGGCCACGAGCCGTAGCTGGCAGGGAGATTTGTGCGCTGTACGCCCTAGGGACCTCTGAAGTTTACACCGAGGGCATGGGTTACCTAATCAAGGAAAAGGTGACCGGAGAAATGCTTGCCATAATGAAGGCCCACCGCTGAGATACCAACCACTTTCCATGTGTACGAAAGAACAAGACAGATTGAAAAATGTGGGTCTGCTTTTACCTCTACTGTTGGGTAAGGAAATCTAATCAAGAAGTCTCACCTTTAGGAAAGCGAGTCTCGTCTCCCCGTTGACACTAAATTGACGCCCTTGGTAATGGCAGATGCCACCTGGGCACCAGTGCTGCTGTGGGGGTGACTGAAAGATGCCTTCAAGCTTCCCTGACAGATAAAGGAGGCATGCAGCCTGCATGCAAATCTCTCTAAATGAGGCATGGCCTGCCCATCTTTCTGCCGCTGGATTTAGGCATGCTGACCACCACACGCGGAGCAGCAAGCTGCAAAGAGGATGATGAAATCCTCATTTCTCTTGTGCAGAAATTCTGGCAAATATCGCGGGAAGGCTATTTTACTGCTGGGTTTGGATGGGATGCCTTTTTGGGATGCTATGCTCTGGTGCCACTCAGCTGCGGACACACAGATGAGTATGAAGGGGCTGTGTTTGAAGGGGTGAATTTGTGAACCCCGACAGTGGGCAGACACAGGAGTTCAGAACCACAGGCCCAGGGCAGCATTTACTGGGAACCCAAGAAGTCTGCTTTGCAAGGCAGAAAGCTTTTCAGCACAAGTTAGACCACACCCTGAGCCTGGGGCTACTAGGGAAGATCTTTACCTTGTACTTAAAAGCTCCTCTGAGTCTTCGGTGATGGGCTGTTCAGTCAGAGGGCAGAGGTGGTGCTTTCTCCTTATTCCGTGTCCTATCCAGTTCCCGCAATCCCTAGGTCTATATAACTGTATATTCCTTTGGAATCCTAAGGGATTATACTTGATGTTCCCCCCAACCCTCCCACCACAAAATCGAAGGCAGCGGAGCCCACTTCCTCACTTGTAAAGTGAAGAGATGACTTCAAACTTGCTTTTAGTAGAGGGACAAGTCTCAGGAGGCAACCTAACGCAAACGAGCAGCAGGCAGAGAGGAGGACTGTGGTGCTGAGGCCAAGGAGCCTGAGCTGGCCCTCTTCCTACATTGGCTTCTGGTGGCTCATAGCACACCTGGGATCCTGCTGGGTGGAACCCTGGGAAGGAGGAGCAGGTGGCAGTGGCTGCCTCCAGGAACAAGGAGGCCTAGGGACAAGATCATTGCATTATCTTTTAGTGGAATTCTGAACTTCTGTACCACATGTAAGCACTACCAGGTTAAAAACAAATACAATTTAAAAAGAACAAAGGTGAAGGACTAAATTGATTATGTTGGAAGTACCACCTTTAGCTCAGTCCCATTCTGTTGAGTTAAATCTGGATGTGCTCTTTTCATTGTAATTTATTAAACCACCTATCTACATAAAAGAGATCAAGTATCATGCCAGTCAGTGGCCTGCAACTGTCAGAGAGGCGGCTTGGTGGAGGGAAAACCTAGGACCTTGGAGCCAGACAGACATAGGTTCTGCCGCTCCTTGGACACAGGATCTTCCCTAGTTACTTACCTGTCTGAGAGCTCAGCCTTGGCTTCCCTGAATCAGAACAACGCCAGCAGGGCTGCTGTGCAGGTTAGAAAGGATAGCTGTAAAGCAAGCGAACATAGCAGGTGTCCAACACGTGCTAGATATTAGGATTCCAGAAAAGTGAAGCTGGAACTAAATCCAAACGTGAACGTGTGGCAGGTTCTGTGACAGGCCTGTCACATCCTCCTGCCCCTCTCTGCCAGGATGCTGACTGCACAGTTAGCGGGCGCACTGCCTGTCTTCTCTACTGTCCCATCACCAGCCCACAGCCAGCCTGAAGCAGGTGCCACCTTATGCAGATCTCGTGGTGGCTGCCTGGGCTGGTGAACAGGCTTCATTTGGCATGTACACGCTGGCCAGATGGTGGTGGCTGCTTAGAGCCCTGTCCCTGGGGATTTGGTGGGCAGCAAGAGCAGGGGCACAGTACAAGCTGTACAGCATCCCCTGTGGCCTATCTATGACCCAGGGCTACATGCATTTTAACTAAACGCTGCTTTTCCAGATCTGGTGGTTGTCCCCCCTCCTCATTCATGACTCTATTCTTCAAGAATGGATCATAATCTGCAAAAGCCCTGCTGACTTCCGCTGAGGAGAGCAACTTCTCCTAACCCAGGCAAAGGGAGTGAAGTCGCAGTGCTGAAGCCACAATGGGTGCAGAAAGGACAAAGGAAGCAGCGCTCACGGCGCCCCTGCAGTGTGTGCCAAGGGGGCACGTGAGCCCTGCCCTGCGGATGAAGGAAGTATGACTGAGAGAGGTGAAAGCCAGTCAGACACCACAGCTGGTGACGCAGCAGGGCCAGGACTCCAGGCCTGACTATTCTAAAGCAGCGGCTCTTGCCCTGACGCAGAGGCCAGCGGGGGAGCTGGAAACACCACCAGGCTGCATCTGACCCAAGGCCCCTGTTCCGGGTGCGGTGCACACTGGTGTATTTTTAAGCCTCCATGGACCCTCCCAGCCCCTGTGGTCAGCCTCCATGGGAGCTGAAGCATGAGGTGCGTGCCTCAGCTCCCACATCCAGACTCCCCACGTCAGGCAGTCTCCTCAGTCCGTACCAGTCACAGATGTGTGGTCCTGCAGCTGTAGCACCAGACAGACACAGTGGTGACGCTGCTGTGCTCATCATGGGCAGAATGAGGTTGACCACTGGCCTTCCTCAGATGTGCCCTGAGGCAGCCACTGTGGGAAAGGAAGTGGGTAAAGCTTCATTATAAAGAACGCCAGGCCAGGGATACCAAAACTAGCTTTAATTTGTCCAGAATCTCCACAGAGCGGTCTGGAGCTGTTTCTCGGAGGAAAGCTGCGAGTCCACAGTGCACAGGGCCAAGGGGCCTCTAGAAGTTCTCCAGCAGGCCCAGGATGCGCTTCTGCTCGTTCTCCCGGAACTCTGGGCTCCGGCCGTCCCCGATGTTCTCTGCATACTCTAGGGGACAAAGAGAGGGTCAGGCATGGATCCCAGCCCGGGTCCCCCTAGCTGGGTCACTTCATGCCTTTCCTGGATCCCAGCTCCCACCGAGGCACATGCTGCTCTAATGCCCCACAGTGGCAGCTGTGGCCAAACTCCTTAGTCCTGCCTCTGCACCCCTCAATGGAAAGGGCCCACTGGAACTTTTCAGTGTTCATATTTTTCTCCTAGCCATGTCCTCTACTCAACTGCTTTGCTTACTCACTCACTCAACATATACAAGGTTGGCCAACTAAGTTCATGAACTTATCCTAGCAAAAATGCTACACACCTCGTTGCTGAATACCACTATGGCCACCTTCAAGGGACTCCCCTGGGGAAGGTATGCACAGACGCCAGTGCCTCGTCCACCTTTCACAGCACGTTTGGAACTTTTTCTGGAATGGCCATCAGAGCTATCATTGTATAAGGCCTGACAGTTAAGCTCGCAAACTCATCCTAGGAAAAGTGCTACATACCGTAGTGATATTCAGCAATGATTTACGTACTACCTTTTCTAGGACAAGCTTGTGAATTTAATTGTCGGGTCTTGTAGGACAATAGCACTGATGGCTATTCCAGAAAAAAGAGTTTCAGGCTCGGTGCCTGTGGTTCAAGTGGCTAAGGCGCCAGCCACATACACCTAAGGTAGCAGGTCTGAATCCAGCCTGGGCCGCCAAACGACAGTCATGGCTGCAACCAAAAAATAGCCGGGCGTTGTGGCGGGAGCCTGTGGTCCCAGCTACTTGGGAGGTGGAGCAGGAGACTCGCTTGAGCCCAGGAGTTGGAGGTTGTTGTGAGCTGTGATGCCACGGCACTCTACCCAGGGGGACAGCTTGAGGCTTTGTCTCAAAAAAAAAGGAGTTTCAAAGTGCTTTAAAGGGTGGACTAGGCGCTGGCGTAGGTGATAGCTTCCCAAGGGGATCCTGTATGTAGGGGATACTGCTATGGTCTGAATGATCCATGCTGAAACTTCACCCCCAGTGCTGCAGTACTAAGACAGGTGCCTAACGAAGTGATTTGGCTCTGCCCTCGTGGATGGGATCAGCACCCTATGAAAGGCTCCAGGGAACTAGCCAGGCCTTTTGGTCCTTCCTCCTCCTGCTCTGTGAGGATGCAGCAAGAAGATGACCCTCTCCAGACGCCAACGCTGGTGCCTCGTTCTTGGGCTTCTCAGCCTCCAGAACTGTGAGGAAGTAAATTTTCATCTTCATAATTTACCCAGTGTTGAGTGTTTTATTTTGGCAGCACAATGGGCTAAGATGCCTACTGGGCAGGCCCTGTACTGGGCAGGTGGCTCTGAGTGGGGACCCTGATCAGCAGCATGTGGAACTTACCAGGAATGCAAAATCGTGGGCCCACCCTAGACTCTATTAGGAAACTCTGGGTGGGGCCCAGTGATCTGGACTGTATCGAGTCCCCCAGGTGATGCTGTCGCACGCCCAAGTTTAAGAGCTACTGTCTGGGAATGGTGAACACAGGAGATGAGAATGGGAATAAAGCAACGACCAACACAGATGAACCTCTGATCATGTGGACCCTACTTCCTACAAGGGTCATCAAGTAAACGGAGTTCACGGGGAGGCTGTCAGAAAGCCTCACAGAGGAGGCCTATCTGTGTAAAAAGAGTGCGGAAATACCTAGGAGTGGGAGCTAGCAGGAAGCCAGTGCAGGGGGCAGTGCTCAGACTACGGGGGACTGCAGGCCTGTCTCTGAGACGCAGAGCAGTGGAAGACTGCTAGCTGCTGTGGAAGACACTCCCGGGGGAAGGGCCGAGGCAAGGAGAGGTGACTTGCTGGTGGCCTGGATTAGATAGGTGGGAGGGAGACAAGTCCTCAGGTTCTTCATGCACTCTGAAGGGGGTTCAACAAGACTAAGAGATGGAAGTGGGGTATGAGATAAAGAGAAATGGATGTTGGAATCACCAAGAAGTGTGACAAGAACAGCAGAGAAGGTGACAGGGAGCCAGGATTCTTCCAAGGACTAAGGGGGAACGGGGTGCTGGTGCCAAAAAGGAGGCGCCACGGGTGGGACAGTCCACTGACGTGAGCTTCAAACGCCTGGGTGTTTTCAGGGAGATGGGAGAAAGGCCTTAGAGGGGCCCGTGGGGAGCAGGAAGACCCCTCCCCTGTCTCCGTGGGGGGTGTGTGGGGGGAAGTGGCCACCTCCAGAGAAGGCTTCCACAGGAGGGCTGGGTTTCTAAGCAGAGCAGGAAGATAAAGGCAACACTCATGAGGAGGATGTGGCTCTGGGAGGTGATGCTGGTGACACGGGACCATTGGGGACAAAGTCAGAGAGTAACAGGCTGGGCAATCATATGTTCCAGCTGACCTTGTTGTCTCAGCACAGTAATCAGTAAGACTTCCTTTCATTCTCAAAAGTTTCTTGGTTCCTCCAAACACTGTGGTAACCCTGATTTTAGGAGGCAGGAGGGGGTGAGCTGGAAGCTCTGGACTTCTGTGGTGACTCCCATGAGCAGGTGTAGGGGGAGGAGCGCAGATGGGGAGCCCAACTCCTCCCTGCCCTCTGACCATCCCCTGCCTGCTCCCACGCAGAGGAGATGGCACAACATCATGGGCTCTGTTTGAATCCTAAGTACATTGCGTGGTCCCCTCTTCTGAAATGAACGTAAAGTACCTGGCAAATACCACATTTAAGAAACATTAGGTTCTCCTTTGCTCTGCCGAATAATGCCTCTTGGAGAAATCCCACACATTTTTCCAAGTCCATCTCTGTGAAACCCTGCCTGATCACCTCTCCCTCCTGCTCCCATCCTCAGGTCACTCTGACTACACCACACACAGGCCTGTCCTCTGGGCCATCCTGTCCTTGTCCCTTCTTTCCTTAGACTGGGAGCTGCATAAAGGCAGGGACTTTAGTCTTACTCTCCATTCAATTTCCAGCCAAGCCTGGCTGAGCGCCAAACAGCAGGGCGGTGGGTGGGGGTGTGGTGAGCGAGCTGAGTAGCTGACTAGGATGGCTGCTTGCACGCTAGTCCCCCGGTCCCTTACTGGGGCGTGGCTTGAGAAGGAAAATAGAGAGAGACCTCTGGTAAGAGGCTTTGTATAATAAAATACCTGCTGGTCCAAATCAGACAAAAACTGGGAAGAGAGAAGCAAGCATATGACCTTTCATCTCTTACACCCCCCCCCCCCATGCTGCGGAAATAGTTTTGCTCCTGCCACTTCTTTATTTTTTATTCCTTCCTCTTTATTACTTTGGACATGTGCTGGAAAATGGGATCTGGGATTCTAACCTGAGCCAGCTGTGTGTCTCCTCCCGGAAATCATCCTCTTTTCTTAGGCCCATCCATCATGTCCAACAGCAGATGAGGGTGATGCCTCCTATTAAGGCCCCTTGGAGAGCGGGCTGGGCGATGGGAGGACAGGAACTGAGCCGTGGGAGAAGGCTATGGGGCTCACGCGAGTGGTGTCTCTTACTCACATGTGAATGATACAGTTGTGCCCCTGAAGAGAGGGAATGACCATCACGGCATTTACTGTCCTTGGAGGCATGGTCTGGAAGCAAGAGTCTTAATGGATTGAGCTAACACTTTGCTCTCCTAATGTCTTCTCAGACCCAGGAGGGAGGCAAGTGGAGAAACAGTTTGATGCTTTTGGGCGGTGATTTTCCAACAGTACAGCCAGCTTCCCTGGAGGGACCTCATCTCTTTCTCAGGACGCACAAAGCAGAAGAAAACAAAGTTTGTACCAGTTCCCTTGCTGAATCACCTCTGCTAAGGCCTTAGGAACAGCATATGTCTCTACTGTACACAGACAGAGCACCGACCCTTGGACAAGTCTCCCTGTCACTCTGATTGGGTAAGGAGCCAAGTCTGATCACCCGTTCTCTGGAAAGCGTATAAGGCAGTGAACGGATTCACAGAATCCGGAAGAGGGGTCCTCTTACACAGGATGGAATGGGAACTCACACGTAACACGTAACTGGCACTGCCTACGTGCCAGGCATTATATACACTGTCTCACTTCTTCTTTGTAGCAATCTTACAAGGTAAAGAACACCACCCCCATTTACGGATGAGGAAACTGAGGCTATTGGAGAAGGGGAGCAACTCACCCCAAGTCTAGGATAATAGAAGAGGAATTCAAATCCCAGAACATACATGAAGAGTGAAAACAGGCATCTTAAAAGCCTTTGGGAGTGAGTTGGTCCCTATAGCAGCACTATCTTACCTAAGCAAGATGTACCCTGCCTGTCACCCATCATGTGGGCAAAGACTCCTGCTCTGTGAGCATTCCAAAGCAGCTGGGCCCTGGCAGGTGTCTGACTACAAAGTCCTCATAAACAGTAAGACTCCAGAGGGACTGTCTTCCTGTAAAGGGGCCTCAGTGGCCAGGACAGATGTGGGGTGGGGTAGGCTGGATGGGGTCACTCTCTTATGTCAAGTCACCAAATATCAGAACTAGCAGGTTCTCAGAAATCTACTGCAGGTCTCAGGAGGCACATGATTGGCCAGGGTCCCACAGTGAGCCAGTCACAGACCTTGGCCAGGGCCCTGGCAGTCACTGCCCCGGTGGCCGGCACCAAATGGGCACCTCACCCTCATCCCTTGCCACTTATCCTTGCTCATTCTTTGTTTCTAGAGGAGAGTTCTATTTGGAGCAAATCTTGGTAGTGCCAGCTACCTCTGGTTATTATAGCTGCTGCAGCAGTTTATAAATATTGAACAGATTCCTCCCAGAGGTCTTAGGAAAGAGTTCTCTTTGCTGTGTGTGTGTGTACGAGAGGAAAAGAGAATTCGGGGGGAAAAAAAGAGATGCTAGACGAAGAGAGAACTGTGGGGGGGGGGCGGGCGGAGTAGGATGAGAGAGGCAGAGAGAGGAAGAGGGGAAGTTGGGTGGAGGGTGAGAAAGACGGCACACACGTCAACTCCCTTCTCTACTTCCCAGCATTTTCAAATGCTCTCATAATAAAGGCTTTGATGGAGCTCAGAAACAGGCAGCAGTGCTGAACGCATAAATATTAAAGCAAACTTTAGACAGCAGGTTTACTATTCAGACACGGAATACAAGCTGTTCTGTTTATGTTAAGAGCAGGGGGGGCACGGGGGCTGGTGAATGGGGAAAAACTGTCTTCCAGGGCAGAGACCTGGACCAGTGCTCATAGCCTCGTTCAGATCCCTAGCCCTTAAGCCGTAATGCTCACCCTTTAAAAAATGCAGGAGGAAGAGGGAGGAGAGAGAAGAATGCCAATATTTTCACACTGGAAACTCTTGAAGACATACAAATAACCACAAAATAGGAACTGGGAAAGGAAAATCCTTCAGGTCTAACAGAGATTCCTTAACAACAAGAACGAACCTGGAAGGTTTGAAGGTTACACTTCTCTAGGAGAACATTTTGCTGGGCTGAGAGAGATAATTTCATCAGAGATGTCATCCAAATGAAACCTACTTAACGAGATCATGCTCCCATAGTCCTGTGGATTTTAGCTGGTTAGAAAAGCACTCACTGGCACCCACCCACCTCCACAACGCCCTGAGAAGTCTAGCCTGGGTGCTGGTCCACAGTTTCCTGCTTGTATCTGAAGCCAGGCTTCTACTAGCTCCAGGGAAAAGGACTGAGGGAGGGAGGGAGGGAGGAGGGAAAGGAGGAATGATGGGAGGAAGTTAGTTCCATTCACTGAGTACATACTGGGTCCCAGGCACCTAACTGTATTTCAACTTCAGAACCTTCCTGAGAGGAGTAATATTTATTTTCGTTTTTTTTTTTTTTAATAGAGGAAGAAACCAAGACTTAAAATATTATTTACTTGTAGAGTTACACAGAGATTCAGATTTGTGCTGGTCTGGCATCTCTGTTCTTCTACTCATTACTGGGTTACTCTGGACACTAATTGGAACAATAAAGATGGCTAACATTTATCAAGCGCTTTTTAGATGCCAGCCAACATGTTAGCACTTTACATATCTCTCTAACTCTCACAGCAACCTTTTGAGGTAGTTTCTCCCCATCTTCCAGGTGACCAAACTACAGCTTATAGAGGGGTAAGTAGCTGCCTAAGGTAAGACAGCTAGAAAAAGGCAGAGCTTGGATGTGAACCCAGACAGCTTCAGGGCAGACTCCACAATCCTCGCAGAATTGGTTCTCAGAGGGTGGTTCTTCCCCTTTGTCCCCTGTGCAAACGCATCCCAGGTAGCCCTTTCTGAGAGCCCTCGTGGGTGAACTGGATGAAAGGTTCAGGGGGCATCAATCCTAAGGCAAATCTTACAACTTTGCTGAAAAAATCCTGAGGTGTCCCTAAGATGCCTCCATGCCCCATCAGGGCAGCTGGCCTCTATGCAAGATCCTTTTAGTCATGACCAGGTGCAAGTCTCTCTCTCTCTCTCTCACACACACACACATACATTCCAGATAAATCCTATCAGCTTTCGCAGTTTTAAAACCAGAGGCAAATGGTATTACCAAGAACCCCAAATCAATATGGAAATGTATGTTTATGAGCTTCTAAGAGGAGATTTTAAGCCATAAAGAACACGAGCAAAACAAAGGGCTATGGGCCAATTTCTAAAAGCATTTTGAAGCTTTGGCTCATTCTTTTCACCTACCAGTAAAAGAGTTTGCGTCAGTAATTGTCTAAGCTCTTCTTGGCAATAAGCCAGTCGTGCTGTAGCCATGGCTGCTCCCAGGAACCTGTGTGGTCCTCTGGCAACTTTTCCCAATAGACTGAAATATTTACCAGGCAGGCCTGAGTCTTCTATTGAAAGCCTTGGCACAAATACTCACATTAAGGAGTATTCCCAGGCCACA
The DNA here is from genome assembly GCF_000181295.1 of Otolemur garnettii. Classification (NCBI taxonomy): domain Eukaryota; kingdom Metazoa; phylum Chordata; class Mammalia; order Primates; family Galagidae; genus Otolemur; species Otolemur garnettii. The sequence continues at coordinate 801,567 of NW_003852418.1, read as the reverse complement.
GCTCCTATGCCACGTCCAAGGAGATGACCCCTCAATTATGCCTATGATATGTACTTCTTTTCTGCCTACAGAAATCCACCATCTCACTTAGAGTCATCCACGTCATGGAGACAATGTAGAATAGTGGCTGCCAGGGCTGTGGGGAATGGGGAATTAGTGGTTAATGGGTCCAGTTTTCAGTTCTGCAAGATGAAAATCCCACGGACAGACGTGGTGATGGCGGTCATGGTGAAAATGATACAAAGAACAAGAAGCCACCTCTTTTGTATGGCATCTCTGGATCTTTCAGCTCCTTCTTCTTCTTCTTTTTTTTTTTTTCCAACTTCCAGCACAGTGTTATAACTATACCTTCTCCACTCCCACCGTCCTCTAGATGCCAGCACCAACTGCATTCTGCTTTGTGCTATGGTTAGTTACCTCACCTGTGAGGGGAAGTATGCCCCTTGGGGACCATGTCTCCTATGTGTCTCACCTATCTTAGGAACCCACCTAAAGCACCTTGTGATGCCAAGTGGGTACTCTATAAAGGTGGATTCCCTGAATTTTTATCCTTTCTTAAGAACTTATAGGAGCATATGAGCCAACCAGCACAGTTAAGAGATTTCTTTTCTGCAAGATAGAAATACCATGGTGTTCAGTTCTTTCTGAGTCTGGATCCAGTTTCCATTACTAGTGACTCAGATACTTAACCTCAGTGAGTCTCAGTTTCCTCATCTGCAAAATGGACATTATCCTGCTTTCTCTGGTTGTTGTGAGGACCAGAGGTGACGTACACTAAAATGTTGGCACGGAGGATGTGCTCAGTAAGTGACCACTCTACTTGGTGTGGTCCTGGATTTCTGGAACAGCTCTGAAGATGCCTGAAACACCACCTCCCTCAGCATGCACTTCAATCAGCAGTGACTGACCCCTCCTCTGGACCAGGGACAAGATAGAAGCAGGAGGACCACTGTCATTCTGCAGAGCAGATGGTCTCGTCTGCCCTCCTCTGTGTGGGCAGCTCTGTCCTCAGACCCAGAGCTGCTGCCAGTTCCAGGGAAAGCTGGACTTTGGGAGCGCCGACTAAGCAGTCTGCAGAAAGAGGGACTTTAATGAGCCATCAATTATTCCAAGCTCTCCTGGCACCTCCAACAGAAAAGGAGGGAGAAAATTGTGAGAAAGGGGACCAAAAAATAACGGGAAAAGTCCCCTGCTGGGCTTGCCTCATCAGCGTTTTCCTGAGACCTCAAGGGATACATCAGCTGTCATCCTGCCAGCAAAACTTAGGAAATATGTAGGCCATAAAATCAAAGAAAAAAAACTTGCATCTAATTAGTATGTTAAAGAAAAAAAGGAAGCAACCCAAACTGAAAACCAAAATTAAAATCAAAGAGGACAGACTGATGAGCTGGTTTTCTTTATGAGGCTTCATTTTTTCTGGGCTTTCTGATTGAAGAAAGGGGGAAGGATAGAGTGAAAAGGAAAACGAGCTGGGTTTGTAAGAGGTGGGTCTGAGCAGAGCCTACCTTCCATCCCTATTGCTGCCTTCAACCTCAACACTTTCTTCCCTCAACCAAGTATGGCTCTGGAGTGTCCCTGTGGAGCTGTGTTCAGGGAGTGCTTCAGAGGCGGGCCACAGTGCACCAGCTCCAGACCTGGCCGACCGACCAACGCTGCTGGTGGCCTTTCCCTGGCTGTGGATGTGAGGCGGGCACAGTGTGTCAGCAGGAGGGGGCTGGGAACCCTGTTTTTAATGGTCAGCATTGTGTTACGAGCCTCTTCAACCTGAGCAATGGCATCCAAGTTCTGGGCTCTAAATATCACCTACGCCTAATGACTTCAAATTTCCCAAATCAGCATCTTTTCTGAGCTTTAATGAGAATGTCCACTATCTGCAGGCAAAGAAAGGGAAGCAGGCAGGATCTGTACCCCAAACTCCTATGCACCTAACAGAACAAGAGCCCTGCCCAGCAGCGCCTCACCCAATACTCCAACCTCTCACATCCCTGCTTGGTCTCCCCTGACGGGGCCTGAGTCCTTACCCAGGCCACTGAATCCTGTCCTGCCTCTGGGCCTCTGCTCCCTCTGCCTAGGATATACCCTTTTCCCAAACTCCCTTTTTCTGGGACACCATTTGTAGTCCTGGGAGGAGTGGCTGCTCCCTCCTCTGCCTCCATCACTGCCTCCCTGACATTCCCTTAGCACGGATGTTCACAGCTCTAAGGCAGCACTTAGCATGTCATAATTAGTTTCTACTATTTCTCCCCACTAGACTACGAGTGCCTCAAGGCTAGGGATCTCACTTCTTTGTATCTCCAGTCCTGGATACAGAGCACCACACCAAGCAATGTCAGCTGGGTAGGTCAATCATTTATACATCTACGTCCTCAGAAATGGAAAACTCCATGAGGGCAGGTGCTGTGTGGCACAGTACTTTAGCACTGTGCCTTACGAGCCCCAGGAGAGCCAAAATGCTTGCCAAATTAAATTCATATAAGAGCGGGGTTTAATTCAACGACATTTAAAATTTTTACTGTGTTCTTATCATGTGCCCAGAATTGCTCTAGGTGCTGAGGAGACCTGCTAAACAAGGCAGACAATGTCCCCATGTCACAAGCTTATATTTTAATGTATGAGACAGACAAAACAAGTTAATAACACATAAATAAAACAATTAAAGACTGTGATGAGGGCTCAGAAGGAAATAAACAGGGTGCAATGAAGGAAAATTACAGATGCAGAGAAGTGGAGAGACAGAATTAATGGGACTTCCCGACGGACTGGCTGTGAAGGGTGATGGAGAGAGAACTGAAGGGCTGGACTTGGGCTGGAAGACTGGGTGAACAGACGGGACAGGGGAATTTGGAGTGAGGAGGAAACAAGAGGAAAGAGGAACAGAGGACAGGAGTAGACGGCATCTGTGCATGCTGCTCCCCGGCTCACTTGCCCCCAGACACACTGAATCAACAATCGCCTTCCCAGCATCCAGGGTGCGCCTGGCACTTGAAAGGCACTGGGGAATAAACCAGGATCTGAGAGAGACAGAGGCTGGCGCTCACAGCAGAAATTCTGAATTACCAGGGTATGAGAAAGAAAAGCTTCCACCTAGTATGTGTCACGCTTGTTAAAAACACCTTTCCTGTCTTAGAAAATCACTGTTTTGATTACAGGGATGGAGGTGTAGGGAGAAGCCTAAATGCAAGATAGTAGAGCTGAGAGTAACAAAAAGTTCTAATTGATCGTGTGGGCGTTAAAGGTAAATGCCATCTAAAGGCTGGAGTTGCAAATCACCACAGCTACACCTTAGGGAGGAGGCGGAATGACACTCTGAGTGGCAATTCACAGGATTCTGACACTAGAAATGAGAAGGGAGTGCCCAGGGGGCCACTGGGGAAGGCAAGGCGCTGGGCTAGGTTCCTCAACGGCCTCCCCCTTTGCTTTCTTCTCTCCTGGAGGAGAAAACAACATATCCAATACCTCACATTCTCCATCTATGAAATGGGCACCGTGGATTTACCAGAGCCCTGCCTGGGAGCATCATGTGATCTCCAGCCCTTATAGCTTTTCTCCCATTGTCCTGTCTAGAATGTCCTTCTAGCCTCTGAGACCAGCTCAAAGCCGCTTCTCTCACAAAGCCTCTCACCAGATTTTAGCCATGCCTCACCTAAAATAATGATGAGATGACAACTGTCATAATAATATTTCATAATATACTAACATTTACAGAGAACTTATTAAAGGTCAGACATTGCCCATGTATCATCTCATTTAATCCTCCTGCCCATTCTGTGAGGTCCACAGCAGTAACTGGAATCTTGCCTGAGTAACAGATCCAAGAGCCTGGGCCCATGTTTGTAACCTCTCTTCATTTTATTATGTGTATTATTCATCTTCACGATTCATCTCTCACCTGTCATGGGAACTATAAGCAACTTAAAGGCAAACGTTTTAGTAAATCTAGCCCAATCCTTCATCTTAGAACTGGGCCAGAGAGGAACACAGTTTGTCTGCAGCTTCCCCATCTGTCCCGACAGTCTCTGAACTCGGGTGTCGTCAGTACTGTAGAGTCCTACGTATGCCTCTGCCCACCATGTGTGTCTGTCTGTGCTTCCCACTTAGGCCCCAAGTACCCTGAGGTTGTACCCCAGAGCTCAGTACAGGGGCCCAGAGCCATGTCAGCCAAAGATCCAACAGCACTTGGGGAAACTCATGGGGTGGGTAAGAGAAGGACGGAAACCCACACTGACTGTGCTTTGCTGTTGGCCAGGTATCAGACTGCACACTGCCACGTAGTAGCTCCCCCAGCCTTGGTAAAACTCTTCCTATTATAAATACACTGTGACCACACTCACATGATTGGACCAGGCACAGATAGGACTAGAGGGTAGATGTGCTCTTTCTACTACACCACACTGCCTCAAATTCATGCTCAGTTCCAGTTCCAGGAGTCCCCTCTATCTGTGGGGACTGTGTTCCAAGATCTCCAGGAGATGCCTGAAACCACACACAATACTGCACCCTACATATCTATGTTTTTTCCTATACATACATGCCTATGACAAAGTTTAATTTATAAAGCCGGCATACTAAGACATGAACAACAATAACTAAGAATAATAGCTACATGAATGTGGTCTCTTGTCTTTCAAAATATTGTACTGTACTCACCTTCCTTTAGACAGGTGAGCAAGGGTAACTGAAATTTTAGAATGTGAAACTAGGAATAGCAAGGGGACTACTGCAGTTCTTGTCATTTCTTTATATTTTTTCTCCAAAGGAGAAAGTAATTTTCTTCCACTATAGCATTATATGCAGTTTAGAATTTAATTTTGTTTTGCTTTTTTAAAAAAAAATTTTAATAAATGTTTCCAAGCCCTAGAGCTTGTTGTTAAGAGTTTAAGTTCTGGAATTGGAAGGTCAGAGGCAGAGAATAACTAGGTTAGCTTTCAGTATTGTGACAAAGATGGCCTGGACACACAGTCAACTAACTGGACCACACACGTAGCTTTTCATGCAGAAAATGCTGTCTCTGTGCCAAAAGAGACTCGGCAAGCTTCATCCCTGCAGTCCCAGACAAAGGAGCATCCAACTCACCCTTGATGATGTGCCTGACAATTTTGATGGAGCTTCCTCGCATGTTCAGGATCTGGTGAACCCTCTGGCGAATCTAATAAGGGGGAAAGAATAGTAAGAGAAAGAAAGAGGACCATTTGTCCTGGTAGACACCAGAATGCATCATCTTGAAATTACTTAGCTCCCCCTCCTCCCTGAAAACGAAGGCCGCGTGGAGTAAAGGAATTCAAGGAGAGCGTGATCCATCTTTCCTCGAAAGCCTCTACCTAATCAGGTGTCAAGCAAGGACGCAGAGACGGACAGGCCCATTGAAGGGAAGATCCTCCTACCTGGGGGACGTTGGCATTGCAGATCTCAGCCATGATGTAGCAGATGTGCTGGAGAACAAAAAGCCCTGCATCCAGGCGCCGGAGGTAGAACTCATCCTCAATGTCATTGTCTATGATCTCCCCACGCCGGACCATGTCCTAGAAATAAATGAACATTTGAGAATAAAAGCTGGGCAGTGAGGGGGAGAAAGAATGGGCTGCTAGTGTAGAATAGCAACTACAACAAGACCACCTGTTCTTGATTTGTCTACTTCTCCCGTTATTCCAAAGTCTCTTTCTTATGTTCCTCATTCTTAATGGACTACAGAGGCCCCAAGAGTCAAGCCCAAAGCCCATTTTTCTCTATCCAATGAATTAGGGCCAAAATGATCTCATCCACATATTCAACCTTATGTAAGAAGCTGAAGGAACACAACTCTAAGCTATTTATGTGCTTCCACCCATTCTTTACTCTGGTTCAGGCATCCATAAGTAATCTCTCTACAAGATACAGAGGTCCCCAACTTACAATGGTGCGACTTATGATTTTTTGACTTTATGATGATGCAAAAGCTCTATGTATTCAGTGCAAACCATACTTCTCTCACAATGCTGGGTGGCAGCAAGCCACAGCTCCCAGACAGACAGTCACTTCTGGACTTAAAAGTATTTTCAATTTACAATAGGTTTATCAGGATGAAATCCTATAAGTCAAGGAGCATCGGTATACTTAATTCTCTTTTTCTTCTGAATCAAGTTAAGCATAGGGAAGGTCCCTTTTCTCCACATCTCTGTCTTGGGGCCCTGGTAAAGCCAATGCACACACACCGCACTTTCTATGTACGCTCCCTCGTCCTATGTTCTGTCCAGTGCAAATGCTGCAACCTCTCCACTGCTCTTCACACATCTAACACCCTACTAGGCCTAATAAGGGATGGGAGTCTCCTTCGTAACCTGTCAGCCTTTCTGTCCCCACATCTAGTCCTCTTTCGTGGATTCTTTTTTTTAAGCTTTATTGAAGTATAATTCACATACCATATACTATTCACACATTTAAAGTGTTCAGTTCAATGGCTTTTGGTATATTCAGATTTGTACAATCATCAGTACAATCAATTTTAGAGTATCTTTATCACCCCTCAGCCCAATCTAGTGGATTATTATCACTTCTGCCAAGAGACCCCTTCTCTCTAGCTCAGGGCCCTACTGCTTCTCCTCCTGGGGTATCTAGGGTAACTCTAAAGCCCACATTATTTTTAAGCTACCTCTTTTCTAAAATTCCTAAGAGCAACTAGACAAGCCACTCCACAGAGTGACTGTTTTTGCACGTTCCCGTCACCCTGACTTTAGTCCCATCACTTCTCTCCCTCTGTCTAAAGCTTTTATCCCACGACAGTGGACTGCAGGTTCTGTGAAGGCAGGGCCTTTATTTGGTTTGTCTTCATATCCCCAGTTCAGTAAACATCCATGCAGGGAACGAGAGAAAACAGACATCTCTGGTCTGGGCCAGGAACTCTCAGGAGTGAGAACCGGTGTGGGGATGAGTTCTGCGTGACCAGCAGACAGGCCTAAGGCGGCGAGTGCTTAATATCTGCTTTCGATGGCAGCAATCCATTTCTTAATTCTGTCGGTAGTTTTATGGGCACGATCCTTTCTGACAACTCAGGATCCTGTCACCGGCAGAAGCCCTTGGGACCCTGCTTTCCACTCTCCCCAACTGGAAGGATGTACCACTGTGGTAATCAATCTCCACCAAGAAGTCTTTGGAGACTATTTAGAAACAGATAATGCACTTCTTTATTTGCCCAAGGGGCTGGCCTGTAGTAAGACAAGGCTACTTTTCATCTTGCTCCTAAAGGCCAAAGACAGCTGCAGACTGCCAGGCCCTATGCTGCCTGGCAAGTCAACGCCACTAATAAGTCTTAGCTTCTTGTAGTAGCAAATTCCTTGGTAATTTGGTAATAGTGATAATGTTTACTAGGTAGGCATGGACCACTGAACTGATGATGTCCAAGAAGTTTAGAAGTAGGTTTTCTTTAGTTTCCTAATTTCCTGCTCCGGAACTCCTAAAGTGTACAGCAGTTATTACCAAATTTAAAGCGGAAAGGGAAGGGATTATTAATCCCATTGTATGGATTAGAAACCAAGGCACAAAGAGGTAAAATTGCTCATAATTACTGGTTATTAAAATATGGACTCCCCAGGGACAGGAATCCTGCCTGATTCACCACTGATGGGAAATGGGTAACTTGGAACACAGTATTTTGACCTGTGGCCTAAGTGCCTAGTGGCACAAATACCATTCTAAGCATGGTGTTAAGGCAGAATAGGAAGAAAAATGGAGGTAAGGAGAAGCCCTGGTCTTAGTCGCTATCAGAAGAAGTCACAGAGACATAGGAAATGACCAGAAAATAAACAAAGGATACAGTGAGCCCACACGTTAAAAATAATCGCAAGTGAGTGGTACTCAGTTTAGGTGAAATGTAACGGTTTCCTGGAAGAAGTGACCTATAGGTAAGTTTAAAGGCAGGAGAAGCAGAATGAATGCCTCGAAGGCATGGTCTTCCAGTTGTCTGAGGCCTTAGGGACACGCCTCAGGTTGTCCTCATCTCTGCTCTCTAGTACCTCCATGCTTCACAGACTTGCCTGACTCCCTTTTCTGGTCTCCATGCCTTGCTGCTAATGCTGGTACTACCAGCCCCCCAGTTTCTATCATAATATACTGAAAGTCCAAAATATAACGTGTCTCACAAAACAGTCCCTGAGACCCCCAAGCAGATAACGATTTTTCAGTCCTTAAAACCCTCACAACCTGGATTTGCACCTCTGTTATGGTGCCTCACTTGGCTTGCCTTTACTAATTGTTCAGATGTATGTCTCTTCCCTGTGTCGGTTCCTTGAAGGAAAGAATTTTACTCATCTTTGTACCCTAGAAAGCACCGTGGATGATACTTCTTCCTCAGTAGGCTCTCAGAAAGCATTTGTCAAACAGGATTGAAAAAAATGTAGGCAGAGGCTCAAAGCTAATTTAATGAGCTGTGTGCTAAGACTTGTGTGGCTGGGGGAAAGGTGGAAATATCAGGAGAGTTAGCTGATGGGAGTCTTAAATGCTGCTAGAGAAGTTAGATATGATGGGATGTAGACTGTCAGTGCTGGGCAGGAAAATGCCACGAATAAGAATATATTTGCAGCTACATGATGGACACAGTGGCTTGAAGTGTAGAGAGGCAGGTAGAGTGCATAGCGGGGGGCATAGCATCAGCCTATGTGAGAAGGGGAAGGGGAGGAGAGGAGACCTATGGAGACCAAACCGGATGTTTATGTTCATTCTTTCACCCCATAAAGTTGTCCCAAACACATAACTGAGCTACGTATTGCAAAGATAAATAAAATGGCCCACATAATCAAGGAGCTTATAATCTAATGAGAATAACAAATGAGCAAATTACTTTTTTAAAAATGTAATAATGCCTTTTATAAGAGACCTCTCAAATGGTGCTGTGGTGTGTTTGGGAGGAGTCAGGAGAGTTCAAAGGAAATGTCAACAGTTGAGCTGGATTTTGGAGTTTGACAGGTTGGAAAGGACAGTCCAAGCAGAGGAAGTACTACTCTGGAGGAAGGCATAGAAAAGTCAGCTTGGCCAGCCTGGGAGAGAATGACACTGGAATAAGGGCATCTCTGATAGGAACATTAGAAAGGAGTAAGAGGCTTTTTTGGTTATTAGATGCCGGTTATCAGTAGAGGATGTTATTTTTGATTGATGAGTACATACTAGGCATTGTGTGATGCAGTCTGAATAATTCCCACCTAGCCGCCACGGAGGAGCTGCTGGAGTTAGTGAGGGCTTACTGTGTGTCGGACATGGTACTAAGTGCTTTCCAGATGTCAGCTCCTTTACTTCTCACAAATATGGAGAGGCAGGATTATGTTTTAGAAGAGGAAGCTGGCTGAGGCAGAACAATCTCACGGCTAGTGGATGGCAGGACTGGGATTCAGACCCGAGTCAGTGCTCTTTTCACACTACCATGTTTGTGCAGGTGTAGACTTCAGCTCTGTCTGAGGAACAAAGGAAGATGTTCAGTAAGAGTGATAGAAGGATCGAGAATGGAGCTTCAAGAAACTGAGTGTCTCTAATTAGGTCAGAAGTGCCCCTGGTAACTCTCCCTTTCCTCCATAATCTGATCTTCTTTTAACCCAGCCAGTAAACACTACCTTCCACTTTCTCTGTACTGTCACCTAAAAAGAACAGACCCACGAGAGCAATGCCAAACTCTTTTTTCCCCCTCTTTCCTCAGAACTTCAAGACTCTGACAGTGTTCCATTCAACAGTCTACTTTTAGACATGTGGGCACATGATTTGAAAGTAAAATTTTCAAATGTAGATCTGAGATATGACTATAGCTCATCTCCAAGAAAGGCATCAACCATTGCTGCATTGAACATGCACAGAGATGAAACGGAGATTGGCTTCTGAAGACGAAGTTTCTGCCCTGACAGTTTCAGAAGCGCCACAGAAACCGGCATGCAGCGAAGCTGACTGCTGTCAAAGCAGCACCTTATCTAGCCTGTTACAACCCTGTGGCATGGAATATTTACTGCTGAATGGATTCAGGGAAGCTAAGCACAAACGTGTACTCAGCGCTTAAAGGGAAATAAAAGAAGCAGGATGACTGTGTATTATTCTGAAAACAATGACATGAGAAAGTTTGGACAGAGTTCTTTTAAGCATATCATTGTAAGTTTTGGTCTATTTTACAAATAAGATGGCATGTCACCTTTATTCTTCACTCCTGTTTTACTATGTAAGGAAAGGGTCAACTTATTTTAAATGGATTAATAAATTTTTGAGTCCTTTTATGGGTTGCCAAGACAGTAGATAAAAATTTGATCTTGAGATAAGGACTCACTATAGTTCCTTGGGTTATCTGTGTGTAAGGAAGTAGAACCAGACATCTGGAAGAATTTCTAAAGGAGTCTACATCTACAATTTTCTTTCCTTTTTTTTTTTTTTTGAGACAGAGTCTCACTATGTAGTCCTCAGAGTGCCTTGGTGTCACAGCTCACAGCAACCTCCAACTCTTGGCCTTAAGCGATTCTCTTGCCTCAGCCTCCCAAGTAGCCGAGACTACAGGTGCCTGCCATAACGCCTGGCCATTTTTTTTTTTTTTTGCAGTTGTCATTGTTGATTTTAGCTGGCCCGGGCTGGGTTTGAACCTGCCAGCCTTAGTGTATGTGGCTGGCACCCTATGGGTTACAGGCACCGCTCAGATGTCTACAACTTTCAAATGGCTATTAGTACAACTCAACTCACAATTATCTGGCTAAGATTCAGTCTTTGGAGAAGTAATATAAAAGCTAAGAAGAAAAAAATCATCACAATCTTCTCTCCATCTTACTCCTTTCCTCAAGAAGCTCCAGAAGAACTGAAGCAGTCTGATCTACACAGGTACTCTGATGGCTCTGCCCTAGGCACACACAGGTGGACCTGCTTCTCTAGTGGTAGGAGAAATCAGATTACACCCAACTGACCAATGAGATGTTTGAAAAATGACTAGACCAAGAACAGAAGGAAGCCAGGTATTCCATGCAGAGATCACATCTGCATCCCAGGCTCCTTAGTACATGGTGACTAATTGAAACAGTTCACAAATATCTCAATCTAAAGAAGGAACCCAACCACCCTTTGACATTTTTCTCTCTCAAGAGACCCTCTGACAGTATAAGAAACAATTAAATTAGATATTGGAATTTCTTTAAACTGTTATGGGACAGAGTTTTAATGGGATCAGATTCTAGCTCCGATGCTAACCTATTAATGTCCTTAAGTAAGTCATTTAACTTCTCTTGGCCTCAGCATTTTTACTTGGAAACAAGATGCCTGCACTAGATCAGGGAAGGCAAATAAGGCTCTTCCTGCATGCAAACTCTCACCCACTATAGTGGCTGTACTATATGAGAAAGGGTTGTGAGGCTGAGTGGAAGCTCAGTAGAAAAGAGCTATGAAACCAATTAGTAATGCCTGCACTGACTGCTGGATTGGGGAGTGGCCATGTGCCATACCTTTGTTTCCCTGATTTGGTGCTCTTGAAGGTTCACATTTGGCTTAGATAGGTCTATGGTAAATCTAGGATTGAAGCGCTTTGAATAACCAGATGTAATGGATTTCTGCCTGAATACAGGCAGATGGATAGATTCAGGATGCTGGTGGATGGTACTCCCAGACAGAAGAGTCACTAGGAGAAAAACCTCAAACTGGAGGCATATACCACCTCAACAGGACATCAAGGTCAAGACCGACAATTAGCTCATCCTTTCATCAATAAATTAAAGTTCCCTGAATCTGCTGTTACATTAGGTAGACCATTTTAAAACAATCTGGGCGTGCAAAGTGCTCTTCAAGTGGAAATATGATTAGTAGGGATTAAAGAGAAATTTCCAGGAATCCAGTAACCTCCTTGAGTGTTGTATGTCTCACTTAACAAAACTTTAGAGTGAAAAATCCATATGTACATTGGATTGTCTTTGAAATAAGACAAGAGAGTGAAGATTTAAAGGAAGTCTTCTACAAATTAATTCATTCAACTCTCATCTCTGAAGAGAGGGAAGGTGACTGCCTTCTTTGTGAAGCAATGACAACTCAGCATCCACCAACATTTTTTACCTTTCAAAGCAGGACACTGCATTAACCTCACTAGCTAAACATGCCTGGTGTTAGGTATGTACAGCAAATACCACTTTCAGATTTCACAGATGGAAAAAGTGAGACAGATGTCAAATGACTTATCACTGAGTTTGGGTTAGAAATTCGAGTGGAACATAATTCCATAATCTCAGGGCTTTTTTTTTTTGAGACGGAGCCTCAAGCTATCCCCTTGGGTAGAGTGCCATGGTATCACGCTCACAGCAACCTCCAACTTCTGGGCTCAAGTGAGTCTCCTGCCTCAGCCTTCCAAGTAGCTGGGACTACAGGCGCCCGCCACAACGCCCGGCTATTTTTTGGTTGCAGCCATCATTGTTGTTTGGCTGGCCCGGGCTGGGGATACGAACCCGCCACCTTAGGTGTATGTGGCTGGCGCCTTAGCCGCTTGAGCCACAGGTGCCAAGCCCAATCTCAGGGCTTTTTTATTAGTCTTTTCACTCTGGCAGGAGATGGGCAGCAACAATGGAATATTCACAGCGGCAGCATTTCCCAGTCCCTTCCTGAGTGCCAGGCACTGTTCTGGGCACTTTCATGGATTTCTTGCTTTTCCTTGTAAGAACCCTAAGAGGTAAGAACTGTTTCCACTTTTCAGATGGGAAACTTAAGCTTAAAGAGATGACTGTGTTACATGGAGTAAGTGGTGGGAACTGACAGAAACCCCCACACAGCTGGCTCTAAGCCTGTATTCACTTTCATAGTTCGAAGAAAGAAAAAGTCTTTGTTCTAGGGACCTTCCCAATATTAGCAAATAGATGGGATATTTTTCTTTATGCTGTTATGTGGGAACTAATACAAACCAGTAGCATTAAATGTAAGGTCATCTAACCTCTTGGCCTACATTTTCCCTGTAAATTAAAGAAACTTAAAAAGGGGGAAAAAATCTACAGTTAAACCAGCAAATTACACATACAATCTGGGAGAGTTAAAAAAAAAGAAAAAAAAATAAGATACTCTGGTAGGTTTTGTTTTGTTCATTCCATAAGAGAGGGCTAGAATAAGAACTTGGATGGTAATTCAGTGAATGGCGCATTAAGTAGAACAGATTGCAATTCACAGCAGCATAAGCCTGTTTGGGGGCTGCTAAAACAAACAGATTCATCTCCAAAGATACACAAGGAGGTGGTATGTGCAGCATCAAGGTGCCATTTCTGTGGGGTTGTGTGTGTGTGTCTTCTCCCCCCTCCCAGCCACATCCTCACTTTAAATGTTAATCTGTCCTCGGGAGCAGTACCAAATCACCACCTTTCCACATGCCTTTGTCTCTTTCAGCAGTCAAGTTGTAAGCCCTCCAAATAAGCATGCAGATGCCATTTCTAATCTGCCCCCAGCAGACAGTGAGCTGCCCCTCACTGATAGAAGGAGACAGTCATAAAAGAGGCTTCTATGAAGCCACCACGGATGCCTCTTGCCTTAATAAGAGGAGACATGACTCAGAGCCTAAACACGAAGCTCCGAGAGACGACACAGTTACTGTCTGTAGTCAGGGGCAGCAATTGCCCCACCATTCAGAAAACACCAGTATCTTTTTTTCTTCTAAAGCAAGGAGAGAAATTTAAACCACAGGAAAGAGAGGTAATTAGAGATGGCAGAGGCACAAACACCAGCAAAATAAAACTTTCCTCTGAAAGCTTCTAAAATAGGCCAGACTATTAGAGAAAGATCCTAGAGACTACAGGATTTTTTCAGCTGAGGAAACTGAGGCTGGAGAATCATTTAAAAGGATTTTTTTTAGGAAAATGCACAGCTAACTGATAGCAGCTCTAAGAAGAATCAAAGGCTCTCAAGTCAGAGCTCTGCCCACAAGGAGGATACTAACTACATGTTAAGCCCACCTTAGCCACACAAGCATGAACCGGGTTTTTATAAAATACCGCATCAATCTTTAAAATGGCCCCCTAAAAAGCTACCATGAAAAATGACACACATGGCTCGGCGCCTATAGCTCAACCGGCTAAGGCGCC
>NW_003852418.1:783404-787310 GCF_000181295.1 Otolemur garnettii | reverse complement strand
AAAAAAAAAAAGACACACATATATAGGACAAGGGATTTCCCAAGAGAACAGAGTTCCTACGTGGCAAGGCCGGGGCTTAACCTTGGGTCCGAATGGCTCATTTCCTTCTATGTGTCACCATGATGCCTCTGTCACAGGTGTATTTTTAATTTTTAAATTTACTTACTACTCTTTCCTATCATCCTCCTAACCCAGACTGTTCATTTGGACGTTGACAACATATACCCCAGCCTTAAGAGGACCCCGACAGTAGATACAATAATAACAAGCCCAGAAAGTGACAATCCTATTGGAAGAACAGAGAAAGTAAATAAGATTCGTCCTTACTTGTGAAGACTTACAGTTAGAGACAGAAACAGACAAGTATGCAAGCCAAAAACACTTGTAATAAACAACAGCCACCATTCATGGCATACTTCCTCATGCCAGGGACAGTACTTAGTGATTTCATTATAAACTGATTTAATCCTCCCCACAACCCTGTAAGATAGGTACTATTATTCTCATCCTGTCACTGATGAGGACAGTGAGTGAAGCAGAGTTTAAGCAACTTGCTCTGATCACCAGCTGGTAGTGGTCAGAGCCAAGCTCTGCACCTTTGCAGGCTGCTCTGGAGCCCCTAGATCTTTACACTAAGGCTGTGGTGCGTGGGGTGCACAGAGGGGTGAAAGGTAGTTTCAGTGAAGATGTTCTGCAGAGATAAAAGGTGAAAGGCCAAGCAGCATGCTTAGTACATGGAAGACACTCATGTACCAAACCACTGACTAATTTGTTTGCCTCAACCCTAAACGGCACATTAGCTGGCTGTAGGAAAGGGGTGTGGAAAGGATGATTTGGAGAGGCATTCTAGGTAGAGTAAATAGGAGCGAGCAAATATCTGGAAGATTTGAGGGAGCACAAGTTCAGGGAAGCACTAGTGGTGCAGAACAGATTTTGCACATCCCGAGGCCAAGGGATGCAGCCAGAGAGGCAGGCAGCTGCCAACCTGGGGGGAAGACTGTGAGGCTGGCGAAGGAGATTAGACCGTACTGAGAGTAAATAAGAACCAGTGCCTACTATGCTTGGGTCGGGGAGTGGCATAAACACATTTTCATTTTAGAAAAATCTCTGGTTGCCACATGGGCTATGAACTGAAGGCTACAAACCTAGAAATAGAGAGTCTACTTAGTTAGGAGGGTGTTCCATTAAAATAAGAAAAAAAGATGACAATAGCCCCAACTGAAGTATTAGTAGCGAGGGTGCAGAGATATCAAAGATCAAGTCTACCAGATGAATATGTGGTGGGAGGTGGAGAAAGAGATTGGAGCAAACAGAGATGCCCAGGGTTTTGACTTGATCAAACTGGGGAATGGCCCTGGGGTGGGGAGGAAGAGAAAGAGATTACACTCGGTTAAGCCTCGTCTTGCACTTGCTGAGTCAGAAGAGCTCGTGGGTGATGTGCGGGTGGCAGCCGGCTGTGTAAGTCTGCAGAAATTCGGGAGGCCCTGGCACATAGCCCCAACCTTATCAGACCTTGCAACAGACCTGTAAAGTCAGCAGGGGGAGAGCCTGTTAGCCCCATTGAATGAGGACAGAAAGGATCAGAAAAACAAAACAGTGCTCAAGGACACAAGGTAAGTGGCAGAGCGTGGGACCAGAACTCAGGCCCTTGGGATTTTGCTTCCAATAGTAGAAAGGATGGTTGTGATTGGCAAGGGAGTGAGCGGAGAGGCAGAATGAGCAAATGGTTGAAACTGTAGGTATCTGAGAGAGAGGGAAGCCGGAGGGAGGAACAAGCACCTCGATGCCCCTCCCCCAACATCACTGGCTTCTGCAGAACAGAAGCTGTGTTCTGGCAGTTCATGGACTGAGAGAGCTTGGGAACCACTGGTTTAAAGAAGAGCTGAGAGGAAAGCTCAGCAGCATTTTCTTTTTTTTTTAAGCTTGCCCCAGAATCTCCCGGTACAATTAGCAGAAGAATCAATGGCGGCCTTGCATTTCCACTGTCTATATCCTCGCCCGTGTTTTAGGCTCACGTAACCCCACAAGTTCACTCCTGCATTTCACTCCCTTTCACACAAACCCGTAAATGAGTTTCCAATGCGAAGGACACAGTGAAAGTCTGTTTAAGACATCAAGTCCTATGGATACTGTTTCATTTACAAGGAGTCCATCTTTTTCTTTCCAGGAGAAAGCCTGAAATGATTTAACTGTGGCAAAATTAGCATGCAATTTGTAAGTCATTATGGCGCAAAGTATGTGGTGAGAACACTTTATTGAATAAACCTGCTGAGTATAATTTACCCAGGAGCTAAAAAAGGGACAACTTCTCTCCAAGGCTCTCCTCCCTCTTTTAGAAATCCCTGCAGGTACCTATATAATTATGTCTTAGTTCTGACGGCCAAAAGCCAGGCATGCTCTTAACCGACAGAAGATAGAAGGAATCATCGGGAAGCCAGGACATCTTCCCAATAACAGACATTTAGTATTTTCTGGGCTTTGCGTTGGGGAGTTAGGTAAAATCTGCTGAGATAGGAACTCTAGATATTTACAGATTACAAGAACTACTGTTCACTAGATGAATCTTAAGAATTACATGCCCTTTAAAAGTTCAGGTCAAATCTTGTTAACCAGAAACCCCTAGGGTATGTCCAGATACATTGTGGCCCTGGAATCTCATGGATACTGAATATGAAATGAAAGCAGAAGGCCACTGCCCAAGACATGGAAGTCTTTGCTAGTTACAGATACTGCAATAATGTGATTTGAACTGAATGTGCATAAAATTATCTACCAGTCCTGTAGATTCTTCCAAGTAAGACTATTTTTCCTTACTGAGTATTGGTGCAGTTGTGCCTCAGAATCTGCATCTTTGCATTTAAATATTTTTGACGGTGGGACTAATCAGAGGGAAAACAAAAATGAAGGTTAAAAATTAGCATGAAGGAATAATGTGGAAAGCCCAGGGTAATGCTCTATCTTTCTTAATACTTGTGGACGGATATTAATTTCACCTAATGAGCAGTGGTCTTCCAATTACTAAATGCTAGGCATGATGTAAGTCCTGAGAATATGATGAACAAGAGAGATTACAGTCCCAGAGATAGAGAGTAAACAAATAACTGAAATAATTACAGCTTTTGAAGCAGAGGAGGGGGTGACTTCCTCTACATATGGTGATCATTGCAAACCTCTCTGAGGAGGTGACATTTAAGCTGAGCCCTGACTGTGGAAGGAGCACTGGCATGAGAAGATCCAGGGCAGAACACAGAAGCAAATGCAAAGGATGGGAGGGAGGAAGGTACTTAGTGGCCAGGGGCAGGGGAGGGGGTTGGAGAAGCAGGGAAGAGTCATATTGTGCAAAATCTTACAGTCATATTGTGCAAAATCGGGACAATGTGGACTTGGCTAAGTGTGTCCTTACAGAGAAAGGAAAATTAAAGTTCTCTAACCACCTCCCGTGTGCCAGGCTCTGTGCAAGCAGCTTTCACATACAGAATACCCTTCATCCCCATATCCCTACTATGTCATTTCTCAAAGTACACAGAGTGGGACATACATCTTAAAGAAAACAAAATACCACCAAGGGGGGGGAAGGCTAGGGCACTTAAATTATTTGTTTACAGAGAACAAGGGAAAAGCCTGGTTCTAGAAGCCCCCACTTCCCCCCTTACATCCTCTACTTCTGGAATGTAACTCTCTTTTTCCCCCAAACTAACTTGGTTTCCCATTACCCGTCCTTTGCTGTTTTGCTCCAGACTATAAATGTACTATGCATTTCTGTCTTTTCTTTTCTTTCTTTTTTTTTTTTTTAGAGACAGAGTCTCACTTTGTCATCCTTGGTAGAGTGCTGTGGCATCACAGCTCATAGCAGCCTCCAGCTCTTGGGATTAAGCTAGTCTCTTGCCTCAGCCTCCCAAGTAGCTG
>NW_003852418.1:721018-783384 GCF_000181295.1 Otolemur garnettii | reverse complement strand
GCTCATAGCAGCCTCCAGCTCTTGGGCTTAGGTGATTCTCTTGCCTCAGCCTCCCAAGTAGCTGTGACTACAGGCACCCGCCACAACACCTGACTACTTTTTTGTTGCAGTTTGGCCGGGGCTGGGTTTGAACCCACCACCCTTGGTATATGGGGCTGGTGCCCTACTCACTGAGCCGCAGGCACCGACTCATCTTTTCTTTTTTTTAGAGACAAGGGTCTCACTCTATTGCCCAGCCTGGCCTCAAATCCCTAGACTAAAGCGATCCTCCTAACTCAGCCTCCTGATCAGCTGGGACTATAGGTATGCACTACCAAGCCTGGTTGTCTCCATCTTTTATGTCTGGCATGAATGTTGATTCACGCACAAAATTGTTTAGGGTGACTCTAGCTGTACACGACCTCTCTGCTCCCTGGATCAGTACCACTCGGGGGCCCCATTCTCTTGCTGATACTTCTGCCTCTCACCCACTCCCTGTGCCTGGGCTGGGGCCTTAGACAGACCAGGCTGCCAAATGACTAGATTCTCTCCAGTGAATCTCAGTCAAATGCAAACCGTGAACCCATCTACTGTGCCCAGGTAAGTCCGAAGTTCGCAGGGAAGGTGGTGGCTCTGAGACAATGAAAATGTCAGTTCTTGAGCCTGTTACCTTAAGTTTTTGTTGCAGACTTGGCCAAGTATGTGAGAGATTTATACATTACTGATGTGATAGCCAATGTCACCAAAATGCCTGAGACATAAGCATTCAATTCAAGTCAACAAATATTTGCTGAGTTCTCAATTGGTGTAAGACATTCAAATTTAATAGGGGTGAGGAGACAAACTGTGACTTAAGAGAGAAGTCTGCAGGAGGGACAGGTGAAAAAGAGGTCATGTCGTTCCCAGCCGCTTCACACCTGTGAGGAAGCTTCGCCTGCTAGGACGGTGCCTGAGTGGGGGCAGCAAACGCTGCTCACAAATGCATCCCTCACCCCTGGCCGCCCAGGCTCTCCGAGCATCACTGAAGCTGCTGAGCACTAATGGCCTTGGAATGTTTGCCAGTGCCCAACAAAACGGCCTTGGCATCAAGGAGACAGATGTTTGTCAGGAAATGGCAGGGCCCTGGTGCCCACGGCACAGAGCAGCTCTGTGAATGCCGGGAGAGTGGCTGCAGCGATTATTCTATGTCAGTGCTAATCAATTTCACACTCTCTTCAATGCTGATAATAGATAATCTTGGGGGAAACAGGCTAAGTCTTCCTACAGCTACCGGTCACCGCTTACTCAGTCTTCCTCAAAAAAGTCTATGCTTCACCTCCAACAAAGCATCTGATGGTGCCAACACTCTGTTCTGCTAGGCAGAGTCCTTCTGGAACAGCTGGCAAGGAAGATGCTCTCAGGGAAAGGACTGCCTGGCTTCCTTAAAAGTTACGCATAATTCCAAAGGAACATCTAGCAGCCGCAGCAGCAGCTTCTACTTACTGAGCAGGGCACTTTGTATACTTTATGCTTAGGCTTCATAATAACTCTGCAAGGGAGGAATTATTATTCTCATTTTACAGATAAGAAAACAAAGCTTAAAGAGGTCAACTCAATTGTCCAAGATCTCAGAGCTCGGAAGTGGCAGAGCTACAACTCAAATCCAGGCCTATCTGAGTCTCTACCTTGTGCCCACCTTAGCTTTTCTACCAGGCTGCTGCTCCTCTGTCTAGAAGACAACTCAGTCACTGATCAACCTATCATTGTGCTTTTAATCCCTTCCACTGTCCACAAATGGCGGAGCTGCCAAAGGATATTTAGCTGGCCCTCAGGGAAAACATTAAACTTGAGGGGTCAGATCACCTTGGCTAACACCTCATAGCTAAGAAACTGAGGCTACAAGAGCTACAATGACAAGCCCTGGCTGGAGGGGATTTCAAGGTGGTGCCAACACTAAAGCCCAGGTCTCCTGACTCCTGGGTGCTCCTTTTACCACCTTCTCAATCTCCTTCAGCAGACAGCATCAAGGATTCCCGCAGGGATGGATTCTAACGGTCTCATTGCTGGTTCCTTATGAAAACCAGGCGGAATTTCAATTTGTTTCTAATTATCGCTGAGATAAAAGAGAAAGAATACACTACTCCAGCACTCTAGCAATTGCTAAATGTCCATCAAGTATAAGTTATTGTATAGAAAAGAAAAGTTTAATCAAAGAACAAAACAAAGGGGTTGGAGTATGTGGTGTGTGTGGAGCCCGCTAGTATCTAAATTCCAGCCTCAGAATTTAGAGTCACTGCCTTTTATCTTGCTGAAGCATCACTACATAAAAGAAGAAAGTCTCTGTTAATCAATGCAATCAATCAACACTTCTGGAGACTTAGTAGGTTTGGGGATCACAGGGAAGTCCCCCGCATGAAAAACACAGTTATACATCCACTAGTGTTCATAAATGAAGAAATATTTCGTGAAAGGGGAGAGGTGAATAAAAGCGGCAAACAGAATCAGGCAGGACACGGACGACAGGGTGGCCGTCTTCCTTTAGGTTTTCAGCTTTCACCCTGGCCTGAGGCAGAGCCTGAGGGAAGCGCTAAGGCCTGTGCAATTCCCAAGGCACACAGCTCTGCTGCAGCCAGAGGATCCCAACGTGGGTGGTGGGGGCAGTGCGGAAACTGGCTCTCTGTGAGGGTCAAAAACTTCAAGCGTATTTTAAGGCAAGAAGACTGAAAAAAGAAGGAAAATGAGGTCTCCTTCAGAATTGTTAAAAAAGCAAGAAAGAGATTATTTTGTACTGTGACCAAAGACCAAGGAGGGCATTGTAGGGGACAGAATACAAACCAGATATTAAACAGCAGACAAGAAAACTTACACTGATTAAGGGGTACAGATGGGAAAGGTACAGACACCAGAGACCAAAATGGAAGAAAGTGAAAAATACAGAAGGGAGGATTAACACCATAGTAAGCACAGTCCCTCAAGAAAAAAAATCGAATTTTCACTTCCCTCAACTACCATGAGCATAAGCAAATGAGGGCAGCCATTTGGAACCAGGTATTTGCCTTGGCTGTAATACATCTGGGCTTCCCTTCTCTAGGTGTCCACTTTTCCACCCAAAAATAGGGGAACTGGATTCAGGGCCACTCAGTAGTGATCACCCTTCCTCAGAATGCCACCGCCAGGACTAGAGAAGCCAGCCAGCACGGTACCAAGACGTGCTCTGTCAACACACAGCCAAGTCACGGTGCTGTACTCTGGTCAGATTTTCTAAGCCAAGCACCCTCGTCAAGGTGCTTGTGTTATCTACCCAGACTCCCAGGTCAGACCCGGATCAATGCGACATATCCTTCCTTCTAGGAGACTGTCACTGCTGTCAGAAGAGCAGTTATAACTTTGGCAGACGGTCATCCCCTCTGCTCTTACAACACATCAGACAGCACCTCTGCCCTTGCCTATCCTATGGGGAGATACGACGTACACAGGGACCCAAATTGAGTGCAAGTCAATAGCTGGCAAAGAGAGGCAGGGATACGTACGTGTTTTTCTCCTTCAATCTTCTTGTCTGATAGCTGCATTGCATTCATATATTTAAAATGCAACTCCATTAGTCTATCAACCTGAAAGAGAGAGATTTCACAGGCCTGAGTGAGAAGGAAAGAGAATACCAAGGCAAGAGAACAGTGGCATGGGGGGCCTATTCATCTCACTGTTACTCCTTACAAAGGGAGATCCTCTCCACCACTTCTAACAGCTGGTACCAGCTCTGCTGAGGGACACATCAGGAACAGATCAAAGAGCTGGGCTGGAACAAAGCAAACACTTAGGATGGATGCAGAGTGAGCACAGGCCCATTCCTAAAAGGAGACTATGCATTCTCAGCTCTTCTAGGACTCCCAGGAATTCAAGTTGTTGAAAACAAATAAATAAATAAAAATTCAAGTTCCTTCCTGCAAAGAGAAGGAGCTTGAAGTTACATACTTGATATTCACTTAGAACTTTATAGAAATTTCTTTTTTCAAACTGAAACCTTTCATGTTCAGATTTTGCCCCAGAGCTGATCTTTTTTAAAAAATGCCCAAGTAAAATCTTTTTAGTTGCTTCTGAGTCAGAAGAGAGAGCAAGAAAACTCCTTCAGCAACTTGAAACAAGGCCCTGACTTTTGCTCAGCAGTAACTTAAAAATCAGTTTTAACTTTAGCAATGTCATGCTTCAAACATGACCTGAGGAATACTCAGTAGGTTTGAAAAAGTTTCTTTTTTTTTCTAAGTCTTCCAAAAGATAGAAGGAATACTGTGAAGCTACCCCAAATTCCTGACTTATCTTTTTATCAGGGTGGTACCAACATGGGCTCTTGACAACTCTGGTATTTATTTACTTAGAGGCTGATATTTGTTAACAGATGTTGCTTCAAAATGGTATCTGTCTGGGAAGACTGTGCCCAAACCCTCTTTAGCTAACAACAATGACCCCAAGACCTTTTTACATTTCAGTTTACAAAATATTTTCATGTCCATCATTTCCTTAAAAATTTGATAAGGTAGGCAGGGAAGATAGACCATCACCCACATTTTAAAGAAGAGGAATCTGAAACACAGATGTTAAATGATGTCATCAGGGAGACCTAACTGCTAAGATGCTCTGTCCTAACCCGATCACGCTACACGGCTAGTGAGGAGAGAGAAATGGTCAAAGGTCGGCTCAAACAGATGGTCTTAAACTTCTTTCCAAAGTAGGGAAAAGCTTCAGCCTTACCTTGAACACAAGCAGGAAAGAAGTTACTAAAGGTTGAAAGAGGGCTCTTAGTTTTACTCTATTGTGATAAAGAACATAGGCCTTCTGGACTCAGCAGCCTGGGTTCAAATCCCAGCTCTGATCCTTATTAATGGTGTGTTCTCGGACAAGTCATATAATGTCTCTAAACTTCAATTGCCTTATCTGTAAATGTGAATATACCTACACCAGGCCAAATCAAGTAGTTGTATGAGAGTATCTGCAATAATGAAAGGTACCTACTCTATTACCCACTCCAAAGTATTCACTCAATAAATGGTAGCTCTTGGCTACTGCTAAAAATCTTATGGCTTGGCACAACACATAATGGTATAAAACATCCACCTAATCTCATTCACACGATCATTCCCAGCTTCCATGGCCCATCTTGGTCAAGCTCTACTGTTTCCTTACCATCATCTTCATTTTTCCATCATCACTCATCTAATTCATCTTCCACTGACTCTTCAAGATGGATATTCATGTCTCCACTTTGTTTATTTATTTATTTAGACAAAGTCTCATTCTGTTGCCCCAGACTAGAATGTTGTGCCATTAGACTAGCTCACAGCAATCTCAAACTCCTGGGTTCAAGCGCTCCTCCTGCCTCCGCCTCCCAGAATGCTAAGGTTAGAGCCACTTTAAAACCAGAGAAAATGAGGCTCAGAGTAGCACTGAAAATAGCAAAACCAGGTTCAAATCCAAATGTCTGAATCCAAAGTCAATGCTCTTCTGTTTTTTGCAGTTTTTGGCCGGGGCTGGGTTTGAACCCACCACCTCTGGTATATGGGGCTGGCGCCCCATTCCTTTGAGCCACAGGTGCCACACCAAAGCCAATGCTCTTAATCACTTTGCTATGGTATGTGCCATCCCTGAACCAAAAAGCCTATAATAATTCACTTTCACTGTGTCTAAAAATCTCCTTAAAGTACTAGTTGACATCACCACGAGGTGCTACCACTCCCAGGGGAATGCATTTGGAGATGAGAAGCAGTATAACCAGAAAAACCTTTAAGATCTAGGGCAACAGGGCCTAGGTGCTGGAAAGGAGATTTTAGGGCGGGAACACTCAACTCGGTATCCCTCAGATCACACCAGGTAAGAGCTTGGCCATCTCCCCAGTCTTGGCCCCATCCCCACAATCACCCACCTTTTCACTGTCATTTTCAGTGAATTTGTTCAGAAGCCGGGTTCGCTGCTGCCCTCTCAGGTTCCGCAGGAGGGAAGCCAGGATCGAACAGACATGCTCTGGGTTGGGAAGGAGAAAAGAGAACATGCTGAGATCAGAGCAGTAATTATTACCTCTCTTCAAATGTCGTCTGGCTCTTTTGAGGGGGGAATAAGCAGGCCTCTCTGACTGCTGCTATTGATTAATACAAGAAGCTAAATTGTGTCACTGGAAAACCGAACTGATCTTCACACACTGCACAAAAACACACTCAAATGGGATGATGTCCTCAAGGACAACTTGAGCAAGTGAATCAAAACTAAGTTAGAATTGCTATTCTGCCTGGGAATTAATTGATTTTTTATTGTCCACAACAGAACCACAAACAAATCCACCATTTACAGAAACAACGTGCGAACAGAATGTGAATACCAGCCACGACACAAGCAAGCAATGAATAAGACATGTTCTATCGAATTCTCAAATTACCTTATAACTTTCTGAAATAAATACCCTGGAATTAAATAAGAAATATCATAGGGCTCCAGTGTGATCACTTACATTCTGATATAGCCAAAACCCCCACTTCAAGTTTAAAGGTGGCTGGACCTTGAACACTTCAAAACAGTGAACAAGGCTTTTTGAGCTCGCATAACGCTGCGGCTTCTATTATAAAATACTATTCTTCTATTCTTGGAAGAAGAGGGTAATTGAAGGGTATGTTATAGGCTTCGGTTTTAAGGATTTTAAAAAATTCTTTTAAAGAAAAGAGTCTCAAGTATAATGACCTTGAAAGGAAGGTGACAGAAGTCTACTCACGGAGAAATGGCAAAACAAAGTTTATTTTGAAATAAGATGTTCACAGAGTAAACAACAAATATTCTGTTTGAAAACTGAGGAGCACTTTTAACATGCCAAAGTTGCCCTGAGTTCTCAAAAAGTCTCTAAAAGAGGCTACACATAAGCAGTCTTACTTCTCTGACTGCAGCACAGACAGTATTTTGTACTAGTGTTTTCTTCTTCACTTCTATCATTTCCCCAATCTCCTAACACTGGAGTTATTCAGTCCACAGTCTTCTATTTTCTATTGATATTTACATCCCCGGTGATCTCATCTTGTCCCATGGCTTTGAAAACCATCTTACAGCTGACAACTCACAAATGTGATTCTCAGGTCAGTCCTGTCCTCTGGATGCTGACTCATACACACCTTTCTACCTGCTCTCTTCAGTTAGTTATTCAACAAGTTCTTTAAACTTAACATGGCCAAAATTGGCTTGGCGCCTGTGGCTCAAGTGGCTAAGGCGCCAGCCACATACACCTAAGGTGGCGGGTTCGAATCCAGCCTGGGCCTGCCAAACAACAATGATGGCTGCAACTGAAAAAAAAATAGCCAGGCATTGTGGTGGGCGCCTGTGGTCCCAGCAACTTGGGAGGCAGAGGCAGGAGACTCGCTTGAGCCCAGGAGTTGGAGGTTGCTGTGAGCCGTGATGCCACAGCACTCTACCCAGGGGGACAACTTGAGGCTCTGTCTCAAAAAAAAAAAAAAAAGTCCAAAATTGAGCTCTTGACCTTCCTCCCTAAACCTCAATGGCAACCAGGCTCTCCAGATTCTCAAGCCCCAAACAGTGAAGATGTCCCCGATTCTCTCCTTTCTCACTCTGCTTTCACATTATCTCCAGGATTGCATCTCTTCTCCTGCTGCCATTGCTGCTCCCACCTGGTCCACACAACCCGCAGTTCTTGCTCAGAGTATTTAATAGCCTACTAGTGAGAGACCCTTTGCTTCCACCCTTGCCACCTTTGGCCTAATCTCCATAGAGCAGCCAGAATGATTCTTCAGATTAAAATCTAAAACCAGAACTGTTTAAAACCTTCCCAATGACTCCCCAACTCAGACCAAATGCTGCTTCTAAGGCCGTGCTCTTCTTTCCTCTGGGCCTCTGCAGGCATTGTCTCCTCTCCTGAAATATTCTCTCACCAAATCATTTGCATGGCTTACTCTTCCTCTTCTTGGTGAGCCTTTCCTACGACTATCATATTGAAAAATGTAATACTTTGCAGCACCTGTAGCTCAGTGAGTAGGATGCTGGCCACATACACCGAGGCTGATGGGTTCAAGCCTGGGCAGGGCCTGCTGAATAACAATGACAATGGCAACCAAAAAACTGCTGGGCATTCCAGCAGTTGCCTGTAATCCCAGCTACCTGGGAGGCTGAGGCAAGAGAATCGCTTAAGCCCAAGAGTTTGAGGTTGCTGTGAGCTGCGATGCCACAGCACTCTACTGAAGGCAATATAGTGAGACTCTGCCTCAAAAAAAAAAAAAAAAGAAAAATGTAACACTACACTCCACATGGCTATTTTCAAGTCTTACCTGCTTTATCCTTATTTTTCATCAAGTATTACCTTCTTAAATACTATTTATTTATTTTGTTCACTATCTCCCTTCAATTAGAATATGAGTTCCATGAAGGCAAGGGTTTTAGTCTACTTTGTTCATGGCTATATGCCTAGTTCTAAAACAAAGTCTGGAACATAGTAGGTTTTTTGGAAACATCTGCTGAATAAATAAATAAATAGGAAGAACTCAAGCTCTCAGTATTAGTTTTCGGTGGTGCAGTGTGGGGCACCTTAGAATTCTGCATATCTTTCAAATGCCTTTAGACAGCCTTGGGATAGGACACTGCCAATCCCAAGTTCAGACCAACATTATCCTTGCATTGCTAACATGCTTTCAAACTGTTCAGTTATAGAAATTCCTTAGAGTTTTGGAAGCTTCTTCTCAGGGAACCATCAGTTTAAAAAAAAAATTGGTAAATTTTTTCAGTATAAAAAATATAAACTTAAACTATGCTGTGGATAGAGGTATTATATATACTTTCTCAAGACGTGGGGTTTACCCCCCCCCCAAAATATCTTTCTTTAAACTCTTGTGTAAAGCTGGGATTGAAGTAGTATAATCCCTATCTACTGTCATCACCTACGGGAACGTACGGTAAGGTGAAGGCAGAAAGTGGAGAGTGGAAAGAACAGGTCCTGCCCCCACACGAAGGCTAAAAATATCATGAACCTGGGGGTAAGAACAGTGAACCAAGAGAGCTCAGCTCAGGATGAGAAAGTAGATTAAGAAAGAGACATCTTTGGGGGAACATAGCAGGGAAAGTCCTCTGACCATTGTATATGAGGTCTGATAACTGAGTTTATAAACTTGCCACTGTGTGCTCACATTGGCAGCACTGTACAAACAACTTGATAACCTTGGTATATAGGTGTCTCACAGTTATGTTTGTGTTGATGTGTGGTGGTGTCTTGCTGAGTGGTGTTCATTACTGTTGTGTGTTTTGGTGTGTCATTGCGAGAATGTCAGAGCTTGAATTAAAGCAACAAACAAACATAAAATTTCTTGTTAAACCTGGCAGAGTGGAACCGAAATCATGGACATGTTAGTGCAAGTTCATGGGGATAATGCCAGGAAGAAAACGGCACTGTATAATGTTTTTCTGAGGGGCGAGAACACGTCATTGATGAAGAGTGGTCAGGGCAGCCAGAAATGAGCAGAACTAACCAAAACTTTGTAAAATTGTATATCAAAATCATCAGCTGACTGTGAGAAGCACAGCAGACCAAGTACACATCAATAGAGAAAATCTTAATGGAAAACCTTGGCATGAGAAAGGTATGTATAAAAATGGTCCTGAAGCTCACTGATGAACGAAAGCCAAATAGAGTTGAAGTTTGCTAAGACCTTTTGAAAAGGCAAAATGATGTTTGGGCCATGTTATCACTGATGATAAAACATGGTGCACCAATATAATCCTGAAACAAAGCATCAACGTGCACAGTGGAAGTCACCCAATTCTCCAGAACCAAAACGTTCTGTCAGTCCAAATCAAGAGTCAAAATCAAGTTGCTAACCTTTTGTAGTCTCAGAGGGATTGTTTATTATGAATTTGTGGCAACGAGGCAAATAGGTAAACAAATTCACAATCTGGAAAAGTTGAAAAGGCTGCATGAAAAAGTCAGATGACAACAACCTGAACTTTTGCCAACTACTCATGGCTCTTGCATCATGACAATGCACCAAGGTACACAGCAGGAGTTTTTAGTCAGTCAACAAATAACTGTACCAGAATAATATCCCTACTCACCTGATCCAAGCCCCAAAGACTTGTTACCCTAAGGAAATACTGAAACAAAGACATTTTGACGACATTCAGGATATCAAAGGTAATAAGATGACATGTCTGATGGCCAATGCAGAAAAAGAGTTCCAAAATTGCTATGAAGGGTAGACTAGGCACTGTTACTGATGCGTACCTTCTCAAGGGGAATACTTTAAAGGTGACCACAGTGAAATTCACCAAGGAGGTTATGTAGCATTTTTTCTAGGATGAGTTCACAAACTTAACTGTCAGACCTCTTATACCAAGAAGAGAGAATTAGAGGAAGGAGAGTGAGGGATGTATCAGTTCTACAATTTTGAGTCAAGCAAGTTGAATGTGACTTTGATCTCTTCAGTTGGTGAACAGACATAAGAAAGGCCATGATGGCTCGGTGCCTGTGGCTCAAGCGGCTAAGGCGCCAGCCACATACACCTAAGGTGGCGGGTTCGAATCCCCAGCCCGGGCCTGCCAAACAACAATAATGGCTGCAACCAAAAAATGGCCGGGCGTTGTGGCGGGCGCCTGTGGTCCCAGCTACATGGGAGGCTGAGGCAGGAGACTCGCTTGAGCCCAGGAGTTGGAGGTTGCCGTGAGCCGTGATGCCATGGCACTCTACCCAGGGGGACAGCTTGAGGCTCCGTCTCAAAAAAAAAAAAAAAAGAAAGGCCATGATAAATGCAGGGAATCCTAACACAATCTCTTCTGAAACTTTGAAATTACTTAGCATGACAGCTGGTAACAACATCCAGGTATATATGCATGTGCAGGACAATCTGGCAACCACAGAAGAAGGAAAAAAATTAGAGCCAGAAAAAAATTAGAGCCATCTGTCATTGTATAGATGAAGAAAACAAGGCCTAGAGAGAAGTGACTTCTCCACACAGCTAACTGGTAGAAGAGGTAGAATTCAAACTTCAGATTATTCACTGATTTGCTGATCAGTTTATCTCTGCGCCTGGATAGTGGATGGTATTCAGGGACCCAAACAAATAATACAGTATCCCTAACTCGAAGGAGGGCCTTATCTAGCAGAGAAAAAAAAACAATAACTATAGTGCTGTATGGCAAGTTCCATTACTGAGGTAGACATAGGGCACTTGAGGACCACAGAGGGACAACTGACTTAGAAGGATTCCCACCAGAGGTAACAAACAATTGAAAATCTTAAAAGGAAAAAAATAAAGAGCTATAGCCAACAACTAGGTAGAGAAGAAGAAAGAGCACCTAGGCAGAGGGAACAACACAGGAGAACCTCTATAAGTTGACCATCCAAGGGACTGCACAAACTGGTCAACATATGGAGGTGGTCAACATAAGTAATTGGGCCTACTGTCCTGATACGTACATGTGGTACATGTCTGGTCTATGAAAATTAGGTCAACTTAAGGAGGTGGTCAGCATAGGTAGGTGGTCAACTATGGCGGTCCTACTCTATTTGCAAAGGCTGGTTTAGATGGAGTAACGTGTACTAGATGGAGAGGAGAGGCCAGTCAGGTGGGCTAAGACTGGATCATGGAGAAAAGTGACAAGACTTGGCCACCAAATCTTAAGCTGGGGAGAAAGAAGATCAGATCTGAGTTTATACCAACCTCCTTAGCAACTGTATCTTTTATTGTTTTATTACTGATTCCCTTCATTCCTCCACTAACAGATTTTAGAATAAAAGCAATGAATGCACGTGGTAAAAAAAGTAAGAAATGGACTCAATATTTATTGAACACCTACACTAGTATTTTTCTTTTCCCACACTGTTCTTATTATCCCAGTCTTCTCTTCCAAGAAAATCTACAAAGTACCCTGTGTACATTTTGGGGGGGGGGTAATTTATATTTCTCAGCATCAATACTTCATTTTTTTTTTATTAGCTATCTAGGATTCCACTGGACTTATTTATCATAATTCAACTAGTGCTCTGTGGGCATTTTAAGTAGTTTCCAATTTGGGGTTGTTTTGTTTATGCTATTAGAGAAAAATGAACATCCAGATTCATGTATTCTGGCATACTTTTGCACACTCTTAATAGTGGAATTAGAGGATCAAAAGAAATTCGCATACAAAATGTTGAAAGACACTGACAAATTATCTTCCCAAATGGTTATACCAATTATACTTCCGCCCTCTGTGTATACATATGAGTATCTATTTTCCGATCGCAAGAAATTATGACAACTCATTAGGTGAAAAATGGGATCTTCTTTTGATTACCACGTTTTCGTTCTTGTTATGATAAGGTTAAGCATCTTTTCCTGAATGTATTAATCAAAGTTTTCCAGAGAAACAGAACCAATGGGATACATGTAAATACATAGAAAGAGATTTATTATAAGGGACTGGTTCATGTAATTATGGAAGCTGAGAAGGCCCATGATCTGCAAGCTGAAGACCTAGGAAGGCCGTGTAGTAGTTCCAACACAAGCCCAGAGAGTAATATTTTGTTAGCTCTCTAAGCATCCCTTAGCCCAATCAAGTTAACCTGTAAAATTTACCATCGCACTATGTTTATTAACTATTTGTATTGCTTTTCTGTAAACTGCCTGGCCTTTTCCTTTGCTCAGTTTTGATGAGTTTCTATGAGTTCTCTATAAATTAAGAATTGGCCAGGCATGGTAGCTCATGCCTATAATCCCAGCAGTCTGAGAGACCAAGGTGGGTGGATTGTTTGAGCTCAGGAGTTTGAGACCAGCCCAAGCAAGAACAAGATCCCTGTCTCTAATTAAAAAATAGAAAAATCAGCTGGGTGTGGTGGTAGGCACCTGTAGTCCCAGTTACTTGGCAGGCTGAGGCAAAGAGGATTGCCTGAGCCCAGGAGTTTGAGGTTGCTGTGAGCTACGATTGTGCCATAGCACTCCACCCAGGGTGACAGAGAGTGAGACTCTGTCTCCAACAAACAAACAAACAAACAATTAGAAACAAAATATAAATTAAGCATATTACCTTTTCTCATATCACTCTGTCGCCCTCAGTAGAGTGCCATGGCATCACACAGCTCACAGTAACCTCCAACTCCTAGGCTTACCCAATTCTCTTGTCTCAGCTTCCCAAGTAGCTGGGACTACAGGCGCCTACCACAATGCCCGGCTATTTTTTGTTGCAGTTTGGCCAGGGCTGGGTTCCAACCTGCCACCTTTGGTATATGGGGCCCGCGCCCTGCCCACTGAGCCACAGGCGCCGCTCAAGCTTTTGACAAATTCTTATTCAAATCTAAGACTTAGTACCACTACATTTTACTATAAGCTGCCTCAAATTCCTATTTGAAAGTAAGTGGGCATACTAATAATTCATCATTTTTATTTTTTATCCATGCCAGTGGGCTTATTTGAATTTGTATACTTTTTTTTCATTGAATACTCACAATTAAGCTAAGAGAAAGATACTATCCTCCTCTCCATTTTTAAAATGTGGAACTCAGAGTTCAGAGAGGTTCATTAACTTACTTGAGGCCACATGCCTGAATAAGTAGATGGATCTCAGATTTCAATCCAACTTGTCTGATTCCAAACTGTAAGATTTCCCTGCAATGTTATGTGTTTCCCAGATATAAAGGCAATCATCAACGCTGTGAAAGAAGATAAAAGAGACAAAACCATACCACGGAAAGACTGAAAACATACCTCATATTTGGGCTCAATGTGCCCAAAAGACAGGCACTACGTAAACATGGATTGAAGAAAAAATCAACAGTTTTAACAAATGAAGTAAAAGACCATATGGAGAAAGACATAAATAACAACTCTTCTTTCTCTATTTTACTAAATTAGTCTTTGCTAAAGCAATTTCTACCAGGCTTTAAATAAAGAGGAGACTTTGAGTTTCAGGCAGTTCCACAAATACTGAATCAGAACTTCTCAATAATTTTCCCTTCTAATCTTGCTGATTAAGATGGATGGGAAAGGGATGTAAGACAATGTTCTTCGTATATCTCTACAAGACCAGGAGGGAAGGCTGGGTGCTGATGGCACAGAGAGAGGGTATCAGGAACTATAGTTTTCAAAGAAGAAGATGTAATAAATGAAGAACCATCTCTTTTGGCACCAGACGACATTAGCATGCATTTCCACAGCTCATCCCAGGGGAGCAAGAGATACCTTGATCAATAGCAATGGTATACTAAGAACAAATGACAATTTACCTATTTGTTTGGGACTTCAAGTAAAGAATAAGTTGGCAGTTGCAGGACACCTGAAGCTACCTATACCCCTTCCATTTCTCTACCTGGGTATTGTGGCCTATCATAAGCCACTGGTGCCTGCCAGATAGGAAAACACTTCAAACACCCCAAGTTTTAGACATATACACACACACAAAGTTTCATTAGCTACTAATAAATGTTGCTTCTCTAAGAACAGATTTCAGCCCAAGGTGGTGTCAATTTTTCATGCACCAAGGAAATGGGGAGAGCTGCTGGCACAGAGAGCAGGGGAGATAACAGGTTTATCTGCTGGCCAACACAGCTCAGCTGCTCCGTCATTTCGACAGGATAAAATGGAGGTGAAGGATGGCTATGGAGCTGTCAACACAGACAGTGTTGATGTGGCAGCTCCCACTCCAGAGAACAATCTCTAAGGGAGGGCCCAGAAAGTGCAGAACCACACGCACGCACGGAATCCATAAGGCTCCATAGATTTGCCAAGCAAATCTACATTTTTCAAATTACTAAGAAGGGAGGTAGGCACCCTGGCATCTAGGTGGAGTGTCAGAGATCCAGTATTGAAACTGTGCCAGTGTGAGTCCCTGCCTGCTGGGCTCCCTGCTCAACAGTCAGACAACTGGCTGCCTCAGACACTAATTACTGAAACTGCCTGGAGGGGTGGCTCTGGCCCACCCTTCCCCCAGCTCTCTCATCAGGGTTTTTCAAGGGTGATTAGCAATAGATTAGACCCTTGAATCTATGCAAGGGGGATAAAAGCTTGGTTTTCCAAAGGCAGTTGGAGTTTTATAATTTTCTTTTTTTTTTTTTTTTTTTTTTGAGACAGAGCCTCAAGCTGTCCCCCTGGGTAGAGTGCCGTGGCATTACAGCTCACAGCAATCTCCAACTCCTGGGCTCAAGCGAGTCTCCTGCCTCCGCCTCCCAAGTAGCTGGGACCACAGGCGCCCGCCACAACGCCCGGCTATTTTTTGGTTGCAGCCATCATTGTTGTTTGGCGGGTCCGGGCTGGGGATTCGAACCCGCCACCTTAGGTGTACGTGGCTGGCGCCTTAGCCGGTTGAGCTATAGGCGCTGAGCCGAGTTTTATAATTTTCAGAGCTGCAAGGAGAGTTAAAAATCTTTGGTCTGACTCCTGTGAGGTTCTGAGTTTAGAAATAATAGCCCAGAGAAGGGATGTGATTTGCCTCAGGTCAGAAGTACCTCTATGAGCCACTGGAATCTAGATATGCAATTTCCCCTCCTCTGAATCATGACAGACACTTTTGAGAATCTGATGGACACTATCCCTCCTAAAATACATACATGAATGTAACATTTTCCATGGAGTTTCAGCCTTTTCTTCTCTTAGTGAAGTTCTCAGACTGTGGCAGTCACTCCAACCATTTACAGTGTATGCCATTTCTGTAAAGAATGGGATGGACTAGCATTTCTCACCCTTACTCATAAAAAAAAAAAGTACAGTCCAAATTCCAGTAGTATTTGATCATACTACCTCTCTCTGTGAGAAGAGCTATTTACCCCCACACAGGATTGCTTACA
Source organism: Otolemur garnettii (assembly GCF_000181295.1). NCBI lineage: Eukaryota > Metazoa > Chordata > Mammalia > Primates > Galagidae > Otolemur > Otolemur garnettii. The sequence continues at coordinate 767,645 of NW_003852418.1, read as the reverse complement.
ATAGGCCTACTGGGGTCCACTGCTGATACAGACACACAAAAAAGACTAACTCATGAGATTTGCTTTAGATGTGCCATCAAGTGAATAAATTAACCTTATGTGGGGCTCTAGGATCAGGAAGACATGGATTCAAATCATGTCTCTGACATTCACTAGCTGGTTAAACCATGGGCATGGTGCTTCATCTCTGAGTCTCAGTTTTTTTATTTGTAAAACGAGGCTATCCTTCCCATCTAGTAAATCCATTTTGTTAAATAAAGGAGATATATGCATAGTAGGCACTCAACAGACAGCAGTTTGAGATCTGCCGTATTGAAAAAGAGCATCCTGAGAGATTCTCTCACCCAAGCACCTGTCACAGATCACCAACTGACTCCTTCCATAAGCATCCTTATCACGTGTCTGGCACTGAACATGTTTCAGTCTACCTGGGTCATCTAAAGTAGCCCCTGGTAAGTAAAACAGTAACCTAGATCACTTGAGACTTTCTCAGCTAGTAGGACTATTTTCCATAAATCAAGATTTGTTCTAACTCTAAAATGGATCAAGACCAATTTCATGTAGGCTCATTAATCCCACAATAAATTAAAATAACAAGCTTGCACGTGACTGCCTATAATGCAAATAATACAAGATTCTGGGAGACCTGTAGATAGCCCCAAGGCTGGTAGTGGCTACTAGCAAGGTGAAGGACACAGCACATCTTAGTAGAAATGGTCCTGTCTTTTGATCAAAATAAATATACTTGGCCAGAATAATAATTTGCCTTTTGATCTTCCTGCAAGAACTAAAAAATATAACACATGGTTTGTAGAGGCGATGAAAAACAGCTTCTCTTTCTTGAGTTTTATAACGTCAGAACAAACACAAGGCATGAAGTGACACACAGCCCACCAATTCCTTTACTCAAAATTCTAAGTACCTACTATGTGCCAGGTAATGTAGCAAGTACTAGGATTGTAGAGATGAAAAACAGAACACTCTAGAGATCATCATCCTCTGATTAGGGTTAAGAAATAAACTACAATGAAGTACACCCTTACCTGACATGTGTGGATAAATATACACAGCACGTATACAAAGGGCCCCTAATTCAGCTGGGGCAGGACAGAGGCGTGTGAGAGTAGGGGTAGCTATACACACCGGAGGCTAGGAAGTCAGACCTAAGACAGAAGTAAGACATTTTCCTTAGAGACTCCCAGGAGCAATACAGAGCTGGACGTGCTGCTGGCAAGTGAGTGAGTGGCCGTGTGCTCACAGCTTCATGTTTTCAGCGGTAAAGTTGGTAGACAGAAAGAAACCAGGATTTGGGGTTCTACGGGCACACTGAATTCTTTTTTTTTTTTTTTTTTTTTTGAGACAGAGCCTCAAGCTGTCGCCCTGGGTAGAGTGCCGTGGCTTCACAGCTCACAGCAACCTCCAACTCCCGGGCTCAAGCGAGTCTCCTGCCTCTGCCTCCCAAGTCGCTGGGACCACAGGCACCCGCCACAATGCCCGGCTATTTTTTGGTTGCACCCGTCATTGTTGTTTGGCGAGTCTGGGCTGGATTTGAACCCGCCACCTTAGGTGTACGTGGCTGGCGCCTTAGCCACTTGAGCCACAGGCGCCGAGCCAACTGAATTCTTGAAGTATAGACCCAGACCATGTTCTTGAAGTCACAGATAAATAGAATATAAATAGTTCCCAACTTATGACAGTTTGACTTGATTGTTCAACTTTACAATGGTGCAAAAGCGATGTGCGTTTAACAGAAACCGCACAAGCCGCACATCAAGTACCCATGCGACACTCTGTTTTTACTTTCAGTACCGTACTCAAAAATTACTCGAGATACTCAGCACTTTACTATGAAACAGGATCTGTATAGGTGGCTTTGCCTAACTGTAGGCAAACAGGCAAATATGTAAATGTTCTGAGCACATTTAAGGTAGGCTAGGCTAAGCTGAGATGTTGAGTAGGGTTAGGTGTGCTAAGTGCATCGTGGACTTACGGTATTTTCAACTTATGACAGGTTTATTGTCAAGGAGTGTTAAGTACTACAGGGCAAACAGAGGGAAGGAGGTGACTAGTTGTACATTAACAGTTCCTAAATTTAACTTCCTCGTTCTTCTGTGCTGAGAGATACCTCCAGATTTAGGGGGTTAAGGTTTTAGTCTGGTGAAGCATGGGCAGATGATGTTCACCAGCTGGGTCACAGGAGAAAGCTTCTAGGAATCTTTGGCACACGAGTCATGAATAAATATTCATAAACAAGTATAGGAATATGATAATGTGTATGACACAGTGTTCAGGGACAGAAACATGCAGGCATTGATCCTGCCCTTCAGGTGTGATCTGCTGTATCTAAAATTATATGACAGGAGACGCTAACTATGTGAGGTGATAGATGTGTTAATTAGCTTGATCATGGTGATGATTTCACAATGTACACACGTATCAAAACGTCAAGCTGTATACCTTATAATTTTTATATGTCAATGATAACTCAATAAATCTGTTAAAAATTAAAAAAAAATACTTATAATGCAGAAAGTGACAGCAAACAGAAGGGAGGCAGAAACTACTGGGAGAGCTTTTTCTCCCAGCTAGGAGAGCTGGGGTAACGGGGAGGAGAGGTCACATTTGAGCTGAGGGAGGTACCGGGAGAAGGGCCAATGGGAGAAAAAGTATTCTGAGCAACAGAAAGCAAAGAAGTTAGACTGGAAAACACAGGGCACAAACAAAGAGCTGGAAAGAGATCAGTGTGGCAGGAGGGAAAGGAGAATGAGGGTAATGAGGTTGAAAAGACAGGGTACAGATTGTGAATGCTGGACTATGAAAAGTAGACCCAGACCATTTTGATGGCTTGGCATTTAACTACTGGCCCAACTTGGTTGGTCACTTTGCCCTCCCAGCTCCAGAGCCTGCACCTGCCTTCCAGCAGCCCAAATGGTTCTGAAAGGCACACATGGATCAGCCGGAATTCTACTCATAGGATGCAAATGGTCCCTGTCTTCAACCACCAGGCCAGTATCTTGGCAAGATCTTACAGGGCCACTTTAAAATTCAAGGCCGTGCTGCAGAGCTGCCTTTGTGTCCACAGAACATCTAAGGCCATCAGCTCTTTTGCTTTAAGAACATCAAACAGCAGTGTTCTTCTCTCACTTTTAAAATTACAACCATCTCTGTTTTATTGCTGAACCTTGCTGCCCACCTCCTTCCAGCTCCCCCAGATGGACAGATATCTTGGTTTCTGATAAGATTCTAGATGCAAACAGGATGTTTAAAATACTCCAGTTCGGCTGATCTTGATTTCAGTGGTGGTGTGTTGAAATACAGATTAATCTGTTCCATGCCTGACACTGGCTGCTGAAGAGGCAGGAGGCCCTGTCAAATCAAGCCATAACATTATACTCTGTCTTTATTATTATTTTCTTCCTTCTTACATTTCATTATAATGGACATCTGCCTAGCAGGGGATGTGGCAACCCAAGAAGAATCACGTGTGTGTGCTCAGCCACTCCAGTTGAATATTGATGCGAGTCAACGCAAACACTCTTCTCAAGACAGATGGATCTGTGTGAGCATCTATACATAGCTCCTTTTACCACATACATCATATACATATATTCTTCACAAACATTTACTGAATGGTGCATAGAGGGCAGGCACTGGGCTAGAGAATGGGAAAGTCTGAAACTTTATTGCAAACCTACTACATGCCTATGTGCATTTTGTACACATTAGCTTAATTCTCACAACAATTCTATTAAACACATATGTTATTGGCCTCTCCATCTGACGGGTAAGGAACTAGAGACTCGGTTGAGAAAAGAAATTTGCCTCCCAGGGTCTCACAGCCAGGAAGTGACCTACTTAGTTCCATGATAACAAAACTTGATCATTTTCCTGAGGAGTTAAAAAATACCCAATAGGCATAGGAAACAAAAAAAGCATTTAACCTCACTAGTAATGCAAATAAAATCGTGAGACAGTTGCATTTGATGAAGATTTGAGGAGGTGAGTTCTCACACTCTCAGCGCAGGAGTGCTTGCCATGTTACAAGGAACCTTGTACACTGCTTCAGAAGCCTCCCCAGTAGGGGGTAAGGCTGCGCTCACATCTTTCCCTAGCTAGTTCTGGGCTCAGGGGCTCAACTAATGCCGAATCTGACATTATAACAAAACACCATGGGAGGAGTTGGCTTTAAGAGATACAGATGTATAAAAAAAGAGAATGCATATGTACTCTCTGACTCTCTGAGAACAGAGAATAAAAGGAGCAGGTGACTTCCTGAGAGGTTCTGGATGAGCCAAATCCTGAAGAATGAGTAGGGCTTTATCAGAGAAACAAAGAGGCAAGGGCATTCCAGACAAACACGAGAGATTAGATTTAGTGGGACCCAGATACGGAGGAATGAAGCACAGGGTCACTGGCGGGGGAGGAGGGGGAGTGAGACTTGGGGTGGAAGAAGAGCCAAGAGAAGTAAGAACCGTGCACACTCAGCTAGAGTCTGGGCTTTATCCTCTAGGTCCTGTAGGCCAGATTTGTGTTCCCTAAATATCATCCTAGAGGAAGTGCAGGGATGTCCACAAGAGGAGAAACAGGTCAGATCCAGATGTTACGGAAACATCAGCTACAAACACAATACACTACATTTGGGTATATCTAATAGTTAATTCTCCCTAAGGACAAACTAAAATAGTTAATGGTCTTTCAGAAAAAACCCCTATTTCTTTCCTTCCTTCTCAGGGGAAGAAATTAAGTGTGATATACTAGAGCCGAGTTAGGAGACTTGAATTTCTAGCATATAAGAAAAATATCTGGCTCGGCGCCTGTGGCTCAAGCCGCTAAGGCACCAGCCACATACACCTAGGGTGGCGGGTTCAAATCCCCAGCCCGGGCCCGCCAAACAACAATGATGGCTGCAACCAAAAAATAGCCAGGCGTTGTGGCGGGCGCCTGTAGTCCCAGCTACTTGGGAGGCTGAGGCAGGAGACTCGCTTGAGCCCAGGAGTTGGAGGTTACTGTGAGCTGTGATGCCATGGCACTCTACCCAGGGGGATAGCTTGAGGCTCCGTCTCAAAAAAAAAAAAAAAGAAAAATATCTGTGACTTAGGTCTCTTCTCCACCTATTCTTGAGGTCTCCACATCTTTGTCCGTAAAATAACAGAGGTGACGTAGATGATTTATAAGGTCCTCCCTCGATTCAATCATAAGATTCTAGTTATCATAAAAAGATGTAACAGGTACCAAATGACCTAGCAATTCCACTCCTATGTATTTACCCGACAGATCATAAGACATATTAACACCAAAAGACTTATACAATAATGTTTATATCTCTATTTATAATGGCTAAAAACCTGAAACAGCCTGTCGACAGGAAGAATGGAATAGTAAATCCACACGATGGAATACTACTCAGCAAGAAAAAGGAACAAACAAGCAATGCATGAACAACCCTGGGTTAATCTCAGAAACAATAGCTAGAACAGGTGACTTCCTGACTAACCCCGTACAAACACATACTGTACAAGTCCACTCATAGGCGGTTTCAGATGAGGCTAACCTGACCTGTGGTGAAAACTCAGAACAGTGGTTACCTTTGTGAGCTTGGGGGAGGGATTTGACTACGAAGGGGCATGAGGGAGCTTTCTGCAGTAGTGGTGATCTTCTGTATAAAGTCTGCAATCTTGTACAACAATATACATACACAGGAGCTCTAAGTTAGTGATACGCGTGCCGAAGTGTTTAAGGGTGAAGTGTACTATTGTCTGTAGCAACAGATAAAATGGACGGATGACGGAGAGAGATGGATAAATGTGTGATGACGTACATAAGGCACAAGGTTCATTGTAGAATCTTGGTGGGCACAAGAGCATTTGTTACACAGTTCATTCAACTTTTCTGTATGTCTGAAAACTTTCTCAAGAGAATGTTGAGAAAGAGGCAAGAAAAAACTTAGAGATGTGAACTGGGAATATAAAATGATGAGATTCCTAAGGGCTATTTTTTCTAAAAAGTAGTTTTTATATGTTGTTGTTTGAAAATTTAAGTGTCTTTTCCATTGAAATGGGCCCACTGAACCCTATTTAATGTGAAATATAGTCAAAATTAATTCAGCATTCTCATTTTTCAGTTACGACGAGACTGCGCAAACACTGTCTGAGCACCTACTGGGTGTAAAGCAGTGTGACAGGTGCTGCCTTTGGTTAATTCACTTAGTTTCACCGTTCCCATGGGATTTCTTTCCTTATGGAATGGTTCTAGCGGCATTATGGACTTAAAAAGTGTTTAAGTGTTATCGTAACTAATTTATAGCCCTGTATCGGTGGGAAACTGCGCCTTAGAGCAGAGTGGATCTGCATGCTCTGGAAATGCTTCCTCGTGCTATCTCACTTTCCTCTAAGAGCTCAGAGGGAAAAGACCAGAGTAATGGGGCCTCTGACATTCCCTCTCAGGGCTTACGTTGAAAGCACGAAGCTTCCTAGGTCAAGTGTTCATATATCAGGGAAGGCCCATATCTCAGATGGGTTGATGGAGAGGTCCATGAAGCTTTAAGTGCCTGCCGTGTGTGTACACAACCATTCCCTGTGGAAAATGACTCCAATCTGTAGTTTCCTATCTTGTTTTCTATGTCTCCTATAATGCGTTTTGTCAGTGAAGCCAACCCCATCACTCCAACGGCAACAGTGTGGACTGAGGAACGATGCTGGTTCTGGGGAGCACGGTGAAGAACGAGCTGAGTGACAGTGAATTCAGGGACTTGGAAAGGCCCGGCCTAACTCTGCCCAAGAGAGATGTTCTATATACCAAAGGGCAGCAATCAGACTGCCAGTTGCCTACCCAATATCCATTTCTCCTCTTATTTCTCAGTAATAGAAAACATTTTATTTGGAGAGATAATGTGACCAGTTTTAAAAAATAAACATACAAAACAACCATCACAGCTTCCCTTATAACTGGGTATAACCATGTGATAGACTCTGGGTCAGAGTCTGAGGCCAAACTGGCATTTGGGAATTCCCAGGGGGGCATACAGCTCCTCCTGCCTGCTCGTCTGCCCTTTTTGCTTTCCTGCTGTTTGGAATATAGTCATAATAACTAGAGCTCTAGGAGCCATCTGGGACCACATGGCAATCTTGAAAATAGAAGCCAGGCACTTTTATAGGTGCTTGGGGCACATTAAAAAGCAAACACACATCTTGGCTCTGTGATAAGAATGGCAGAGACAGAAAGAACCTGGGCTCCTGATGACACTGTGAAGCTGACCGTCTGGACCTGCTGACCTCAGGACTTGTTTTACCTGAGAGAGAAATAAACCTTTATGTGTTCTATTTTGTTTAAATCATCGTTATTTCTAGTCTCTGTTACTAGCAATCAACCGCAATTCCTGATACACTTATCCAGTAAGTTCTTTTCTAGGAAGCCCAAAAATAGGTCCAAAAGAGAAACTGAGAGTGCTGAGTTCAGGCGTTTACTCCAAGCAGAGCAGAATGTATAATCTCACATTGTAGAGAAAGTCCTAGAACCAAAAGTATCTGCTGGTGAAAAGGCACATTCCTTTCTTTTCACCTCACCATCTCAAGGGTCTCCTGAGAAGACTTTTCTGTTATTAAGCAGGCTCTGGAAAACTTGGCTGGAAGGATGGATATAGTATATTTATTTATTTATTTTAATGTCTGGGGCTTCAGCACTTGTATTTGCTCTTTGTATTCCCACAATCATGCACCTTAGTGGCACCTACACCCGGCAGCATGATGAAGAACGGGCACAGGACTCATTTCTGACTCCCCAGACCAAAGTGGTTAATGAAGACAGCTACATATTGTCAGCATGGCTGGTTCAGTTTAGTTTCCTATGGTACGTCACGTTTAGGAGTAGCTCATCTAAATCAATTTAAACTGACTCTGTGGCCTAGAAACCTTTTCAGGGCTTAAAAAGTATACTATAGAGTTGCCACTTCTCTCCCTACCCCTGCACAAACACATAAAAAATCTTTAGATCCTGAAATGCGACAATCGACCTGAATATTTGTGTTGTGGTTTTTTTCCTTTGTAAAGCTCCCTGGATTCTCACTTAGCCCTAGAAGGCTGGGAAAGCACAGCAGAACCCAGAAGTGTTTAATGAAGACTGCTACGTACTGGGGTGAGACACGCCAGGACTTGGATCCATATACCCAAAGTTAAGCATGAACGCCAGATTCTCCCACACTCTGCCCTCACCGGCAGTGCCTCTGTACTCCCAGTGAGCTGACATCACAGCCCATGCAGCAGGCATCCAGGGAAGACTCTTCACACCCTCCCCAGGCCCCTGCTTTAGATAGAACTTCAGTTTGGGTGGGGGGGCAGCCTGTTTCCAGGGCCTTCTGGGAATGATCTAAACCTGCCTCTTCACTGCTTTCATCTTACTCAATGGTGCTGCCTTTGTGCTCTTCCAGCAGTCACTGCGTCCTCCTCCTATTCTTCCCACATTAAGCAGCACAGTCCCCCTTTAAGCTGCCGCAGCCTCACCAACTGTTGGGCGCTATGTACACTTCCTCCAAGCTCCAGGGCTTCAGCTGATTTTCACAGAAACCAGAAAAACCTGCTGCAGACCCGAGGCAGCCTTATGTTCATTTTCTTGAAGTCTGACCTCTTGACCCGCCTTCCTTCTGCTAGTCAGGCAGCAGAGCGAAAGGACAGAGGAATTTCAGTGCTGCATAACGTATTCTTTCATTTCTAGTCTGAGTCTAACAAACTTAAACCATTCTATAATCTTTCACGCACAAAAACTACCGAAAAGGCATGCAGCCATTTCTGCTGTGAAAATGCTTCGGAATCACATTCTAACAGGGATCAGACTCGTCGCAGGGAGGCGAGAAAAGAACCCAGTTAATCCTAAAGATGCACTGTATTTGTGGAGAACGATGCCCTGCTCTGTTTCACTCACTGACACAGTCAACAACATACACCTACGTACTGATAAATATATTAAGTACTTTGTTATCATCATCATTTTCTCTTAAGTTAATCTTTCTATACGCCCAGTGCAACCACCTTACAGTTGTGCAAATAAAGCACTTAAGGGCCTGTGAGATCTATGTGCCTTTCCCATAGGTCTTTCTTAAGAGAAAATAAAACATTTATTAGTATTATGTGCCAGATTACCGTTACATGCTCTTTCTCACTTAATATACATGATGTACCCTTAATATACATGATTACCCGGTGAATCATTCTTCCCATTTTACAGACGAGGAAAAATTAGGCCCAGAGAGGAAATGTGCTTTACCCAAATTTTCAGAGCCAAAAAGAGTCAGAAACTTGTGGCTCCGATTCCAAAGGCCAGCCTTCTCTCCCTGGCCCCAACTCTGCCTTCCCAGCGGTGAACTAAATTTACCGGCATCCAACTTTCCAGGATACTGCTTAGCCGAATGAGTTGTGAGAAATAAGGAGAAAGTCCATTTTGAACAAAGCTATAAACTGAAACTCCAATGTCCCTTTTTTATACAAAACAGATGGTTTCTGGCAAAAACTGACTTCAAAGTAATTTCTGTGAAACAAATCCTACTTGTCTACCACTATGGACTCCGAGATGCGTTCCCAAGGAAATAGTTCCCCAGCCTGCTTCATCATAAATATCTGGGAAAGGCAAATGATGTGCAGCCTGGGCAGATGCCGGGCATGGTTACAAATCAGCAGCGGTGCGTCCCTGCTGGTAGCTGTGCTCCACAACTCCCCTCGCCTGGACATGCAATCTTTCCTGTTCGGGGAGACACACCCCTGGGACCTTGGTACTCTTCCTGCTCCTGGGAAGTCCCTGACATTACCCTGGTAGATCCTAGAGACTACAATGATAAAGTGGGACACACAATAGCACAGGGAATAGAAAACACAGATTGTATTCCCCAGCAAGATACTACAAAGCACAGTAATAATCAGAAAGGCACTTTCCTTTCTGGGACTCAGTTTCCCCACCTGTCTGTTGAATATTCTTCCGAGATTTCAACAGTTATAAAATTCTTGCCTTTCTCTGTGTTAGTGTTTCTCAAAGGTGGCTGGTGGGGGTGGGAAGAGGATCCCACTGTCTAAGACATGTTGCAATTTTCATGTGTATATTTGTGATGACTAGAGGTTGCTACTGGCATCCAGTGGGTAGAGGCCAGGGATGCTGCACTGGATAGCCCCACAACAATTACCTGGCTTAAAGGGTCAACAGTGCCAAGGCTGAGAATCTCATCTAAGCTATTTCTGACAACTAATGGTAAAAGGCTGAACTATCAATAGATCCTATTGCCATATATATTCCAATGCCCAAATCCAAGTTTCTCATTAATATCAGTTATTGATTTTATAAATTAAAAATTCCATGTGAGGTAAAATCATGTGATATCTAGGGCTGCCTTAACATACTCCATGAAAGCATGGGGAGGTGATGAAACAAGAATGGCAAAATGTTAATTACTGAAGCTGAGTGAGAGTACAGAGAGTTTAATATATGATTTTCTCTATACTTAAATATTTATGAAATTTTCCATAATAAAAAGCAGCGCTCACAGATGAGAGGAAACAAGCAAATCACCAACCACCCAAGGGCTGCTGCTGGGAGCATTAAGAAAGGCACCAGTTTAAGAAAGAAAGTGGAAAATCAGGGAAGACTTCAGGGAGGAAGTAGGATGGTTGAAATTTCAAGGAAAGCATCAAATGTTAAGACATGGAGGTAAGAAAAGAATAATACTAGAAGGAGCTGCGTTAGCTCAGGTTGGCTGGAAACTGGGCTGGGATGAGCATGGGGATGACAGCAAGAGAAGAGCAAATGGGCAGGTCATCTACATCACGCAAGAGAGTCTAGACGTTATCCTAGACTGTGTCAAGAGAACTTTGAAGGATTAAGCAGCAGAACCAAGTGATCAGATTGGTACTTCAGAGGCACCTTCAACAGTCCATCTGTGTCTTCCAGGACTTTGGAAGAAGCACAGATGGAAAGGAGAGAGGCAATAATTCTAACTGTAAGTCCGTTACAGGAGAAGGTGCAAGCACCTAAGAAAGGAACTAAGGGGAACAGTTAGTTAGTGGGAGTGGGAGGAATTGCAAGGAGATTAAATTCGAGAGGTATTTATGTTACTATGTTATTTATAACTGATATCATCAAAAAACTCCAAGTAGAGATGATAGGAGGAAAGTCTGGCCTTAAGAAGACCAAAACTGGGATTAAAATAGAGGAATCTATAAAATTTTTTTATTTTTTATTTTTTGAGACAGAGTCTTACTACGTTGCTCTTGGTAGACTGCCGTGATGTCACAGTTCACAGTAACCTCCAACTCTTGGGCTTAAGCAATTCTTTTGCCTCAGCCTCCCAAGTAGCTGGGATACAAGCAACTGCAACAACGTCCGGCTATTTTTTGGTTACAGTTGTTTAGCTGGCCAGGGCCGGATTCGAACCTGCCACTCTCGGTGTATGTGGCTGGTGCCTTAACCACTGTGCTATGGGTGCTGAGCCAGAATCTATAAAAAATTTTGAAAAGTAAAGTGAATTTAGTAGATTTATAGATAGTAGCTAAAGGAAAACAACAGTATGTGGGTTGTGGCTCCTTCCTAATGTCTTCCGTTTCTGAAAGTGTAGGCACATCCAAGAGCTCTAATATTGTGGTTAGAAATGTCTGCTTTGGCTGGTTTAGGAGGAGAGCTGATCATAATCATGAATGTTGAAAAGATCAAAACAAAAAAATATAATTCTGAAAAAAGTAATAACACACGTTTTTGTAAGCACAAACACTTAAGTATACTTAAGACAGTTACATGAGAATAACAGTTAAGGAAAGAAGATAAACCATATTCATAAAGAAATAGGTCAAAAAGGGAAATGTATAAACATATGTCACTATGGTTGATCATTGTGTGCACCCAGCTTTATAACTGTGGTCATTTAAAATACTATGAGGAACAACCTAAGTCTTTTTTTTTTTTTTTTAAGAGACAGAGTCTTACTTTGTCGCCCTCGGTAGAGTGTCATGGCGTCACAGCTCACAGCAACCTCCAGCTCTTGGGCTTAGGCGATTCTCTTATCTTAGCCTCTTGAGTAGCTGAGACTACAGGCGCCCGCCACAACGCCCTACTCACTGAGCCACAGGTGCCACCCCACAACCTAAGTCTTTGACAGGATAAGTCAAAAACCATGATGGGTCACCAAAGCACATGTAGTTGCTGAAAGCTGAGATCTTGAGAAATTTTACCTTTAACAAATGTAGAAGTACAAAAAGGACGTTTCTTCATCTATTGAGAAAGTTTCGACATTTTTATGTACATGCACAATGCATACATGTGAAGTCAGCATTGTGATAATGTACTTTCATGAAGTCAAATTTGCAAAAATGCATAGAACAAATCTGAGCTCTCTAAAAGTCTCATAAATTGTAAAATATACAATTTATACCTCCAGTATTGGAAATAATGTGAAGATGAAATACACAGCAAAGTGAACTGTAAAAAATACTGCTGACAATTTAAAATAGTGAAAAGAAAAACCCTAAAAAATGAAAAAGAAAACATAAGCTAAAAAGAAAAACTGACCTATGAAAAGGCATATTATAGGAATAGGTTATGGGCAATTGCATGGACCTAGTGCACAAGAGCTGGCCAACTCTCACAGTCATTGACTATAGCTTGAGTTCCTGAACAATAAATAGCTGCTTTTTTTTCTTTTAGGACATGGCTCCCCTCAGAGTATCCATTCACATTCATTTCTAAATGGGCTGATCTTTTTGAAATTCTTCTTGATTCCTGTGATTGTGATTTTGGAGATTTTAGGCTTTAAGGGATTTCAACATTCAAGATTTTGTCTTTCAGGATTATGCTCATAACTGGTTTAGGAGAAGGCTGACCTGGTCCAGATCCTCTGCTCTCCTGGTCACCCCTACTAGTTTTGACAAAGACAGTCAAAACTGTCAATGTGGCTCACTGAGCTTATAGTCAAACCCCAAGACCACAACCCTGGAATACCCACCTTTTCCAGAGTCACATCACATTCTCTTTGCCTTTTTGTGTGCTGCCCACCCCCACCCCACCCCCACAAACTCCTGTTTCCTGTCCATTTGGGAAGTTCCTACTCACTTTCAATCTTCCTCATCTCTTCAGGGAAGTTATCCAAGCCTCTCCCCAAGTAGCCTGCAAGACTATTTCTTCCTTCAGTGCCTCCAATTGCAACTGGTACCTATTTAATCTCTACTGTACTGGACTGAAATCATTATTTGCATGTTGTCTCCTCACAGAGATGTAAGTGCCTCCAGGGTGGGGCTGAGGTGTTTTGCCTGTATCTCTCAGGGCCTAACACCCTGCCTGGCATCATTAAATATCCAACAAATACTGGCCGAAGAACTGAAGAGTGGTTGAACTCATGGAAGAGGTCAGTTGAGGTTTCCTTTGAGCAACTCATAGACAGGTTTTCACTAAGACCTTCTAAATGACTCCTAGTTCCAGGTTAACTCCTTAAGATGAGTCTCCGGTTATCAGGCTGCATTCGGATGTGGGCATCTTTCATCTTAAAGCTTAATCCTGAGCTCATTACTTTCAAAATGCCTGCTGTCATCTGGGACTTTTGACAGAGATAAGGCATGCTGGGAATTGATATTTCAGATCTTCTTCTTAAATAAAGACCATCCCCAAGAGATTTTGTGAGGAGAGTGGAAGAGGGCTAACACTTGTTAAGCATCTATTATGTGCCACAATAAATCTGGAAGCAGATACCAATATTCCATTTTATAGATTCCTATGACTCAAAGTGTGCTTGAGGAACGGCAGCCGCAGCATCACCTGGGGGCTGGTTAGAAATACATGATTTCAGGCCTCACCCCAGACCTACTGAAGCATAACCTACATTTTAACAAGATCCCCAGGTGATCTGTCTGCAATATAAACTTTGAGAAGCACTGTTGTAGATGAGAAATCTGGGATGAAGCAGTTAATTAGCATGCCAAAGGTTACCAGGCAGGTGTGAGCTGGGATTTGAACTCAAGTCTGCATTTTCTAAAAGGCTGTGCTTTTCCTACTACTACTATTGAAATAGTTTCAGTTTTCAACTGCTATTGCAAACAGTTCATGCCAAGCTTTTGATACAGGAAAACACATCTAAATGTACATTAAAAACTTTATTATAGCATGGTTCATTAGCCAAAAATTAAGAATGAAGTTACAAAAAAATCTGCAAATCCCACACTACCAAAAAAACTTGGTATTAGAGCTTTTCTGCCTTGCCATGTGAGAATTATGACGTTTTCTACTTTATTTCTAAAAATTAGCCAATGTTACTAGATTGTTGCCTTGGTGAAGTCATTTAATTTTTGGTTTTCAGATCCTTGACAGAGTGAAGTATAGTATCAAGCATATGTATGGGCTTTGGGTTCTAGGAGATTTTAAACTGTCTGCACAATTTGAGAAAGCAGTTAGCTTCTTTGGGCCTGTTTCCTCAGTAATAAAACAGGCTAATGATATCCCACACTGAGTTAACGTTAGGGATAATGGCAGCATGTACATCCTGAAACACAGCAAATATGCAATAAATGTGAGACACTGGCACCACCACCACCACTGACAGTAACCTGAGAATGGCTGACAGATCAGGAAAATCAGCCTGTTAACTACGCTACCAAACATTGTTATTCCAGAAGTTTGCCAGCCAGCAGGCATACTTAACATAGACGTGATTTATTAGTAATCCATGCATTTAAGAAAGTTGTAGGCATTTTTTTAGTGATTATCAAAATGATACGCTTAATTTATTTTATGGTAACCCTGCAGCAAATAGTGACTGAATTAACAATCATTTTCTTTCTACTTTGGAGCCAAGGACAAGAAAGAAAAAGTAGAAGGTCTACAGAAGAGACGGGGGCGGGGGGGGGGGGATGCCGAATGTAATACCACAGCACCACCGCCATGTCACCACTATACCACCACCATTATGCATACGTGTGCATAATTTCCAGCATACAAAGCATTTTCCCATATGTTACCTTACCCTATTCTCACACTGTGAAATATTGTCTCCAACATAAAGGTGAGGAAACTGAGGTTCAGAGAGAGCAAATGACGCTCAATCCAGTGTCTAAGCATAAAGAATTACAGCAGAAACACAAATCTAGTCTCCTGAACCCTGCCCAGGGCGCCTTTCTACTGGGCTATTCAAGGGATTTCTACTTAGTACTCTCACAAAGAGGGATGCTCAGCTGCAGAAAATCACCACCATGACCCGTCCAGACTAAGGTTCCACAAGCCTGTCCTCAGTGGAGACCTACCCGGCCTAACACACATATCCTTTAATAGACTGCATCTAAAAGACGAAAGGGCTGCTACTCCAGAATCAGATACCTGAGAATAATTTCTGTTTGGGGATCCTTTGTTTGGCTACCTGGAAAGAATGTTCAACATCTTTCCAACCTCCTTCTCATGCTAATTACAGCTCATCAGCATCTGGACACCCACAAGCAAAATCAATCTGGCTACAAAAGCAAGCTAAAGACATTTTCTTACCACAGAAAAAACAAACAAGTAAGACTGCAAAGTGATTAAACATACAGAGCATTCCCCCGCAACCTGCAGGCTCCTGCATATAAAAATCACATCCAATATTAGAAGAGTCCAGGAAGGTAGACACTAACAAACATCTCACACATGTAATTGTATTCTTTATGAGCAGTGAAACTATACAAGTTTATTTTCAGTTTATTCCTTTCCACATTATATCTTCTGTTAGATGACAACATGTCTAACACATTCAGATATTCACACAGTAAAAAAAAAAATACCATCTGAAAGGCATCTTCACATCCCCTTCTTAGGCTGTAACCAAGTGAACTCAGACACATGAGCCGCCTATCCACAACTCATTTCCTTATTTCCCTGAAGTCCACTGGGGCTTTAGCACATTCATAATAGTTGGAAGAGCCACTATCACCATCTAAGCCTAGTTAACCTCTGCAAACTGCTATAACGTCCACAACCTCATCATTTAACCTGAAATTTATCCTGCTTTCTAAAAATACAGTCTAGCTTCCTAACTATATTGAAAGGCTCACCTCTGCCAAAGATGCTGAAGACACAGTGAGCAAAAAAGGTAATGACGAAATTCACGCATCTTATGCATCATAATTACATGCACATATATACAACATCTGAATGGGTGGTGTCCAAGATGTTTCCAGCAATTAATTCTGGGTGGTGAAACTGAGAATGATTTTTACTTTCCCTCCATTCTTTTCCATACTTCTTAAATTTTCTACATTACTTTATTTTACTCATACTCAGAAAGAGCAATAAAAATCTTAACAAGCCTCCCCCAAAGACCCACTATGTCAAAAATCTTCTCTTAGCACAGAAAGAAAGTAGAAGGGATGCTTATCAAAGTTTGTGCTCTGAGCACCCTGGCCTGTGGTTCTCAGCTGAGCAAAAGGATCCAGAGTTTTCTAAAAATACAGATGCTCAGAGCCCGAGTCCTCAGTATTTCCTGAGGTGGGGCCGAGGCATGTGCATTTTGTCAAAGTTCTTTAGGTAATACTGTTCAGTTAGGGTAGAAAACTACAGATATTTGCTCCTATGTCTCATTCTCAAGAGGCGGCCAGTAGAAGAGAAAAACAGGCCAGAGAGCCCAGAGAAGAGTTTACCTAAAGGCAGGCAACTACAGGGTCACCACAGAGGGGTGTTTAGGAACAGCAACTGAACACTGAACAGTGCTGGGATACATCTTAAGGTCTGAAGCCAAGAAGAAGCAAAGTGAGGGAGGGCAAAATGTTCAGGATTGAGAGATGGAGTCCTAGGGGCAGAACTACTGTTAACTTAAAAAAACTAAAAAGACACCAGGCAGCTTAAATGAGGCCCACTACAGGTGAGCAACCTTGATTTGTGATTAAAAAAAAAAAAAAGTAGGCTTGGTGCCCGTAGCTCAGTGGTTAGAGTACTGGCCATGTACACTGAGGCAGGCGGGTCTGAACCCAGCCCGGGCCTGCTAATACAACAATGACAACTGCAACAAAAAAATAATTGGGCATTGTGGCAGGCGCCTGTAGTCCTAGCTACTTGGGAGGCTAAGGCAAGAGAATCGCTTAAGCCCAAGAGTTAGAGGCTGCTGTGAGCTGTGAACCCATAGCACTTGACTGAGGGTGACAGAGTGAGAACTCTGTGTCAAAAAAAAAAAAAAAAAAAAAAGAAGGGCATTGCCTGTGATTCAATTTCTGGAAACCATAAGACAATCCTAGGTTCATTTCCTAGATGGGCCATTCACTAGCTGTATGGCCGTTAGAAAATGACAAGTTAGGCTGGGTGTGGTAGTCCACACGAATCCTAGCACTCTTGCAAGGCCAAGGCAGGTGGATTGCTTCAGCTCAGGAGTTCAAGACCGGCCCGAGCAAGAGAGAGACCCTGTCTCTACTAAAAATAGAAACAAAACAAAACAAAACGATGGGGGGTGGTGTGTTGTGGCCAGTGCCTACAGTCCAAGCTACTCAGCTACTTAAGAAGACTGAGGCAAGAGGATCACTTGAGTCCATGAGTTTGAGGTTGCTGTGACTATGATGATGCCATGGCACTCTACCTAAGACAACAGAGTGAGATTCTGTTTCAATTAAAAAAAAAGAAAAGAAGATGACAAGTTATTTATGCCTTAGTGTTCTTATCTCTAAAGTGTGAGTAAGGATACATAGTTTGTAGGGTTACTGTAAAGATTCAGTGAAATGAGATAGTACAAGCAAAACCCTATTAGAGTACTAAGAACAAAAAAGGTCCCCAAATGGTAACATTAGGAAGCACAACTCAGTAAAGATTATGTGTGTGATTTTAATAAAGCAGGGCCTACAGTTAATTATTATCTAATTACTGTTATTTTCCCATTTTGGCACCACCTAAAAATGCGGGAGAAATAATTAAAGAGGTCTGGCTATTTCTCTTCTGTTGCTTCTATATTGCTAGGGTTCTTACTTATAATCTATAAAGGAGATATAATGTATTCTAAATTATTTCTATATAGTTTAAACACGATTATAAATGCAAACTAACAGAGTCATAATGACAAAACAGCAACTAATGCATCTGTGGAAAGTTCTATTTCTAAAATAAGAATTCTGGTAATGCTACCATTGAAGAGTAGCAAAATGAAAAACATAAAAGAAAAATAAGAGTGAGAAATGTTTTTCCATCATCCTCCCCATCTAAGGTCCCAATATCAAAACTGATAAATTAGCTGAAACAGTCAAAGTAACTGAAATTAGTACTACATCCATGACCCGTAAGAACTCAGGCAAGTCCTTTTTTAGTGTAACATAATAAAATACTTGTCATGACAGCACTGACTACTAACATGTTACGAACGCTCACTAGGTGCCAGTACTACCCTCAACACTGTCCACAGATGGACGAGGTCGATCCTCCTCACAGCAGCTGCGCAGGATCCTTCCAGGTCTGGCTTCTGCTTAACTATCTAATCTGCTCCAGGCTCTACTCAGCAAGGGCTGGGTATCCCCACCAGTATCAGAGGATAGTCCTGGGGAGCATGGCAAAACCAGATTCACCAACTTTACACGGATTGGTAGAACTGGAAACTCAGAGAACATGTCTCTGAAGACTACATTTTCAACAAGATCCTAGATGGTTCTGATGGGCAGCTAAGTGAAAGGCTCCCTGTAGTCTGTCCTTTCCACGTGACATTTCTTCACCTGGCTAACTTCTACCAAAGGTTTGGCTTGGGAGTCCACGTTTCTAAGATGGAGCTGCTTCTAACACCGATCTGTTCTCTCACCACCCCAGGTTAGATTAGGAATCGCTCCTCTGTGCTCCCATGGTGCCTTATGCTTCCCGCTACCTCCTCTTTATCTTTTTACATAAGTGCAGGTTTCTATGTCTGGGTTCCTAGCAAGGCTCTGATCTTACCCACCTTTCATTTTCACCTTGTAATATAAATGCAGGTTTCTATGTCTCCTTAGCAAGCCTGTGTTCCCCTTCCACCTACAGCATCAAGCCTAACACAACACAGGGACTAGTGGTTTCTTTAACAGAAGAATGAATGAAGGCTTACTGACTGCCTTTGGGGCTCTCATCCATAGAAACAGACCCTCTGCAAAGGGTCTTCAAAAGGAAGCTTCAAAGGGGAACAGAAGGGACTGGTACCTCATCCAAGAAGTGATGAATTTTAACAGGGCTAGCACAGTCAGAATCTTAACTAAAGGTCCAGGATAAAAGATCACGATGGTAAATGGTCTCATCTGTGTTAGCTCTTGTTATGACCCATCCTGTCCATATATAATGTCCTGGTTCACAGATGGCCTTCATACCCACAAAAGCCGAGGAAGCCAAGGTGTCTGCATCCTATGTGTAAACATGACAACTGGGAGATGGAGGGAGGGCTTTTTTGAAAGGAGGCTAATGTGCAGTATTACCATTTATTGAGTGTCTATATATGCAAGAGGCTGTGTTGGACAGTCATGATTATTCTTCATAAAACATTCTGAGAAAGTTTTCATCAGGCCTATTTGATTGAAGAGGATTTCAATGTCCAGAAAGAAGAACTAACTTGCCCAAGGCCACCAGCTGGTTTGTGAGTAGAGCTGGACTTGAAACTCCATTTGCCTATAAAAGCAATCCTCCTTCCATGACTCTGCTGTCTCGGGATTGCCAACCACTGCAGCTACCTTGGTGTTAGAAGAAGCTTCAGAAATTGCTAAGTGTAGAGTATAAATGTCTTAACACAATAACTAAGAAAATGCGGTGAAGGCTATGTTAGCCAGTTTGATGAAAATATTTCAAATGGTATATAAAACCAGCACATTGTATCCCATAATTGCATTAATGTACACAGCTATGATTTAATAAAAAAAAACTAAAAAAAAAAAAAGAAATAGAGCTAGGCTTAAATTCTGTTCTGCCACTAATTTACAAAAGGTATTTGGTAACTGAGAAACTCTGAGACTCACCTATAAAAAGAAGATAGAAATACCCGATTCATAAAGGCATTTAATGCACCTGTAAAGCCCTGAATATATTAGTAGATATTCAATAGATGAAAGCTGGCCATTATCCAGTTTTCCCAGCACCTCCCCAAAAGAAGAGCTGCCTTCAGGATGGCAAATACATCCTGTATTTCACTGTCTTCCTCAATGGCAAACACTATTCTGTGCTCTGCTTGGGAAAGACAGGGGCAAATCCTAAGATGACTTGAACCAGTTAGCAAACCAGATGTGCCACACTAAAATCATCCCCTCAAGCCAGATGAGAGGAGCTCCAAATCCCAACATGTTTATGTCAGCATCCCTGCATTTTGTCATCTGAGGTCAGAAAATCAGACAAGCAATTGGAGAGAAAGAAAAGAAACCGATCCAGAAACTCTTCAATCATAAGGTTTTCAAACAGCAACAACAAACAACCGTAAGATATTTCCATTCTTACTCAATGTAAAGTGCTATCAGTACGTGGCGTAGTGCCATTCTTAAAATTAAATAATAGTCACTCTTCACTTGCTTTTTGTTCCAGTCACTATAATAAACTCTGGTTTTCGAGGTTGGAGGATACAAAAATGGGGGAGAACAAGGGGGTACCTAGGGCTCTCTGGAAAAATTTTTGTCTTATATTCCACATAGAACTGGCCTATTTATAGTCCACTTCTACTATTGGCAGATTCAGAAAGAAAAAGTATTTCCTCAGGCAGGTGCTTCTAAAATCATCAGCAGAAACACACAAATTAGAAACCCAACCTAATTCCAGCCAATACCAATAAAATAAGAACGGTGCTAAGCTTTTGATTTGTATTTCATTTAATCTTCATGTCACCCTCAGGTGACGGATCCTCTAGTATTCCAATTTTGCAACTGAGGATCAGAGAGGGTAAGCAACATCCTCAACGTTACACAGCTGATAAATGATAGGACCAAGAAACCAACACAAGTCTTGTCTCAATTCAAAGACCTCATTCTTAATCATCTATATCACAGTAACTAGCTAAACATGCCTAGCACCCAGTGTCTCCTCTGCTACTTCCTTTAGTGGTATTAGAATGAAATAACGATTTATCCTTCAAGGAATATGCAAATGTCATCTGTTAAGCCTTCCAAGAATTCCCTGAATACTCCTTTTTCTGGGTTACCGCAACCTCTAATATAACATTTATTACAGTATGATATCTGGAGTAAATACTAAAATAATGATCCAGATAAATTAACCTTTATTAACCCGCCCTGTTATGACTTGGATGTGGTTTATCCATGCTTCCTCTGCTGCTTTCTGCCATGAGTTGAAGGAGCATGAGACCCTCACTAGATGGGCTGCCTGATCTTCCCAGCCTCCAAAATCATGACCAAATAAACTGCCCTTCTTTATACTTTACACATTCTCAATTACTCTGTTACAGCAACTCGAAACAGACTAAGACACCCCTACACTATGTTAGAGTTGCGTAAGTTACCTTACCTCACTTAATCCTTACAATAACCCAAGAAGGTACATATTAATCCCATTGTTTTTTAATGTATTATTATTTATTTTTGCAGTTTGGGCCAGGGATAGGCTTGAACCTGCCACCCTCAGTATATGGGGCCAGCACCCTACTCCTTGAGTCATAGGCGCCGCTATTAATCCCATTACAGATGAACAAACAAATACATATTGAACACTACCATGGGAGAGACTCTGAGTAGCCTTTTGCTAGAATCATAAATTGGTTAACATGTTAAGAATACTCTGGATTCCACAATGGTCTTAACTACTGGCATGTGTTTGATCTTGACTGTAGCCAATACATGGTACAGAAATGGTAACTAAATTCATTCATCTATTCACTTAGTATTTATTGAGTATCTACCATGCACTGAGCACTCTGATAGGCCCTCTGCATACTAGAAACACCCAGGAATAATTTCACCAACTCATTTTGCTGTTGTCCCTAATAACTTGTACAATTCAAAAAAGAGGAGGAGTCCCCACTACCATAACAAACTGTCAAAGCACCAAGGTTAGAACCAGGGTCTTCTGATCAAGAACAGTTCTGACTACACCAGCAATCCAGAGAAGATCAAGTTATTTAGACCCATGACAGCAAGTACCAATGGCAATGACTTTGTGAAAGGAGCATGACATTTGTGATCAGAAGCTGAGGGAGTCTGACTCCCAGTTTAGCCATGCACCCAGTATATGACCTGAAGCTATGATTTCATTGAGACTCAAACTTTTCCCACCTTTAGAATGGAAAATAACACCAACCTTGTGAGGCTGTTGTAAGGCTCAGATATGATCAGATATGTAAAGATAGTCCTACAGATGCTGAACATAGGTAATAACAAATTAAGTGATCAGCTAAAATTACAGTGGCCTTTGATTTAACCTGTGTCATCACCTCCCTTCCACCACAAGTGTCTTCCTCTTCAAGCATATTTGTTCTTCTTCTCTTAACAATGAAGTACTCTTGTTTGGTATGTCTCTATAATTGCTAATGTGGTTTTATGGGAAATATTTGCAAAATTGCTTTCTTTCCCATGTCTATTTCCTCCTCCCTCAAACTGTAGATTTACTGAGGGCTGGGAGTGTCTCTCTCATCCACATGGTGGCTTTGAAACTTTGAGGGGATAGGAGAATTGGGTCACTAAAGCAGAGAGACTCGTAAAGAGAGGTACTGAGGGCAGAGACAATGGCGATGAAGAGAATTGAGTAGAGATTTTTCTAAAGTAGAATTCCTGGGACTTGTGACCAATTACATATGGGAAGTATCAGAAATATGGATTTCTGCAGTGGTTGACAGTATAGAGGGTGGTGTCATTTACCAGGACAGAAAAGCAGAGAATACTGGGACAGTGGAGGAATGCGTATGGTTTTGAACAAGTGAAGTTGTCTGCTGGTTATTAGCTGTGCCAAGTAGAGCTTGGGAGGAAAAATTGGGTTGATGATTTCGGAGTCAATGGCAAACAGGTAAAGGTTAAAGCTGCATGGAGTAGATGAGATCACACAGTGAGAATGTCCAGAGTGAAAATAAATTTAAAGCAAAAAAGAGCTCAGGGAAGACACCCACTCAAAAGTGAACGTCTGAGGGACAGGCAGAGGAAAAGGATCTGGAGATGGAACATAAGGAAAGGGCAGCCTGCCCCCAGAACAAGTATTCTGTTTTGTCCTGTTTCCACAGGACTTGTCATATACTAGGTTTTCGTTCTATCTTGAACATAGCAGGCCTTCCAATAAAAGCTGTCTCCAAACAATGCCATGTCATTACCACAGCCTACCAGGGAGACTTTAAGAAAATGTTTCTGTTTCGTCTATGTTGGTTCAACTGCCTCCTTTCTGACTTCAGGGAAGGCTTAGCCATTTCCCTCTTCTAACCTTGGCAGGGGGCGTGGGAGCTCTAATCCACACTTTTTTGCTGTTAGGAGGAAGCACAAGGCAACCACATGCTTCCTGACACGTGGAGCCCATCAGATTCACTTAGAATTCTTTGCTGATGACAGAAAAGTATTCTATAAAGCACTGACCTGTTATCAACTGCTGTCACTGCTGAAAAGGTAAAAATGCGTGCATATACCTAACACACACGCCACACACCTACACGCTGCTAGGTAGCTCACCCCCTTAAAGCTCTTAACAGCCTCCAGGGGAACCATGTTAAAACAGCGCAATTAACTAGAACCGCTACAAACTCAATAACTCACTTACCTAATGAAGCAATGCAAGGAAAACTGGACCTATTTTAATAAGAATTTGAAAAAGAGACAAGAAGTAAAGGTCATATGCCATTTCTGGATCCCAGCTCTTTTCTTCCTCCCTCCTATTCTGAGGCAGTTAATACCAAGGAGACGATACATACTGTGCTATTCTTCATAAAACCAAGGGAGCAGCCAATCATGCTATTGCACCCAAGGGCAAATTATTGCTTTCCAACCCATCCCCCAAGCTAAGTGCCTCCTCTGATCTATTTCTGAAGATTTTATTATGCAAACCTGAATGGATTTCAATTACAATAATTCTTTTCCTTCCCTACCCCAACTCACAAAAGAGGAACGAAATTATCAGCAATTCTAGCTTATAAGGATGGTTTTTGCTTTTTACCCTTCTCTTCTCCGGAGTCACCTTAAGGTTGTCCTCTCTCAACTTCTTGTGTTGGCTTTGGGAACACAGCTGGCTTTACGCCACTCCACTATTTAGCACTGTATGACTCCTGACATCCCTATCAAGAATGAGTTTGCCCATTTTCACACAGTTCTCAAGGGGCAATTAGACTGCAGGCCAGTAAAACCCTCTCCTGGCCCTCCCCTAGTCAAGGTGTAGGCAGTTTGTCTGCCTGGCCTTCCCTATGACCTCGTAGAAGGATAGATACCTGTGATTAAGGTCAGAGGGGCAGTAATTGAGGCTCAGAGAGCTTAGGAATTTGACCAAGATCACACAGTTGATAAGGAGCAGATACATCTATGCCAACCAGGCTGGACTGCTACTGTAGGAGTCTGGGGAAGGTCCTGAGGGGTGACAGTGGCTGAGGTTAGACCAGGATGGATTTAAAGAGGCTAACAAAGATGGGTGACAAGCCCGAGCTTGACAAGAAGGAAGAAAGTGCGAGGCAGTTCACCACAGCTTTGGGCTGGTGAGCTAATTCTCGGTCCATAGTGCTTAATTAGGAGTTAGATCACCAGAAGCTTGGCATTGGGTGGCCTCATCTATAAGGAAGTTCTATGCACAACACGGCCCTTAAGGATGTGGCTCTAAAGAGGGGCTTCTGCCATAACCTCCAAGCCAATGCGACAAAGTAAAACAGCCAGCAACCCACTCGTTTTTGCTTACAAAAAAGCTGGTCTGCTCAGTTCTGGTATTTGACTGAGAACCAGCAATCTGAACTGCCTTGTAGGGTTCTTGGGAGAGCCCCAAATCCATATGTGAATTCCATGAGCAGCCTTTTGGGGAAATGGCTGTTCATTCATGCAGTTAATAAGCATTTACTGTGCATCTAACACATGCTAAGTACCATACTCAGCAATGTGATCCAGAGGTGATGAGGCCACTGGTTCCATAATTTTAAGGGCTTTGAAAGCAAAGTCCTGACACCAAGAGTCCATTGAATAGGAGGCCCTCTCCTAGTCTAGGGGTTTGATATGCTTCCCTGAGAAAGTGACATCAAAACTAAGGACCTGAAGGATGATTAAAAGGTAGCCAGGCAGACAGGTCGGAGATTATCACTGCAGATGGAAAAAAGAGCACAGAGGAAGCTTGGGGGCAGGAATGAGCTGGGCGTGTTCACTAATATTCCCAGTGCTCTAAAGCTAGTGTGCTCTATCTTAGCACACAAACCTGACCCCAGTACATCAGAAGGGCCAGAACACAGCACAACAGAGAGCACAAGATGTACACCAAAGATGAGGCAGGATAAAGAAACCTTGCACAAAAGATATCTGGAGAACACTTAGAGAACTAAAAATAGACCTGCCATTTGATCCTATAATTCCTCTACTAGGTATATATCCAGAAGACCAAAAATCACACTACAATAAAGATATTTGTACCATAATGTTTGTTGCACCCCAATTCATATCTGCTAGGTCATGGAAGAAGCCCAAGTGCCCATTGACCCATGAATTGAATAAATTGTGGTATATGTACACCATGGAACACTATGCAACCCTAAAGAAAGATGGAGACTTTACCTCCTTCATGTTTACATGGATGGAGCTGGAAAATATTCTTCTTAGCAAAGTATCTCAAGAATGGAAGAAAAAGTATCCAATGTACTCAGACCTACTATGAAACTAATTTATAGCTTTCATAGGAAAGCTATAACCCAATTATAGCTCAAGAATATGGGGAAAGGGGAGAGGGAGGGAAGGGGAGGGGGGAGGATGGGTGGACGGAGGGTGATTGGTGGGTTCACGCCTATGGTTCATCTTATAAGGGCACGTGTGAATCTTTCTAAATGTAGAATATAAATGTCTTAACACAATAACTAAGAAAACGACATGAAGGCTATGTTAACCAGTTTGATGAAAATATTTCAAATTGTATATAAAAACAGCACACTGTACCCCATGACAGTATTAATGTACATAGCTATGATTTAATAATAATAATAAAAAAAAGAAACCTTGCACAATGTGCCTTGCCCTGTTCTGCCTTCATTCTCACTCTTCCATTCATTGATGGGGGCTGGTTTGCCAGGAGTAGCAGGAGTTGGTGGGGTGGCAGGAGGTATAGGGCTGTGCTTTCTCCTGGGGTTCACTTCTGCTCCCTGGGTGCTGGTGGACTCAGGATGCAGAGCTCATCCTCACCAGCCATTCTACTCCACGCATGCCTCTAGGAGCTGCCTTATCAAGTCATTGCCCTCACTGATAGAATGTTATCAAATTCCTAATGTGAGTACTCTAAAGCAAATGGACTGTTACCAGCACGCCACTGGGCACATTTTTCAGAAGGAAAACAGCTGCTCATTGAATCTGTCACTTCTTCCTCTTCTCAGTACTATGTACACAGAACAAGAGCTGCTAAGGGCCATTTTCCTTCACAATCTCTTCAAGATGTGGCATTGAGTCACTCAGTAGAACCCAGCAGGTCAGACGCAGTATAGTCCTTGAGGAGTTTCCTGGATCACAGGGTAACCTTGACAACTAGAGCCTGTGCCTCAGAATCTGAAGGTACAAACACAGCTTCTAGTTCACTATTCAAGTTTCCTCGCTTTACAGACCAGGAAGGAAAATGCAGCCTAGGGAAGTTAAGCAGAGGGTCTAAAGTCCCACAGCTAGTTAGCTGTAGAACTATAGCTTGGCTTCTCAGCTAATTCCTCATTTAAAAAAAGAGGGATGCCACCAGCACTTCATAAATTGTGAGGCTTAAAGATGACTGTAAATAATGTAGCCGTGTCAAGGATGTGGCAGATTTTCAATGGGTGGTGAATGTCTGAAAAATTTTATCTCCTAGATCTCCAAGGCCCCCCATTCCCTCTCTCATGGCCTAATTTTACTGAGTTTACACTGGGGAGGTGGGGAACAGCAGTGGACCGAACATATCTCTATCTCGTGTTCGGTCAAAATCAGAGGTGAATTAACTGAAGTCGCTACTTATTCTCAGGTCTCTCGTCTACAGCTTGTGCACTGCCAGGTCCTCCCTTGCTCCTGCCAGACTTTTCTGTGGTTTCCTGATTTGATCAGGTATCACTGGAGTGAACACTGAACACACAGGTCATAGCACCTTCCCTTTAGCCTCTCTAAGTTGGGAGAGACTAAGCCAGGGCAGTTTGAGAAGAGAGAGACAGGAGCCCTCAAACTTTCATCTGTGGGGGTAAGGAATGCAAAAGATCTGCTAGGTAACTATGCCAATTCTACCAATCACTGACAACATTACAGAGAAAAACCAAACCACGGGGCGAATGTTGCCTCTGAGAAGACAACCAAATCAGTCAGCCAGTCAGCTTAGGTTCTCCTCTCTCAAAAACATACTGCCTCCTCACCTCCCTCCACCTGCTCCCCACACTTTAAAATAACCATCCAACCATGTAAATTCCCTGGTGCAAGAGTCTGCTAGCCTCCAGCAGAACTGTCAATGCTCATAAATCTCCGGCCTTCCAGATTGCACTGCAGCTATTTACTGGGGGGAGGGACGCAGCAGGCCACTAGACAATAGTAGGAAGAGATTGGTCTAGCAGTAACTACTCCAGTTACGGCATCGCAATTCATGGCACCAATTTGCCGGGAGTGTGCACCATCAGGGAGGAGAAACATAAAAAGGGGAATCTGGGCTGTAAATAGTTTATTTCGGCAATTCCTGATGTTGGCTGAATCATACTTTAGTACAGAAATACATGAAAGCACCACTCCGGAGGTGACATGTGTCGCCATCTCATTACTCTTTTCAAAAGGGTCTTCTATCAGAGAGACACCTCGCTACAAATTATAGTGAAGAAAACAAAACCCTCACATGCAGACTTATTAACAGTCCAGGAGGAATCGGAACTACCAGGATTCAAACAAGCAGAGAACTGGTGCGACAGAGGCGAGCAGAGACCTGGGGACTCTGGATTGCTTTTCATACATGAAAAATCAGAAGACGGGAAAGAAAAAGATAGCATTCTTCCTCTCAAGCGCCTGCTCCCCAAATGTACAGAGTTTTCAACATAGTTTTTGTTTCCTCCTTTCTCCCAATATACCTCAATCATGCCGACTCCTCCCGGGAATCCTACCTTCGTGTTCCTTCTCAGTGGTTCCCACTTTCTTAATCTTCCTGGGAGATTTCATGAAGAGGGGGAAGATGGTTCGTAAGCCAAGAATGTCAACAAACTTATGACAGTTGTCCGTGCCCTCGGGCCCAATCATAGCATGATCCAGCACTTTCAGGGCACTGCTCCGAGAGATCTTCTTTTCCCTGTTAACAAAAGAGGTTTCACATAAGGCATTTCATGAGGAAGTTCTAGTGTTAAAAGAAAAACCATGTTTACTGTAGTTCTCATTACAATGGGAAAAAAAAAAGAAAAAATAAAAATAAAAAGCTTAAATACCAACCAATAAGAAAATGGTTACATTATGATATATAGAAATAGATTATATACTAGTTAACAGTTAGGAGACTTTGTAATAGGAAGAACAAATTCTTACGGTCAGACTGATAAACACAGAAGGTAATACTCAAAATTCCTTATGAAGCATTACCACAATTACATAAAGATGCATTTAAAAGGCAGGAAATATATAGATCAAAATGTGAGAGATGTTACTCGAGGAAAGTGGAATTACAGGCAACTGATTATTCTTTTTTTCTTTTTAACAGCTTTCAAAATATAATTCATTACCCACTTAAAATGTACAAATGCATGGACTTCAGTATATTCACAGATACGTTGGTCTTCACCACACTTATAGAACATTTTCATTACCTAGGGAAGAAATCATGTAGCTGCCACCCCTCTATGCTTCCCATCCCACTTCAGCCCTAACCAACCACCAGTCTACATTCTATATTATAGATCTGTCTACGGTAGATATTTCAAGTAAATGATATCAAACAATAGGTGGTCTCCTATGATTGGCTTCTTTCACTTGGCACAGTGTCTTCAAAGTTCACCTGCAGTGTAGCATTGTAGTGCTCCATTCCTTCTTTTTTTTTTTTAGAGACAGAGTCTCACTTTATTGCCCTTGGTAGAATGTCGTGGCATCACAGCTCACAGCAACCTCCAACTCCAGGGCTGAAGGTGACTGATTTTCTTGCTTCAGCCTCCCGACTAGCTGGGACTACAGGCGCCTGCCACAACACCCGGCTATTTTTTTGTTGCAGTTTGGCCATGGCTGGGTTTGAACCCACCACCCTTGGTACATTGGGCCGGCGCCCTACTCACTGAGTGCCAGGCACCACCCTCCATTCCTTCTTATAGCTGAAAAATGTATGCCACAATTCGTTTATCCATTCATTGGCTGATGGGCATTTGGCACTTATTTATACTCGTGTACTAAGTTTTCATTTCTCTTGGGTATAAGTATACCTAAGCACAGAATTGCTAGGGCAAGGATAACCCTAAGTTTAACCTTTAGAGGAATTGCCAGACTGTTTTCTTAAGCAGCAGCACCACTTTCTGATTTCTCTACATCCCTGCCAACACTTACCTGATTTTTGGTTCCAGTCAGTGATGTGAAGTGACATCTCACTGTAGTTTTAATTTGCATTTCTCGGATAACTAATAATGTCAAATGTTTTTTCATGTGCTTATTAACCATTTGTATACCTTCTTTAGAGAAATACCTATTTAGATGCATTGTTCATTTTTAAATTGGATCAGTTATCTTTCTTATCGAGTTGTAAGGGTTCTTTATATATTCTGGATACAAGTTGCGTAACAGATATATGATTTACAAATATTTTCTCCTGCTCTAGAAGTTATCTTTTCATTTTTTCCATAGCATCCTTCGAAGTTTTTAATTTTGAGTAAGTACAATTTATCTATTTCCTGATTTGTTGTGCTTTTGCTGTCATGTCTAAGAAACCATCACCAAACCCAATGCTGTGAAGATTTACCCGTTTCCCTCTAAGAATTTGATAGTTTTAGTTCTTACATTTAGGTCTTTGATCCAATTTGAAATAATTTTTGTATATAATGTAAGGTAAGGGTCCAATTTCTTTTGTATGTGGACATTCAGTTGCCCCCCAAAGCCCTCATCTGTTGAAGAAATGATTCCTTCCCCACGCAGTGGTTCTGGCATTCTTGTTGAAAATCAGTTGACCACAGACTGGTTTTGTTTCTGAATTCTCAACAATATTCCATTATATGTTTATGCATTATGACAGTAGCTCATTGCCTAGGTTACCAGTGCTTTGTAGTTAGTTCTGAAATTAAGAGTCCTCTTCCTTTATTCTTTTTTAAGTTGTCAATTTCTAAAATGAAGTCAGCTGGGATTCTGGGGATATGCTGAATCTACAGATCACTTTGGGGGAGTAATGACATCTTAATAATATAAAATCTTCTGATCCATGAATATAGGATTTTTTCCCATTTATTTAGATCCTTTTTAATATCTTTCAACATTTTTTATACTTTTCAGTGTATTAAATTTATACTTCTTTTATTAAATTTATACCTAGGTGTGTTATTGTTGGTGCTACGGTAAATGGAATTGTTCTCTGTTTCATTTTGGGATTGTTCACTCCAAGCATATAGAACTACAACTCATTTTTACATACTGATCGTATATCCTGCAACTTTGCTAAACTCAATTACTAGCTCTTTGGGTGGATTCCTTAGGATATTCTCTATATAAGATCATTTTACCTGCAAACAGAGATAGTTTTACTTGTTCCTTTCCATTCTAGGTGGCTTTTATTTCACTTTATCATGTAGCTATCCTATAGAAGTGGTGAGGGCAAACATCCTTATCTTGTTGCTGATCTTACAAGGAAAGCATCTGATCTTTCACCAGTAAGTGTGATGTCAGCCACGTGTTTTCTGTCAATGCTCTTTATCAATGGTTGTAGGGGTTTCTTTTCACTCCTAGTTGGCATGCTACCATGGGAGGGTGTTGGATTATATCAACCGCCTTATTATTATTATTTTTTACATCTCATTATTCCTTTTTCCACTTCTCAGTAGCTTTAATTTTCCCACAATGAACAGGTAGTACTTTTTAGAACTAGAAAAGATAAAACTATTGCCAAGAAAGAAGAAAAGAGTTTTTTCCGTGGAAGCCTAAGGTCAGAGAAAAATCCTGCTACTGGCTACTGCTCTTGTAGAAGCTTGTATAGGGAGTATAATTTTCTATAATCTTAAATTGTTTTCTTTAACATTATGAGGCAGAGAGGAACACATCAGTTATCTCCTGTTTTGGTACAGCTGGTAAATCAACCACCCAAGCCAACATGCAATATTTACTGAGCACTTACTCAGCAATATGGTAGACAAAAGAGAAAAAACAAAAAGTAAGACATGGCTGCTGCTTCCAAAACACTTCAAATCTATTCTGGAAGAACAAATTAATATAAAATGATCAGGGGAAAGTGTAGGTCAGCATAGGAGTTTACCCCACATATTATTCATTCTACAAATATTTATAGGATACCTCTCACGTGAACAAGAAAGATCAAGTCCCAGTTCTCGAGCAGCTTACATCTTAACTGCAGGAGACAAAAAGAAATCAAGATTCCTGATAATGGTAAGTGTCAAGGAAATAAAACAAAGCAATGCGAAAGAATGGCTGGTGTGGACATTTTAGATTAGGTTATTAAGGAAGGCCTCTAAAGGGTAGCATCTGTTTTGAGACCTGAGTGATAAGATGAATTGGTCATATAAATTTTAGGGGCAAAACATTCCAGGCAGAAGGAATAGCAAGCACAAAGGCCCCAAGGTAAAGATGAGCTGTCATGATCAAAGAACAGACAGAAGACTGGCATGCTTGAAGCACACCAAGGAGAAGAGTGCTCCTAGCTCAGCTCAAAGGGGGAAACATAGGCTGTACCAAAGCCCACGCCTTGTAGGCTAGAGCATTCAAATAAAATAACCGATTCTAGGAGTAAAGAAGATGCGATTCAACATGTTGTTCTGAAACTATTACGTGTTAGGTACTTTATAGTGAGAAGGAGAGATTTTACGTATTTGGGAGTATGTGAAGAAAAGATAGATACATGTGTAAATAAGTGCCAAAAAAAGAATAAATTAAGTACAGTGGGTAAATAAGGAGGGAATCTTTTATTCAGAGAAAGGGGAACATTTCAGGAGGTTCCAATCCGCCATGGAAGCAAAAGAAAAAAAGAAAAAGCCACCAGGTTCCACTATCAGGAAACCACTAGCAATCTTCCAGAAAGCTGTGCTAGGCCAGAAGTGGGATGAAAAGTCAAAGGGGGTAAGAAGAGGGTGACTCAAGCCTGGAGGTGAGACTCTATCAGCTCGATAGGGAAGCCAGGTTAAGATTTTGTTTTAATTATGATTTTTAGGAAAATGAACAGCTTACTCATATTTCAGGGTGTCAAGAAGCCAATGGTGATAAGGATACTAAAGATAAAACGGAGAATTAAAACAGCCGAAATAAAGTAGTTGGTCTGGCAAGAGTAGGCAAGCCTGATCAAAAAGGTGGTAATTGGCTCATGCCTGTAATTCTAGCACTTAGAGGGGATAAGGCAGGAGGATCGATCACTTGAGGAGTTCAAGACCAGCCTGAGTAAAAGCAAGATCCTGTTTCTACTAAAGACAGAAAAATTAGTTGTGCATGGTGTTTTGTGCCTATAGCCCCAGCTGCTCAGAAGGCGAAGGCAGGAGGATTGCTTGAGCCCAGGAGTTTGAGGTTGAGTAAGCTATGATGATACACCACTACACTCTAGCTGGAATGACAGAGTGGGAGCCTATGTCAAAAAAAGAAAAGAAAAGAAAAGAAAAAAGGATTGTAGTAATCCAAAGCCCTTTATCCAATTTCTCATGTGAAAGCAAATGAAAAGATATCAGAAATAATATCCCCATTGGACAGTCTTCTATAGAGGCAACACCATTAAAACATTACACTATGATCACAAAAAATAGCTATTTTGGGTCCCAATGAGTAGAGGAAAGGGGAGTAGTTAAGAAGCTTGTGACTGTGTCCCTTTGTCCCTTTGGTGCTAGACTATCTTGGTTTACCTGAGACTGTCTCATTCATAGCACTAAAAGTACCATATCCCAGGATACTCCTCCGTCCTGGGCAGACCAAGATAGTTGGCCATTCTGCTTTACGCCAACCTATTTCTACCTTTATTTCTCTTGCTATGGATTAGTCAAAACAATCCATACAAAGTCATGAATGACCTTCAATCCAACTATTGAGTTTGAAAGGAAAAAAAAAAGGCATATACTACTAAGTAGATTTGGCTTTATGCAACAAGCACTATACTAGCTTCTATCTTAAAGCAATTTAAGAACAGGTAAATAGAAAGAATTTCAAAAGCCTCAGGCAATGGAAATTAAGTCCAAGGAGGTAAGAGGAGGAGATAATTTTACCTGTGAGAAGTCAGTGAAGGTATCAAATAGCAGGTGACATCTGAATTGAGTCTGAAGAAAGCAAGGAGAGCAGTGACACTGATGGCAGTGCTGCGTGTGCAGACCGGGCAAAGATACAGGCTGAGAACCTCTCGTTCCTGCTGGGGAACCAGAGGTAGTTATGAATGGGCCAGTGGTGGCAGATGACTGCGGGGACACAGTCATGACAGGCCCTAGATGTGCTGCCAAGGAACATGGGCTCCATCTTATAGATGTGGAAAAGGGAAGAGAGGTTTAAGCAAAAAGGGCCCTAGATGGATAGATTTCAGAAGGCTTAATCTGACCGCAGTGAGATGATGAAGGGACTGGAGTGACAGAGTTTAGGGGAGGGAAGGACACTTAGGAGACTATAGCAACAGTGTAAATGAGAAATGACAAAAGATTCTAACTATGGCAGCAGTATGAAACAGGCATATTTGAGAGGAATATGAAATCTTAAATATTAGAAGCAGGGTAAACAAGGTTCCAAATTCAACAGAACAAGATTTTTTTTGTATTAAGATGAAATTCTAACAAGAAACCAGACAAATAAGATATTTGTTTTCACTGTACTTGGACTTTTGCTTCCTATTCCTCCAAGCTTGCATTTACAAAGGTCATGACTAGGACAGACAATCATGAGAGCAAAAATTAGGAAACTGAGATATAATGTCCTCATTGTTTAGTAACTCAGGGAAATGCCTCTTGAAATGAATGACAGTCCTGTAATAGGGCACCTTCAGTTGCCACTCCGCATACATTTAAACCATTTCACAAATAACAAAGAATTGTTTGAAATACAATTCACAGGACTGTGGTTTAGCCAAGTCTCTCTTTTTTTTCCTGCTTAAGCAAATTCAACAAACAAAAGATTTTAAACTTAAAACCCCTCTTCAGGTAGGCAATGTAAGACGCTTTTATAGGGGGCAGTAATTGCATATTGATCACCATTTAGGCAAGCTACATGGAGGTGAACTTTGGAATATTCATTGGGCTTGAGTTGAGGCTTTTAGCAATCAATAGCTGTTTGGCCTGACTTTCTTGGGTTGACTTTATTTGAAATATTTATTCTACTGGAGGACAAGTAGTTTATCTTAGTCTTGTCTGGGTTCATCTGGTTGTCGATCACGCCAGGACCAATGTGAACACTGGCCTCTAAAAACTGGGTGCTGTGGCAAATGTCTGAGAGTAGACTACCATTCTGCTAGGGCAAGCCTTCCGATGTGGGGGAAAATTCATTGACTTAGCTTATTCTTCTTAATTATACAAAAACATTTTTGCAATGAACATGGATTCTGAGTATGAATTTCTTTGTTCATTTGTTCTTTCATCAAATATTTATGAGGTACCTAACAGGTGCCAGATATTAAGTCAAGGATGCAGAGACAAAGCACAGCTCATTGTTACTGAGAGGCCTGGTCCACAGGGGAGAGAGACATGGGCAGACTGAGAAGAGCAAAGTCCTGCAGTGGAGGAGGCATATACAAAGTCGAGTGTGAATGCAGGAGGGAGGGCTGACAACAGCTGAGTCAGGGAGGCCTCACAAAGGAGACGATGCCTGAATCAAGCTTTGGTGGATGTCTTTCCCAGATAGGCAAAGAGGGAGAGGATATTTCATGCAGAAGGAAACAGCGCATGCACAGAGAGGCATCAGCATGGGGGACTCAGGTAAGTGGTGCCTGGGGTATTGCTAGAATATAAAGAGTAAGAGGGGCAGCAGCAAAACACGACATAGGCCGAGTCTGTGCACCAGAAAAACCACACTTGCCACAGTGTGTAGGACAGTAACGGGGGAGCAGGAGAAAGAGGGAAACAGCACTAGAAGGAGAGAGACCGGTAAGACAGGCGAAGTAACAGCAGACTAAAGATGAAAAGGGTGGGATTCTGATTGCACCTCAGATACCCAAAGACAGGGCAGTGACATCCAGCTGAGACTTCTGAGAGGAATATCCATGAATGAGGTTAATAATAGGATAAATTTAGAAGAATCATTAAATCTCTGTGTAGTAATTAATCCATGGTGTGAATAAGACTATCCTGGGAGAGTGCAGAAAATATTCAAAAACAAATAAAACCTTGAAGAAAACTTATTTAATGGGCAAGTAAACGAGGTAAAGTACACCCCCCTACCCCCAATGGGAGACTGAGGAATTTTTAAAAAGTGACAGGGCACTCTTTAAAAGATACTGTGTGGCCAGGTATGGTGGCTCATGCCTATAATGCTAGCTCTTTGAGAGGTTGAAGTGGAAGGACTGTTTGAGGCCAGGAGGTCTTGACCAGCTTGGGAAACATAGCAAAACCCCCTTTCTATAAAAAATATAAGAAAAATTAGCCAAGTGTGGTGACACAAGCCTGTAGTCCCAATTAATAGGGAAGCTAAGATGGGAGGATTGCTCGAGCCCCAGGAGTTTGAGGCTGTGGTGAGCTATGATGATGCCACAGCACTCTAGCCCCAGCCACAGAGTAAGAACCTGTCTTAAAAAAAGATATTGTGAACTTTAAACTAATCTTGGCAAGAAATGTGAATAATGCTACATGAGATCATTTCATTTGTCTTACCATATGTGTGAATAACGTTTACTTACTTCAGAGCCCCCACAATGTAAGATCATTTTATAGGATCCAGGATTTCTACAAATTAGACAGTGATATCAATAAGCCCACAGCCCATTTCTTTTTTTTCCCGAGACAGAGTCTCACTTTGTTGCCCTTGGTAGAGCGCCGTGGTGTCATAGCTCACAGCAACCCCAAACTCTTGGGCTCAAGTGAGTCTCTTGCCTCAGCTTCCCAAGTAGCTGGGACTACAGGTGCCTACCACAATGCCTAGCTATTTTTAGAGATGGGGTCTCACTCTGGCTCAGGATGGTCTCAAACCTGTGAGCTCAGGCAATCCACTCACCTTGGCCTCCCAAGTGCTAGGATTACAGGCGTGAGCCACCATACCTGACCCCCAAAGCCCCTTTCAAGTTACCAACATGATTATTACTGAACACAGTGATAGAAGAGATAGATAAGCACAATCAGTTCCCATGAACCCATATGAGCAACGTATCACTGCTCACACCAGCCCTCCTCCCATCACTGACTTTGGGCTTGCTCATGGGACTTTGTACAGCCAATAAAATGAGAATGATGAGCATATGCACATTCGAGGAGAAGTTTTAAGATTTATGGCATCACGTAGCCTTTTCCTTCTGCCTGAGAGAGCCAATGTACCATTAAGCACTGCTCCTTCAGCCTAAGTCCCAAAATAAAGCAGGTGTGGAGCAAGCTTCTGATGGTCAATGAGGGCTGTACCATGAGTGAAAAATAAACATTTGTTATTAAAAGTTCTTGAGATTTAGGGTTGTTCTTGCAACAAAACTTGACTGATGATAGATACATGATATATAGAAAAGTTGTTTAATATTAAGATCAATACTTGGAAGTTAATCACATTGCTATCCACCAGCAATAGAGAATAAGAAAATGTAGTCTACAAAATATAATATACTGCTGAACTATTCTGAGCCAAAACAGAGTGACAAGGACTAGATTTACACACTCTACCACTTAAATAAGTTAAAAAAAAAAGGACAAAATACACAAAACAATGGTTTTTAGACACCTGACATCAGGCAGCATAAGACAGTGATCCTGTGAAAGGGCAACATGTACAATGGGCCCAGAGCAGGGACGTGGCAATGGGAGTCTGGGAAGGCCAATGAGCCTGAGTTCACGGGACACAGTACCAGAGCTGAGAGCTGCACAGGCGTCTGCAGGGGCCCTGCCAGTTCAGTTCTGCACATGAGGAGACTAACCACTCCTCCAGAAAGGAGCCACCTCGGAGAAGCAAAGGAACAGGCCCTAGAGCTCCCAGGGGGCTGGGAATAGTTTGGGTTCCCAATAGTTACAGTAGAAAAACCTTAATTTCCAGGGTGCCAGGCAGACTACTAAGAAGAGTATTGCTTCAGTAATGAGGCAAAATTAGCTATAGATTAAAGACTGGTCTGGTCTAGTCCTACTTGACAGAGCTTAAAAGTAAGCCTCAGGGGCAGCGCCTGTGGCTCAGTGAGTAGGGTGACGGCCCCATATACCAAGGGTGGCAGGTTCGAACCCCACTCCGCCTAACTGCAACAAAAAAATAGCTGGGTGTTGTGGTGAGCACCTATAGTCCCAGTTGCTCAGGAGGCTGAGGCAAGAGAATCGCTTAAGCCCAAGAGCTGCAGGTTGCTGTGAGCTGTGATGCCACAGCACTCTACTGAGGGTGACAAACTGAGACTCTGTGTCTAATTAAAAAAAAAAAAAGGGCAACAAAAAAAGTAAGACTCAGAAAGATCACACTAATTCCCAGTAACTTTACATCCTAGAACAAAACTCCAGAATATTTATGGGAATACAAATAAACAAAATCCAACATCCAATAAGGTAAAAGTCACAATATTTGAATTTTAATGAAAAATCAGCAGGCACTCAAAGAAGTAGGAAAATATGATCCATAAAGAAGAGAAAAATAATCAGTAAAAATAACACAGATGACAGAATTAGAAGACAAGAACGCTAAAATGATTATTATAACTACAACTGATACGTAAAATGAGGAAGGCAGAGAAAAGCTTCAGCATACTAACTAGAAAAATGGAAGATACAAAAAAAGACCAAATTGAGCATCTAGAGAAGAAAAACTCAACATCTGATGCAAAATACAGTGAATGAGATTAACTGCAGATTACACACGGAGCAGAAAGGAAGAGTGGGCTTGACACGACGATGGAAACCAGCGGGATAAAACGACAAATAAAAAAGATAAAAATGAACTGAGTGTCAGTAACCACGGCTGGACAACTTCAAACAGCTTACTATACATGTAATTCTATGTTGTAATATACATTACGTAATGATATTATACATGTATAATTATACTCTCTAAAAGATGGATGGGGGCAGAAAAAATATTTGAAAAATATCATGAGCGAAAATTTTCTACCTCTGATGAAAACTATAAACCCACAGACCCAAGAAGCTCTATAAGCCTCAAACATGAGGGACTTGAAGGAAACTATGCGAAGGCACATCAGAATGAAACCACTCAAAGCCAGAGATAAAGAGAACATCCTGAGAGCAGCCCAAACCGGGACAAATTACATACGCAGGAACATCTATAAATGACAGTAGACTTTCCCTGAAAATTAAGAAAGCCATAAGGTAGCAGAGCAATACAGAATATTTAAAGACAAAATAACCCCTATAGCTGGTGAAAATATCTTTCAGAAGTGAAGGCAAATACTTTCCCAAACATACGCAGGGAACAGAAGTCACCACCCGTAGATCAGCACTACAAGAGAGGTTAAAGGACGACTTGGGCAAAAGGAAACTGATACCAGGCAGAAATCCAGATCTATATAAAGAAAGGAAGAGGACTGGCAATAGCAAATATGTGAGTACATATAAAAGATTTTTTTTCTTATTAAAAAAAACTATTTAAACAAACAAACAAAAAAACAATGTATAATGGAATTTATAACATGATAAAGTAAAATGAATGACAACAGCAGCACAGAAACCAGGAGGGAGAGGGCGGTGCCTGGGGCTCAGTGAGCAGGGCGCTGGCCCCCTACACCAAGGGTGGTGGGTTCAAACCTGGCCCCGGCCAAACTGCAACGAGAAAATAGCCGGGTGTTGTGGTGGGTGCCTGTAGTCCCAGCTACTTGGGAGGCTGAGGCAAGAGAATCACCTAAGCCCAAGAGCTGGAGGGTGCTGTGAGCTGTGACACCACAGCACTCTACCGAGGGTGACAAAGTGAGACTCTGTCTCTCAAAAAAAAAAAAAAAAAACCCAAAAACCAGGAGGGAGAGATAGGAATTTACTCTTGTAAAGTTCTACACCACAGGTCCGTGTGTGTACTTATGGTGTCTCTTCATCCCTCTTTGAAGAACAAACATCAGTCCTACAGGATTAGGGTGCCACTCCTCTAGCCTCCTCTAACCTTAATTACCCCCTGAAAGGCTCTACCTCTAACACAATCGCCTTGGCAGTTAGGGCTTCAGGATACGAATCTGTTTGGGAAGGAGGTCACGATTTGGTCCACGACAGATGGTAAAACATATACCATGCTGACACTAATTAAGAGAAAGCTGTGGTGGCTATATTAATATGAAACAGAGAACATTACCAGGGATAAACATAGAATATTTAAGGACCTAAAAGAACTTCAAGATGGACATGAAGCAAAAATTGACAGAATTGAAAGAAGAAACAGATATATCCACAATTATAGTCAGAGGTTTCATCACCCATCTCTGAATAATTAATAGAAAAAGCAGACGGAAAATCTGTCAGAATATGAAGACTTGAACATCACGAACACCAGCTTAACCTATTTGACATTTATAAAACACTCCACCCAACAACAGTATAATACACATTCTCTTCAGCTACACAAGCAGCAGTTAGTAACATAAAGCTATATTCTGGGCCAAAAACAGGTCTTAAAACATTTTTTAAAAAGGTTCACATGAGACTAAGTACATTCTCTGACCACAGTGATATCATGGTAGTAATCAACAGTAGAAAGATATTAGAAAATCCCCAAACACTTGGAAACTAAATAGAAAAAGATCACTGGAGCAAATAAATAAATTATACTTCATCAAAATTTAAAGTTTTTCCCTTCTTTTCCATCCAAAAAAGAGAAAGAAAAATATACACATATTTTTAATGATTGTTATGAATGTGAAAAAGCAAGCCATGGAGTGGGAGAAGATATCTGTAGAACGTTATTAAAACATTGACCCGTTACAATAATAACACAAACCTACCCCAAGGGGCAAAAGATTTGAACAGACACCACCAAAAAACATAGATAAGATGGCAAATGGCACACAAAGACAGTTTATATCATTGGTCATGAAGGAAAAGCAAATTAAAACTAAACGAAGAATTAGTATGGCTAAGACAAAAAATACTGACCATACCAAGGGTTAGCAAGGATATGGAATAGCCAAACTCTCATATACTGCTGCGAAATTCTAAAATGGTACAACCATCAGTTAAAATGGCTTTTATCCAAAAAACAGGCAAAAACTAACACTGGTGAGCAGGTGGAGAAGGAACCCTCAGATGCTGTTGATGGGATGTAAACTGGCACAGCCACTGTGAAGAGCAGTACGAAGGTTCCTCAGTACAAAACCAGGGCTCCATATGATTAGCAATCCCACTGCTGGGCATATATCTGAGAAAAGGGAAATCAGTACACTGAAGAGATATCTGCACTTCCATGTTGACTGCAGCGCAATGCACAACAGCCAAGATACAGAATCAACCTAAGTGTATATCAAGAGATGAATAAAGAAAATGGGGCACGTACGCACATACACGACGGAATACTATTCAGCCATGAAAAGAACAAAATCCTGAGGACAAAAAGAATGAACTGGAGGACATTATGTTAAGTGCAATAAACCAGGCACAGAAAGACATCATTTACATGTTCTCACTCTTACGTGGGAGATAAAAACTTTACAAATTGAACTCAGAGAGAGTAAAATGATGGTTACTGGAGATTGGGAAGAGTAGCAGGAGGGAGAGAGAAAGTGGGGTTGGTTAATGGGTACAAAAATATAGTTAGAATGAATAACCTCTAGTACTCACTAGCACCATAGGGTAATTATAGTTAACAATTTAATGTATATTTTAAAATAAATAAAAGAGTAGAATCAGAATGTTCCTAACACAAAGAAATGTTAAATGCTTGAGGTGATGGATATCCCAATTACCCTGATTTGATCACTACACATCTATGTCTGTACCAAATCATCATATGCACCCCATAAATATATACAACTATTATGTACCCATAATAAATAAATCTTACAATATGGCAAAAAAAGGGTACAATTATTTTGTAAACAGTTGGTAGTACTTTAAAAAGTTAACTTGGAAACTCAAAAATCCATCAACAAGGGAAATAAACTAATTGTGATAAATACAGGGTGGCCATAAAGTCCGTGTACTTTAAATTGCACATGAACTTTATGGCCACCCTGTATTTATTTTATTTTATTTTATTTTAGACCTAGGACCCTGCTCTGTTGCCCAGGCTAGGATGCAATGGTGTGACATGGCTCATTGTTAAAACTCCTGGGCTCAAGTAATCCTCCTACCTCAGCCTCCCAAATAATAGCACCCGGCCCATTTATTAATCATTATTATTATTATTATTATTGTTATTTTAGAGATAGGGTCTCACTACATTGCCCAGGCTGATCTCAAAATCCTAGTCTCAAATGACCCTCTTGCCTTGGCCTCTCAAAGTGCTAGAATTACAGCTGTGAGCCACTGTGCCCAGCTCAACTGTGATATATTCACATAGTGGAATGCTACTGAGCAATGAGAAAGGGACACACATGGTGACACACAACATGAGTGAACCTCAGAGTAATTATAGTGAGTGAAATATGCCAGACCAAAAAAAGTACATTCTATATGATTCCATTTATATAAAATTCAGAAAATGCAAACTAATATACAGACGGAAAGAAAATCAGTGGCTGCCTGGAGACAATGAAGTCGGGGGACAAGTGTTATAGACTACAAAGGGGTACAAAGAAACACGTGGGTGTGATAAATACGCTCACTGTCATGCTTGTGGTGGGCCTATCATAGGTCTATACACTTGGTATACTTTAAAGTGTGCAACTTTATACTGGAAGGACGAACAGCTATCAGGTCTGATGGAAGGGCTCAGACAGGTCCTACACCATTTTTTGCCAGTGAACCTTGATTCAGTTAACCTGACTTCTCTGCCACAGCACTTTCCTATAAATGAAACAGTTACACCAGCTTGGAGGACTGTTGGAAGCTTTTGAAGTTTTTTCTTCTAGTTTCTACAGAACAAGTACAAACCGCTACATGTATTATCCACCTAACAGAGAAAGGGAATATTAAGCTTAGGAAAGAGAGCGCTGATTATTGGACAAATAAGCAAGACTGTGTGTGCAGCTTGGAATGTAACCCATATACAGCCCCGTCAGGAAGCACAGGTGTCTTCTAAAAGATTTGCATTATTATTTTGCTTTTGCACTTGAATCCTGAGAGACAGGAAGTTAGAAGAAAAGAATCTAGCTCTTGGAAAACTATAAAGGACCACATGTAAAAATATAATATAGTTTGGACTTTCAGATGTTTGCTAGCAACAAAACTAATGTAGAGCAAGGTAAAAAACAAAAATAATACAAAACACCCCAAGGGAATAAAAATCCAGCATTCTTTAGACTGGTCTCCCTATCTACATGCTTTGCCACAAACTCACAGTCCAGGATTGGGCCCGCAAAGACTTACTTTGCAAATAGTATACCACTGCCATTTTGTTTTCTTTGTCAGAAACACTTTTCTCTGGTTAAGGAAAGACTTTCTAAAAAACCTTGAAACAAAACAAAACAAAATTTAGTGGTCCCTGGAATGGAGTGTGTGTCTTTCTCTTTCTTTTTTTCCTTTTTCTTTTTTTGCCTTTACAGTTAATAACCAAGGTGGGTTCACTGTATTTATGCTACACAACCCAAAGTTCCGTACATATCCCTCGGGATCACAGTGGTCTCTTCTCTAACTGAAACAGGGTTTTACAAAAGAAGCAATAAGCTTCATGTCAACGTTTTCAAGGAAACTGACAATGTAATTCTTTTGTCTCCCACTCTGTTGCTCTGTTACTCCTTATAGAAAACTGACCTATTTTGATACAAGGACATACTGTTAAAAAGTGCTTTGTGGTGGCAAGAAGCAAATGATTTGGAGTGCAGGCTATAATTAAGCCTGATATATTGGAATCTTCTATTTGTAGCAACCATCTTACCAAAGAGAGACATCTATAACCAAGAATGTAGAAATAGCAAGCCAGTCTCCATCCAGGGACAATGAGGGCATTGTTATAGCTCATCCTCATTTCCTGCCAAATTCTAAAATGGCCACCCTGGTGAGTAGAATTTAGTCTTATTTCTATGGATTGGACCCTATGAATCTGATTACTTTGTTAAACTGT
The DNA here is from genome assembly GCF_000181295.1 of Otolemur garnettii. NCBI lineage: Eukaryota > Metazoa > Chordata > Mammalia > Primates > Galagidae > Otolemur > Otolemur garnettii. The sequence continues at coordinate 724,227 of NW_003852418.1, read as the reverse complement.
ATAATAAATTATGACTTTGTGTGATTTTATTTTCCCCTCAAACATTCCTGAGTATAAAAACACCACTTGGTTCATGTTCCTATCTTAACTCCCCTGAGCTTACCAAAGACCATCCCTCTGCAACATAACTCTTAGACTGAAAGAACGAGGCTGCGCTGCCTGACACCAAGGAGCAGTATTTTGTACATCAGGGACTCGGGTTCTCTCTGCTTTCAAGTGCATAGTTCTCTGTCTGGCAGGTTCTGAAACTTGTACCCTTCCCTTCTCTTTTCTCTTTACTTATCAAAATGCTACTGTGACCAAACGAGGAATTTCTTTTCCTTTTTTGGGCCCTACACTCTAGAATGGCTACTTGCTGCTTTTTTCACAGCCTGAGATCCACTTTTAACTATCACTTCAACAATCTTTTCTTCTTTTCCAAGATGTCTCCATTTGTCCTTTGGCAGAGAGGAAACAAAAAATAACACCTTTTTTCCTTATTGATTCTGTCAAGCACTGTGAAATCCAGACACTCTGAACACAGGAATGAGAAAATGTCACCCGACAACTAAACTAACACCTGGGTGATAGGGGAAACCAGAGGAGAGTGGCCTGTGAGGTAAGGGCAGAGAGGTACTAGGGCTCCAAAAACAATCCCTAGAAACAAAACCTAAAAAAGACTACAAATCTGCAGGAAGACATTCTATGAACGTTGAGTAGAAAGAGTAGAAGAAATGAATATCTAAACCATAACCCTGAAATATTTCAGAGGATGATAGAAGAAGAGAGCTGACAGGTTCAAGTGCAGGGGGCATAAACGGATGTGTGGACACTGGGGTGGGGGGGCTTCTCCTCTGCACCCCAGCACGCACATGGCACAAACAGGGCAGTGAGCTCAGGACTGGAGCTGACTCCTGGCCCCCCTGAGTCCTCAACATCAGGATCACAACCACCCGATTTTGCTCTTCATGCACTAAGACATCTGACAGGGAAAACCAGGACTAAAGACGCTCAGGCAAGAGATTGAGCTTTCAGCTACACAGGTTCTTAGAAGTCACTGCTCCTCCTTTGGGTCTATCTATGGGATTTTCCAGAAATCTCAGAAACCAATGATTCTAAACAGCAAAAATATTTCTCAAACTTTTCTCATTCACTCAGAAAATATTTACTGAGAGCAAAACAGTCGTCTATTGCTAGGTGCTGGTGATACAAAGAAAAAGACCTGGTCTCTATTCTCCAAGAATTATGGCACATTTAGATACACAGACAAACATGTTTCCCATATAGGGTGGTAAGTGCTCTGATCGAGGTAAGCAAAGTCCGCTGGGATTCAACCTCAAAATTTAGAGGTGGGGGGTATGAGGGCAGAGTTGGGAGAAGTGACATAGGGGCAGAAGGCTGCTTAGAGCAGTTTAAGCATAAACAATAAGGGTGCGTCACGAAGATGAAAAGAAATGAAATGTGTCAAGGAGTCTAAAATAGCTTGGTTTAGAGAACAGGATGCAAATGTGAGGGAAAGGGAGAATGAGAGGAGATGGCGGTAGGAAACTGGGCAGAGGTCAGATCCTGAAGGGACTTGAAGCCATTTCAGTTGTTCATAAACAAAGGAATAAAGCTGCATTTTTCAGAAGTAAAGGTAATCATAGGTTCTTACTGTAAATGTATATATTTTCTATCTGAAAGGAACTATAATTTTCAAATCTTCTCAGAAGGAAGAAAGCAATGAACGACTGAAAAAAGGTTAAGTAAAAAAAAATAATAAAACCATCCAGAAAAATATAAAACAAAATAAGTAAGATAGGAAAAGGCTAAACATAATAGTCATTACAATAAAAACAAATAAATTTATAAAAGTGATTTATTACATAGTACTCTATACCCTAGAAACAACAAATCCAATTCAAATGTGCCTGGAATATTTATAAAAATAAGCCGTGTACAAAGCCACAAATAAAATCTTAAACTCAGAAAAGTAAAACTTTTATAACCTATATTTTCTGTTAATATAAAAGACTTAACTCTTAGAAATATGTGATAAAGCCAAAAAGCAATATTAAGAGGAAATTTTAACCTTAAATTTTTTAAAAACTAAAAATGATTTTTAAGGCCAGGTGCATGGTGGCTCACATCTGTAATCCCCAGCACCCTGGGAGGCCAAGGCTAGAGGATTCACCTAAGGTCAGGAGTTTGAGATCAGTCTAAGCAAAAGTGAGAAAATACCCCATCTCTACTAACATAGAAAAACTAGCTGGGTATTGTGGTAGGTGCCTGTAATCCTAGCTACTCAGGAGGCTGAGGAAGGAGTACTGCTTTAGCCCAGGAGTTTGAGGTTGCTGTAAGCTAGCTTGAGGCCATGGCACTCTAACTTTGGCAACAGAGCAAAATTCTGTCTCACAAGAAAAGAAAAAATAATGAAAACAAATTTAAAAAATCTAAGAACTTTTAGAAAAAACAAAACAAACTCTTTGAGACTTTGGTCTAGGCAAACATAGTGTGTATATGTTTATGTATGTATGTGTGTTAAAAAATGAAAATGAAAAGAAAAGCCACAGACTAGGGGGTAACTATAAACACACCCACTTGGATGGCTAAATTTAAAGTCTGACAATACAAGTGTTGATGAGGACATGGAACAACTGGAGTTCTCATACTTTGCTGGTGGAAATCATAATAATACAAAACATAATGTTAACAACAATAACTACAGCTTGGTAGTTTCTAATAGAAAATATACATTTACAGTAAGAATCAGCTATTCCACTCCTTTGCATTTACCAAAGAAAAATGGAAATATATGTTTATCCAAAGACTTTTATCAGCTTTATTCATAATGGCAACAAATTTAAAAACTCATTAACCGGGTAAATAAACTGATATACTCAAATATAGAGATATGTATAATGGAATACTACTGAGCATGAAAAAACTATTCATTTGATACATGCAAAATGAATGAATGTCAGAAACAGACTGCTCAGTGAAATAAGATTGAAGGGGAAAAAAAATACTGTGGCTTGGCACACATAGCACAGTGGTTACAGCACCAGCCACATACACTGAGGGTAGCAGGTTTGAACCTGGCGCAGGCCAGTTAAAACAACAATGACAACTGCAACAACAAAAAAAATGGCCGGGCGTTGTGGCAGGCACCTGTAGTCCCAGCTACTTGGGAGGCTGAGGCAAGAGAATCACTTGAGCCCAAGAGTTTAAGGTTGCTGTGAGCTGTGATG
>NW_003852418.1:710003-720998 GCF_000181295.1 Otolemur garnettii | reverse complement strand
AAAAAAAAAAAAAAAAACAGATAAATTCCTAGAAATAGGATTGTGGGGTCAAAGGAAAAATGTATGTGTAGTTTTGTAAGATATTGTCTGGTTCCCCCCATTGGAGTTGCATCATTTTTAATTCTCACCAACAATCTGCAAGTCTCTTAGTTTTAATATTTTACAGTTGTATGAAAGTATTGTTCCTGGTTGGGCATGGTGGCTCAAGCCAGCACTAATCCCAGTACTTTGGAAAGCCAAGGTGGCAGGATTGCTTGAGCCCAGGAGTTAGAGTCCAGCCTGGGCAACAGAATGAGGCCCTGTCTCTACAAAAAAGTAAATAAAAAATTAGCCAATCGAGTGGCAAGTGCCTGCAGTCCCAGCTTGTGAGGCTGAGGCAGGATGATCCCTCGAGCCTAGGAGTTCGGAGCTATAGCAAGCTATGATTGTGCCACTGCACTCCACACTCTAGTGTGGATGACAGAGCAGGAGCCCATCTCTTAAAAAAAGAAAAGAAGAAAATACTGTTCTGATTTCTAGGAAATTATATTTTAAGAAGTTAGGTTAAGGATGGGAGTAGAATAGAATTGAGGTAGGGGTACAGTGGTGGAATAAAATATTTATAAAAATGAAACTGTTGGCTCGGCGCCTATAGCTCAACCGGCTAAGGCGCCAGCCACGTACACCTAAGGTGGCGGGTTCGAATCCCCAGCCCGGACACGGTATACAAAAAAAAAAAAAAAAAAAAAAAAAAAGAAAAGAAGAAAATACTGTATGATTTTACTTATGTGAAATTCAAGAATAACAAAGGTTGCCTGGGGTTAGAATGGACGAGTGGGAACTGACTGCAAATGCGATCAGGGGAACTATTCAGGGTGATACAGATTATCCATATATGCATCATCCAATATGATAGCCACGTTCAATATTGGGCATCTGAAATGTGGTTAATTCAACTAAGGAATTAAATTTTAAATATAATTTGAAAAAAATGAAGCTTAAATTTAACCTTGATTCAGTTAATGGAAAACATTTATGTGTGTTTGGACAAACTTGGGTATGTGAATCTACTTTTTCAACTGCAAATTTTATGAAATCTAAATACAAATCAAGTACTCTGAGGAAGATTTAATAAGCAAATTGAGATGTAAATATAAAATGCATACTGGATTCAGAAGCCTTAGTATAAAAAAAGAATGTAAAATGGCTCACTAACAGTATTTATATTGATTACATATTGAAATAATTTTGATATATTGAGTTAAATAAAATACATTATTAAAATTAATTTTCTTTTAACCTTTCAAATATGACTACTACAAAATATAAAATTACCTATCTTGCTCATGTTACATTTCTGTTGTTCTGTATCTTCATTGTTATAGCAGAAATAAAGGTGTACATATCAGTCAAAATTAAAACTATACACTTAAAATGGGTGCATTTTGTATATAAATTATGCCTCAAAAAAGTTGATAAAAATATTAAATTGGCAGTGTATATATGCTTGTGTGTATGTGAGAGATTGTCTGTCGAAGTCACTATTCTGTTTGTGACCGTTCCTGATCAATAATCAGAAACAAAAATAATTCACTGAGTATACACATGCAAAACTAATAGCTCTTAATAGTTACTATATTAATTTATATTAGTTACTTAATGTCCGCTTCTCTCACTAGCCTTTGAACATTTTGAAAGAAGGAAACTCATTTTGTTCATCTCTGTGTAAACCTAGAATTTAACACAGAAAGTTAATATAGTACCTTACCAATGTTTTAGTAGCTGCAAAATTGTCTCAGATACTTTATATTGTTTGATTCTCCCCAAATTTGGCCTTATTATCCCCATTTCTCAGATGAAAAAACTGAAAGGCAGAGGTCAGAAAAGTTAACTCATCAAATATCCAGAGATAGTAAGTCAAGGAGGTATGTTTCAAAGCCACACTAGTAACTCCAAAGCCCGTTCTTCCATCCTATACCACACTGCCACCAATCCAAGTGGGCATTTCATCGCTGTTTGATGAATGACTAAATCAAAGTAAAGTTCTGTATTTAGATGCAATGGAACCACAGAAATTCTCCTGAACTCCTGGTATCACAGCTTCCTAAGTCTTGAATGGACCCTCCTAGAAAGAGGAACTTGGCATCTCTAACTAGATCAAGAAAGGGTAAATACAGTAGGAAAAAAATTCCCTCCCAATTAAACTTTCCTTGTGAGAATCTGAAGGAGAAAAATAATGCAGGACAAAGATCATGGGAAAGAGAAAAAGGAAATACTGAATCTGCTTATATAGCCAATTAATGCAAAAGAATGAATCTAAAAGCAACCTCAGCATCCAAAAATGAAAAGTTAGGAGATCCTAGAGAAGTACAACTTCTAAGACTTTTGGAGCTCTTCTTTAATTAGCCGCCCTGAATCTCAGCATTCCTATTGGAATAATCCATATTGCTGGTTATTTATTTAGCTCCCCACTGCTACACATTACCAAGCCATACGCCATAGGAATACATCACTTCATATTTGCACTCAACTATCCAAAGATGTACCTTTAAGAACCTTAAAAAAATTCCCTGCAGATTGTAATGTTAAGGTTAGGAGGCCCAAGAAACCAAATGCATCTTCTTTATATGCTGTTTGCTCAAGAGAAGGTGGGTCATTTCAACAAAAGGACAGGCAATTAGAAGGGTAAGGGAGATAAACCAATAAAAGACTCAAGAAAGTAAAGCTAGGAAAAGTCAGCCAAACACAAAAGGCCTCTAGAAAATTTCTCATGGCCCTCTTTGTACTTTAAAAAAAAAAAAAAATTGTTTTTAAAAGCATTTTTCCTCAAAGGAAGACTTTCAATCAACCCATGATCTGGCATACACTTGGACAAATGAAGAGGTCTACTGCGACCCTAGCCCTCCATAAGCCTTTTAGAGAGAAGATATTTTAGAAATATGTACAGTAAGTCCTCACTTAACATCATACATAGGTTCTCAGAAATGGCAACTTTAAGCAAAATGATATACAGCAGTCAAGTCCTTGAATAACACTGTTATAATGATGAGGGAAAAGAATTGGTTTTGTTATACATCATTTCCCTTACAGTCACAGTTTCCAAGAACCAATCAATGATGTTAAGAGAGGACTTCCTGCACCTAGATAATCCTAAAATCATTTCAAACACAAAAGTGGTCACAGTAGAATCTGTTATAATAGCAAAACATTGAAAATAACCTCAATGTCAACAACAGAAGAATACTAAGTAAGCGACAGTCCCTTAGAGTCCACTACTGAAAACTCATGAAGATTATGCCTCAGAATGGGAAAAAGTATGTCAAGTTCAAAAGGAAACAATATAGAAAATGATACGTGCAGCAGGCTTAAAAAGTTGTTAAAAACAAGAAAATGATTATTGAAAAAAGACAAGAACATATACCCAAAGACAGGCTTGTGTTTGGGTGACAAGAGTTGTTTTTCTAACCTCTTGGAGGCAAGAATTCTCTTATCTATTTCGGTATTAAGTCTAGAACTTAACACGTATAGTACCTTATCAAATTCTGTCTTATCTACTTCTAAATAAGCCTAGCGCTTAACTTCCATAGTACCTTATCAATGTTTTAATAGCCGTTTTGCATGTTTATACACTAAGTTATATTTAATATATACTAAATTTCTTTTCAGTGTACCCGAATACAAGTTTCTAGACAGCAGACTGGCTCAGTTTCACAACAAATAACTCCATAATGATTAGTCTTCCAACCATGCAAACATGCTTCAGTATTTGTCAATTTAAAAAATTGTTCCTTGGCCCTAAACCATGGTCTGGTCAACATATACTTCTCCAGTCCTCTTCCTAGACAAATTTCCTAAAGAGTTATCTATATAAGCTTCCTTCCCGCCTTTTGCTTCCAACTTCAAGATTCTGTGAAATTAACATGATATCCACTTTAAGAAATTAGTGCATAAATAGTATCAGTAATATATACAAGGAAAGTACTATAAACAACAGTTCTAGAAATATCTTGCATATTTTCATACTTCCTATGCCAGACACATAGCACATGCACAACTCATTACGTGAAGTTATAAATGAAAATTATGAATCATATTCTACTGTCAATAACAAAAATATAGACAAACATGTGACATAGCTAGGTTTATGTGATACCTAAAGAAAATTGAGCCAAGTTTACAGACACATACACAAACACACACCCACACCCAAACCCCTGTGCCTGAAGACTTTATCTTCTGTGTATCTAAGAAACTCAACAGTATAAAAGACTATAGCTACACATTCGTGAACTTAGCTAGTGAGGAGTCAGACAAAAGAGATGGGAGAGCTAGGAGGTCAGAAACATACCTGAGCATGAGATTCATCAGCTGAAGACCCTCGCCCTTCAGGAAGCGCTCGCGATTGGAACTGAGCATTAGGCAGGAGCAGAGCGAATCGAACAGATTCTCCATCATCTCCTGCTCTTCAGCTGTGCCAGGATTGTGTCTTTTAAATACCTGTCAAGAAAACCCAGTAAAAACCACAGAGCCATGTGAGAATGTCTTTTCATCAGCCAACATCCAACAATTTTCAAAGCCTGATTGTCATGGTAACCCTACAATTGAGCAAGCAGAAGTTTACTAAACAAAATTCTCACTGGTTCCTATTTTAGAGAAAGTGGGCTTGCCATTCATTATTTACTAAATAAATGGATATTAGTTCATGCAACTGACCACTTGGCCTATGAGTGAGTGATAATTGCAGGCAAGCAGATTTTTTAACAAAGCAAAAACAAAAAAACACCAAAACCTTTTTACTATGGTCTATAACATAGATACAGAAAATTCTGTAAAGTATATGTATAGCTCAATGAATAAAGTGAATACCATGAAGCCATTATCCAGGTCAAAACAAACAACAAAAAAACTTGCCAACTACCTTGAAAGCTTTCTACTTGCCCAACCCAGTTATATCCCAATTTCTTCCCCTTCTAAAAGTAACCACAATTAAGAGGGGCAAATCCTGGCTCAATATTAAGGAATAGTTTCCTATTAATCAAAGTTACTGAACTGCCTCATCATCAGGGCTCTAAGTCATATGAAGGGGCTTACATCAGGAGTTGCTTCTTTGCCAGAGATGTATGGCATGTTAAGAAAGCCTTTTAACAGTATATGCATACTCAGATAGTCTCCTAGGAGAAGCTCAATAATCTAACAGGAAAGGGACTAAGCATCTTCCCAGAATTGAAAACAGATTCACATTTCAAAGCTCTATTTTTGGGGTGGAGGCCAAGCCACTCAAGCTGCTGGCACCAAGACGGAAGCTGTATGCAAACTGACATCTCAGACACTCCCAACATTCTGAAGATTTTTATCCAAATGATCTATTTTCAGTTCTGTTTTTAGAATAACACAGATGAGGTTTGTTAGAAGAAATCTTAACAGTATTTTCAGAATGCCAGCAGAGTAACATTTCAAGTGGATTTAAATTTCTTATAGTGCAAAAAAGGCAGCTTCCAATTTCTCATTCTAGCTTTCAGTGCCATATCCTCCCCCTTTTCTCCTCTGTGACCTCTATCCCATTGCCCTGAAACTTGTAATCCTTGAGTTTATTTGGATACTAAATGAATAGACTGAAAGGAAAAGAGATGAATAATCTTGGTAGAAGTCTGAATGAAAATCTGGCCTTCCTGGCTCAAAAGCATACACTTAAGCAGGCAACACATCTCTTTTGGATAGACAACCTTCTATCAGAAGATGGTTAAGTCCATACCCAAAACATAGTGATATTTGGTCATAATGGGGTCTATTCATTTAGGATCCAAAAAAGCTCAAGGTCATAAAGAGAAGAATTGGTCAGTGCTCACCTAATGTGCACAATATAAGGGTATACAGCATACCCCCACTGCCCTAGGATTTGTAATCCTTGAGCACATCCCCTGAGGGAAGGGCTCAACTTGAACTTTACCTTAGAAATGCAAACAATGTAACCTAACCATTTGTACCCTCATGTTAATCTGAAATTTAAAAAAATCATGTCTCTCCGGTGTAACCTCAAACCTGCCAACATGTTCCATGTGGCTTGGATCACATGGCTTATTCCTTCCCACAATTTCCAGCTCCACCCATTCAAAGCAGGCCATGCATCTTCATGGCAGACAGGAAGCATAAGAATTACTCACGGATAACTGCTGAAGAAGCACATCGATTCCATCTAGCTCCCCAAGCAATTCCCTGTTATCTAAAAGAGGAAAAAAATAGAGGGAGAAAAAAATGAAGCTAACTGTCAGATTTTACAGCCGTCTAACACTGATACATCAGCAAACAAAATCAATACAGCTTGACAGAGTACAAAAGCTGCACAGAGAGCAAGAGGGAGAGCAAGGGGATGCCAAAGGCAAGAGAGCTTGCTGTCATGATCTGAAACAAGCCTGGCTCCTATCCTAACAGAATATCAATATTGAGAGGGTGCCTCACCGTCGTTGTCCTGGAGCAATATGGCCAGCACTTCACTGCAATACAGCTTGTTGGCATCGAAAGGCATCTTTGCCTATGGGGAAATAGAAGAAATGAGAAAAATGTTAAGGGGTCTTACCTACTTTCCTAGGACAAATGTTTCAAAAGTACTAGGATCTGAGTTAAAGAAAAGCATAAGTTAGAGAGGGAGTAGGCAGGTTAAAGGTAAAAAACGGTCTGCCTCTGCTCTCAAAATAGACCAGACTACAGTTCTATAGAGTAAAACCATAAATAGCAGATGGATGCAGTGGCTTTCACACTCCTAGTGACAGGTATGGATGTCACCTTCTCTGTGGAGTCCTCCTGGATTCCTCAAGTTGAGTCCAGTGACTATGTGAGCCTAGTACATAGGACACACTCAAATTTCAATGAAATGAATGATAATTTTGAATTTATAAGACTAAAACTCATCTTAAAGCTTCATTCACAGGTTATAATCATAAAATTAGGCTATAAATTAGTCGATATATCATCAGAAAAGTTGAAAAGAAAGCAGTTTCTTGTTTAGATTGCTGAATGTACTTATAATAAAATAATTCCTTTTGGGTTCTTTTTTAATGTTTAAAATTTAATTTGAAATCATAAACCTATCTGCTTGCATGCCATAATCTGCCTACTATTTAAAAAGGAAACCACATTAAATATGCAAAAATGTGTTAATATTTTAACACCTAAATTACTACCCACAATTCTTTCCCTGCTGCATGCTTTGCTACTTGGAGTTTCAGAGGGACACAGCTACTGCAAAGACTATCCTTCACGGCTGTCCATGTTGTTGCTGCAGTAGTGAGATTTAAATATCTTACCATTAACACTGCCCCTTCGATAAAGGTGTTCAGAGAGAACCAAGGCTTACTGGTGTGTTTTTATTTATGGTATCCATGATTCTTAAAACGCCAACATGTAGACCTTTGCTACCTATCCAGGTTTTTGAAATGACAAATAATTTTCTGTACCTGGATAGGACAGGGGAAATGTTTATCTTGCAACTAACACGTCCTTGCACCATTTACAGTCTGTTTGGACACTGATTTTGTACATAAGAAGGAAGACTGGTGCCTAATCAAGCGTCATCATTTCAGTTCTCTGTTCAAGTCTTCCTCGTCGAGCCTAAGCGCACCCTGCAGGGTTTCAGAAAGCCAACCAGGTATGACCATCTTGGGTTAAAAGATCTGTAAATGCAAGGTCTTCCATATGCTACCACAAGTTATGCTCCCTGGGCAAGCGTGAAACTTTGTTTCAAGAAATTCAGTCTAACAGTCAGAGCTCAAATGCAACCTGTGTTATGTTTCACTTTAAGAAAAATAATTTTGTAAAAATCAAAACACAAAGGAGAAAAGCCAAGGAATGTGGGGCCTCTACTAGGACCAAGGATTTGCTGATAAAATTTTTCACTCAAATTATTTAAGTTACAGGTATGCTATTTCATTTTAAATAGTTTAAGCCACACCAATTTATTATGTAGCTTTTCAAACAAGAACGAGCACCAGGATTCCTGTCTGAAATAAGATATACCTCACTGAAAGAAGCCAAATGACGTCAGGCCGCTGAAGCCATCACCTTTCTATGGTTCCAAAGCCTCTTGTCCTTTACAAACTCCTGTTTCCAAGTTAGGGGGAGTTTTTCTCTATCAATAAATATTTACTAGGTACCTATTACATGCAAGATGCTGAATTAAGCACAATAGCAAATGGAGGTGCATTAGATCCACTGCTGAGGCATTTCAAAAACATTATACTGAATTAAAATTAATTTTATTAAGTAGTATAGTCAAGTTCAAAAGAAAAAAAAGAACATGGATCTGGAATGCCATAATCTGTATGACAAAAAGTCTATGGTTCCCAAACTATACGCTGAGGTAACTGAGGTACCATATTGAATTCACTGTAGTATATTTTAAAATTTCAAGGAAACAGGGTGACTCTTGACACCCTTCGAGAACTGCAACCACTACTACCTCAAGGTACACTTCTTTTGATGACGTCATACATGATATATTTATAGAGCTTGGTTTCAATAGTTGCTGTTATAAAAACCAACTGTGTGAAAATCAGTGTGAAACAGGAATAAGCATGCTGACATTCAGTCCAATTCCAAGGTTTGAGAAGTCGTGCAGAACCCAAAAGGCACACACATCCATTAGTAAGTAACTATGATATTCAAGAAGAAATAAAAATATTTTTTCTTTCAATTTATGTGTTTTATTTTTTCAAATAGTTAATAAATTATTGGGGTAAAAATGCATATTAGACTGTTTTGGCACAACTGCTTAACAAATGGGATGGTTAGGTCCTTTTGGGCATAATGGTATAAAAACAAAATTACTGAGACACTAATAGCACCATGAACCAATAATGGAAACCCACAACCCAAGTAATATTTCTTGGTCTCAGTTTCCTCATCTGTAAAATGGAAATTAAAAAAAAGAACACTTCTTTGGAAAGTTACTATGAGAATAAGATAATATGAAAGTACTTAACACATAGTAGGTACTATAAGGTTTTTGGATGACCGGATGCAGAAATATCTGAATTTAAAAAAAAAAAGTAATATCTAAGTTAAATCTCAGCTCTAACAGTTGCCAGCTATGTGATCTTGGCTAAATTACTCTGACTCTTTGACCTGATTTGTATTATGTTAAATGGGAATAAATAATATCTTCCTCATGACCTGATTTGTATTACGTTAAATGGAAATAAGTAATATCTTCCTCATGAATAACTGAGCATAAAAGGCACTGAACAGCTGAGTTCCCCTGTACAGGAACTCCTGGTTGCCCCAGGAGATCTCTAGCTTTTGCTGTTCGACACTACAAACAGTTTCCAATTTACCAAAAGTAAATGTTTAAAAAAATCAGAATCATAACTTTGTCACTTTTTCCTTAAAATATAAGCCCTCTGATTGAAAAACTGGCTTGAAGGAAGAATCTAATGAGGAAACCAAATTGATCTAGTCCCATAACTCCCCAACACTAAGCTTCAGAACCTAAGCGGTGCCAGTTGTAAGAGGTGGTGGCTTAGGAGAAACCCAGGCCCACGCTCACTGGGGTCTCCAACGCACTTTCCATGTGGGCTGGGAACATTGCCCCTCTCTGGGATTCTTTTGTCATCTGTACACTGGGGATAGTGGCACCCTCTTAGCATAGTTTGTGAGGATTAAAAACAATATATGTAAGGGATCTAGAATAACACTTTGCAGTAGTGGGCAGTCAATGTATGAAATTCATAGTAAATAGATGGGGAAAACTTAGTGATCATCATGATGATTACAAGTAAATATTTTAACCCAGTAAAAAAGAAATAAAAGAAATTAAGCCAGGTGGGATGGAGGGAGACTAATCTGTCATGTTTTGCCAAAGATAAAACTTTCCAAGAAAATTTTACTTTGTTTGAATCTCTGCCAGAGATTGCATAATACCAAACTGCCAAATTACAAAGACATTTAATCAAAATCAGGGGAAAGGAGACATCATTTAGCAAGAATATAGTCTGCTAGATTTTGCAATGTTAATCAGTGGGGCTTGGAGCTTGTAGGGCTCTCTTCTACCCAGGAGCCTGGCGATCCTAAATCTTTCAGCTGTCAGAGTAATTATAGAGTCATGCATAGGTTTGGACTCAGCATGTACTAGCCTTGGATAAAATTAAACATCACCTTTTGGGGAGCTGCTGCTTTTTTGGAAAGTACAAAACAATTATGCTACCACCCACAGCCAGAAGCTGCAGGTTATACCTGCAGCTCACCTCTGGTACCTGGAACACACAGGGCAGGTTCAGACATATCTGTAGCCCTGTACAACTGTCAAAGCAGATTGTGCTCTACAAAATCTTAACCTCAGGTCATAAGAGGCTAAGGACTTTAGCATCAACCAGTTGTACATGTAGTATAGCTTAGCCAATTCTCAGTTCATTAACTCTTTGCTGAAAGTTGCAACTGTTTCTGAAGCATTGATTTAACTGGAAAACAAAACAGAATCTTCATTTTTTTTTTTAGAAATAAAAGTACAACTCCATTTTGGTGTAATTTTTAATAGTACATAATATTACTAATAACGTGTACTCCTCATTAAAAAAATGAACTGTGCTGCAGTGTCTCTCACACTACCATTATCTGCTTACCTGCTAATCTATTCAGTGCAATCATCTGCAATGGGTTTTATCCTCATTAGGACAAATTAGTGAGGTTTCATTTGGTGGATGAAGAGATCCACGACTATCTCCATGTACTGCTAGACTACCAGTACAAAAATGAGAAATTCAAGACTAAAATGGCTGTCATCAGTGTGCCACTCACTCAAGAATTACTCAAAGATTACTGAAAAAATATAGGATGGTCAAATTACAAGGTTTTATCAATAAATCTAAACATAAGCACTTAAGGACATTGGTTCTCAGACATTAGCTTCCATCAGAATCACCTGGAGAGCTTATTTTTTTTTTTTTTTTTTTTTTTTTTTTGAGACAGGAGCCTCAAGCTGTCCCCCTGGGTAGAGTGCCGTGGCATTACAGCTCACAGCAACCTCCA
>NW_003852418.1:693900-709217 GCF_000181295.1 Otolemur garnettii | reverse complement strand
TCATTGTTGTTTGGCGGGTCCGGGCTGGGGATTCGAACCCACCACCTTAGGTGTACGTGGCTGGCGCCTTAGCCGGTTGAGCTATAGGCACCGAGCCAGGCCTGAATCTTAATCCTAGTTCTACACATATCTAATTAGCCATATGGGTTTACCGTGTTTCCCCAAAAATAAGACCTATCCAAAAAATAAGCCCTAGCAGGATTTCTATGCATTTGTTAAATATAAGCCCTATCCCGATAATAAGATCTAGTGATGGGCGTGGCCATGCAGCATATCTGCATAGCCACACCACCATGCAAGGCTCGAAGCAGTAAGGAAGACTGAAATAGTGTGGTAACCCCAGGTCGCGGGTCGCAGGTCACAGGCATCCTATTGAACAGCTAGGGGAAAGGAGTTCACGCATCACTAGCGCCAGCTCCACCAACAAGGTCAGCTACCCTAGTCAGGTTCCAGAAGAAGATGACTTAACTATATTTGAATAAATGTAGATTGTTGTATTATACTTAATAAAAATAAGACATCCCCTGAAAATAAGCCCTAGTGTGTCTTCCTGAGAAAAAATAAAATATGAGCTAGTGTCTTATTTTCGGGGAAACAAGGTAGGTTAGGCACTTAATGCCTACAGGTCTTGATTATTAGTATTTTACCCACAACAGGACTTAAAAACTTCCTTCCAGTTCTAAAACTGATGGAAGCCACATAGAAGAGCAGGGATTTCAGCTGTCTTGTGGAAGTCGTGTATAATTTAGAAATACAGAAAAAGAAAGGATTCAGTCATCCTGGTGGAGGCAGAAGCATGAGCAAAGCTGGACACAGAGGTCAAAATAATTCTGACCTTTGCAGAGCAAGGAATAAGTAAAAAAGATATCTAAAAGGTAATAAAGGCCAATGTTTCAAAATTGAGAAATGTCAGACCAGCAAGGCTAAGAGGTATTAAAAAGTAGGCAGAGAAGGTGGGATCTGATGTAGAGGGCGCTGGCATTACTCTAGGTTCTTGAACAGGGAACGGCATAGTGAAAATGGAGTTTTAGATGAGTTTGCAGAATAAAAATGAGTAATTAGAATTCACATTTCTAGAGACCAGTGGATCCTAATGAGGGTGGTGCAGTAGAATCGCATGGAGAAGAACTTTTCTAAAATATACCAAGGACAGAGACAGTAGGTCTGGGGTGGAATCTGGGAATCTGTATTTTTTTAAAGTTTCCACCGGTGATCTTAACACCCAGCTGAAACCCACTGCTATACAGATCTTTACAATAACCCCATGAGACTGGAAGAATAAGGAATAGATCCTCCTTTTTCAAAGGAGACAACAGAGGACAGACAAGTTAAGAGACCACTGCCTACTGTTAAGCAGCTAGTAAGGAAAAGTAAGGAGCTGGGTCCAGCACTCACTATGCTTCATCATGACAGTGACGATGGTGAAGCTTATAACACGTACTTTCCCAGACTATGAACAATAAGGGCAAGGCATTGCCTTTAAAGACATGCCTTCTTGCTGACCTCACCCAGAAGCAGGACTTCCTCCCACTAATGTTCTGAGCAACACGGGCTTTTTCTAAGGGCACTTGCTTCCTAGTAAAATAACCAAATAGTATTTTAATGTTTAAATACCCCCCAAACCTTGAAAAACTGTTTTAGAGAAAGCAACATGGCTTTTTATGCCCCAAGAATTACACAAATGCAAAGCCTATGAGGCAAGAGTCAATAGCTTGCTAGACTATCAAACGGGCCTCTTTATTACTATCATAAGGGTAATGGAATTCAAGTCAAATTCCAACAACCAAAAGTCAATTTCCCTTCCTACATTACCAATTCCAAAGCAAAACAAACAAACAAAAAGACTGGCAAGTTTCAACACCTTCCAAAGGGCAGAGGAAGTCTTATATTCTGGTTTAATGAAGGATTCCTGATACAGTTTTTTAAGTCTCAAGTAACCGAAAAATTTGTCCTGACTTTACAGAGACAAAAACTGTTGGGTCAGTTTGTATTTTTTTTTTTTTTTTTTTTGAGACAGAGCCTCAAGCTGTCCCCCTGGGTAGAATGCCGTGGCATTACAGCTCACAGCAACCTCCAACTCCTGGGCTCAAGCGAGTCTCTTGCCTCCGCCTCCCAAGTAGCTGGGACCACAGGCGCCCGCCACAACGCCCGGCTATTTTTTGGTTGCAGCCGTCATTGTTGTTTTGGCGGGTCCGGGCTGGGGATTCGAACCCGCCACCTTAGGTGTACGTGGCTGGCGCCTTAGCCGGTTGAGCTATAGGCGCCGAGCCGTCAGTTTGTATTTTTAAGGTTGATGCCCCAACATGTGGCCACCCCACCAACAACTCAGGTCCCTGACATCTTCTCATCCCCCTAACTTGGTATTCTACTGTCCTCTCCCTCACTCCTAGCTCTACCAAATGTCTCACAAAGTTTTGAAGAGCAAAAATGGGTTGAATTTTTGTTTCAGTGTATTTTTTTCTTTTTTTTATTGAGACAGAGTCTCAACGCCCTGGGTAGAATCCTGTGGAGTCACGGCTCACAGCAACCTCAAACTCTTGGGCTTAAGCAATTCTCTTGCCTTAGCCTCCCAAGTAGCTGGGACTTACAGGCACTCACCCAATGCCTAGCTATTTTTTTTTTTTTTTTTTTTTGCATTTGTCATTGTTTTAGCTAGCCTGGGCTGGGTTTGAACCCACCACCCTTGGTGTATATGGCTGGTGCCCGACCCACTGAGCTACAGGAGCTGCCCTAGTGTGCTTTCTATACAAATATAGTCTGTGTTTGTCTATGTCTCTCTCTTTTGTTACATTTTTTTTTAAAAGAGACGGTGGCTCACTTTTTTGCCGAGGATGGCAGGTTAGAATATGATGGTGTGGTCATAGCTCACTGCAGATTCAAACTCCTGGGCTCAAGCAAACCTTAAAGCTCAGTAGCTGGAAGTATGGGCACGCACTACCATTTTTAAAATTTTTGTAGAGACAGGGTTTCACTGTGTTGTTCTGTCTGGTCCTGAACTTCTAGCCTTAAGTAATCCTCCTGCCTTGGCTTCCCATGCTAGGATTAGAGGGTGTGAGCCACCACATTCATCCAAAAATGTGCTAAATACTGAGAAAAGTAGAAACTGGGTATAGGGAAATGTAAAGGAAATTAAATAGGAACCAAGTCTAGTTCTAAAATCAAAGGACATCTAGACTCAAGAGAGAAGATCCAAAGGAAGTTGCAAGACAAGGCATGAATTAACCATCTGCTGAGTGCAGCAGGCATGAAAAGAAAAAGGGGTAGAGTCTTTGCCACACAAAGGTGGCTCTACCCACTGATGGCAATAGATGGGCTGAGTATTCTCAACAGCTAAGTTATGGGACCCTATGTTACAGATTTAATGAGAACAACTTGTTAAATTAGAGGGGTTGGGGAAGACCTAGACTGTCAGAGAGGGAGGGGTGTATGACAGACACTTGAGGCAGAACCTTCTCCCTATCCCTGCTAAGACAGTGGAGGACCTGATACTCCCAGACTTTCTGGATTTCTATGACACTCAAGCGTGGCAAGGCCGTAACTGCTTGGAGAATCACTCTAGCTATAAACAAGTGCCTCCTTCTCACCAAAAAGTTGGCATCCTGGACCATCTAAGAAGCTCACAAGCAGTTCCAAACTGCCTCCCATCACACCTTTGGTTAAAACTATTTAAGAGGAGCTCTTATCCCTCCTTTTTCTCACTCTATGGGACAGCACTGATTGCTAACAACACAGTGAAAAGGAAAGAGAATGAACAATCCAACAGGAATATGGACAAAGAACACAAACATGAAGCTAAAAGAGATGAACAGAAATGGCTAATAGATAACTGGAAGGCCGTATACTTTACTTGACTTTAAAGTCCCAATTCAAACAATACCAAGTTTCACTATCAGATTAACAAACCTTTAAATTTGATAATTCACAATGTTGTTAAAAGTAGACGGAAACAGATGGTCTCAAATCAGTGCAGCAGCCTTTACAGAGGGCAGTTTTGCAGAACTATTGATGTGTATACCCTATGACCTATCAATTCCACTTCTAGGAATTAATCGTACAGACACACCATACAGATCAGCCAAGACAATGTGTGTGAAAGACTATGGTATTTAAGGATACAGTAGTCCAGTAGTCCCTCCCTTATCTGTGGGAGACACATTTCAAAGAAAGCACCAATAGTAATGAACCCAATATATATTAAATACCATGTTTTTCCCTATACATACGTACCTATGATAAAATTTAATTTGTGCATTAAGCACAGCAAGATATTAACAATAGTAATAAAATAGAATAGCCATAACAATATACTGTAATAAAAATTATGTGAATGTGGTCTCTCTCTCAAAATATCTTCTTGTACTATACTTACGTATTTTTGGACTACAGTAACTGAAACCACAGAAAGCAAAACTACAGATAAGAGGAAGCTACTATTTCACTGCAGCATTGTTTATAACAGTAAAAAACTCATATAAACAGGAGAATGGTTAAATTACTTTTCATACAGCTGCACAAAAGAATACAGGTTATCATTAGTTCAATGAAAAAGCCAACTTGCATAAGAAAACATTATGTTAACCAGTGGCTACCCCTGGGAAGTAGAACTAGAAGGATCAGTGGAGGGGAGCTTTTGCTTTCAGTTTGATACCTTCTGTATCACATAATTTTGTATTTATAACACGTCTGTATTTTCAGAGGTACTAAAGGCCTTTTTGTGTGTATGTGTGCAATTTTTGGCTGGGGACAGGTTTGAACCCACCACCTCCAGTATATGGGGCTGGCGCCCTACTCCTTTGAGCCACAGGCACTGCCCCTAAAGGCTATTTTTAAAGCTGCTGCTTCTTTTTTTTTTTTTTTTTGTAGAGTCAGGGTCTTGCAGCCCTGTCACCCAGGCTGCAGTGCACTAGTGCAATTAAAGCTCACCATAACCTGGGCTCAAGTGATCCTCCTGCCTCAGCCTCCAGAGTAACTGGGACTAAGAGCAAGTGCCAACACACCTAGCCTTTTTAAATTTTTTTAAATAGAGATGGGGCCTTGCTTATGTGGTCTAGGCTGGTCTCAAACTCTTGGCCTCAAGTGATCCTCCCACTTTGGCTTCCCAAAATACTGGGATTATAGGCAGTAGCCATTGCACCTGGCCTAAAGCATCTTCTCTTAAAACAAAAAAGGAGAGGAAAGAAAGAGGCAAATGGTAACAGAAGCTTCCCAAACTAGATCATGTGGCTGGTCTAACAGGTCTATACACATAACCCAGCATCAACTATGCCCAGAACAAAGAGAGACTTGAGCTGCAGTCCCACAAAGCCAAACTTACCTTCAGCCTCTTCAACAGCCACTGCAGAAGACCCTGCTGGGCACCGTCTGTACACATCTCAGGTCGGAACTCTGCCATGTTTTCGATAATAGCTGAAGGGAGACAGACGCCAGTCATTTGGGAGGGTAACTTTGTTTCCATCTGCAACAAGCTTGCTTCTCATGACAGGCTTTTATTCCCCCTTCCCACTTCTCTGTATTCCTCCCAGCCAGATGCTGTGTTGTCATTTTTAAATTAACCTGGGAGTTGCTGTGGTTTTTTTCTTCAAGTTATGTTACAAGTAAAACTCATAACTGAAAATGATGAAATTCGCAGAAGGGACAAGTGATAGATTTCCTTTGCTAATAGGGAACAATAGTAGAGCAGAACACACAAAAGGGTGTCCCTAAGATGACTTACTAATTCCCTGTTGTACCAGAGTCTCCAAAACCTGTAACTCAAGAGACATGGAGGTAGCCAGAAGCCTTAGGAAAAAATAAGGGGAGGAGGAATTCAGAGTCTCTTCCTTTCCTGGTTCATTTTCACGTCTCTTTCTCTGAATCATGGGGAAACAGGGGTATTACAAGGGAGGCAAGATCTTCTTAATTGAAGAAAATAATGTGCACAGAGGGGAAAGGCCATGCTGGCGGAGGTAACTGTCAGGTATTAGAAAGCAAATATAATTGGTCCTGCTATCTCCTACAACAGCCAAAGTGCTGCTTAATAGTAAAATTAAAAGTTAGGAGGCAAAAAGAAAAAGTCATTGCATGACTATCATATTAAAAAGGAGGACTTGAAAAAACGGATCACCTAGAGTCCTTAATACATTGAAAGCTTTTGTTTCCTTCAGCCCCCTCCTGCTCCATATCCTCAAATATTTTACTGTCATAAAGCAGGTATAGTTCTGTGTTCCCTAAGCACAATATCCAGAGTACACTGGGCATGAATTTTGGGGGAAAAGCTGAGGAAATCACCACACCTTCTATCTTCTTCCCTACTCCTTTGCCCTCCTTGGCAAAGTAAAGGATGACCAGGCAGCAGAAATACCAAGCTGTGGGGGAAGAGTGGCAACAAGACCTTAAGAGATGAAGATTATTATAATACCCTCAATTACTTTCTTGCATCTTCCAAGAAAATCAACTCATTCATTTTAGCCTCTTGTCTTTATCTTACTCTTCTGCTTATATTTTAGATGGTTTCCTAGTTTCACCAGAGTAAAATCCAAGCTTTTTGCCATGCTTTCCAAGGTCTTCCATAATCTTGACAAATTTATTCCTTTAATCTCATCTCCCAACACTCCCACCTCCCAATGTCACAAGAAACTTCTAATCTTTCTCCAAAGTCCATGCCCATTCATGATTTTACAAACAACACTCCTCCATCTAGGGACCCTTTTCCTGCTTCTCCACCCGTCAAAATGCACCTATCTTCATATTAAGCCCCAGAGGTCTACCTGCTCCTAACCAGCAATTTGGAGACCCTTCCTCTTCACTCCCACAGTGCTTTTCACTACACCTATTATACCACCTGTCACCCTATACTGTGTTTCTTTTCTGTACAAGACTTTTTCAAAAGTCTGCCCCTTAAGGAGCAGAACCATGCCTAATTCATCATAATCTCCCCCAGCCCAACACAGTGGCTGACAAACTCAATAAGTAAGAGCGGGATGAGTCTCCTGTGCTGATGATAGCTGACCAGGCTGATACCAGAGAAAGCACTAGACTGTTAAGCTGGTACTTTTTCCATTACACCAGGCCATTTTTATTAACACTCAGGTAAATCTTCTGATAAGCTTTTGATTCTACAAGGTCTAGCATTACACTAACAAATTTAGCATTGCCAAATTCTGGCTCTAGATTACAGTTGATCCCCAAATTAGAGTGCTGTGTTCTCTCCTCTTACCCCCCGGGTGCCCATCTTCCCCATTCTTTATGATAATCCTCATTGAAGAGAATCTACAACTACCAGAGAAATCTGTGGTAAACACAAAGCAACTGAGAGTAACTCTAATCTCATCCAAGTGTCTGCGTCTGCTGGGCCACATTCGTTTCTCAAGCTGTGCTTACAGATAAGTCACTTCTGGTTTCATGAGACGGTGACCAGTGATAAAGAGGACTACCCCAAAGCACAATTTTAAAACAGGCTATTGGTTCAGCAACTTGCAAAAGGAAAGACTGAGAAGGAAGAGGAGAAACAAGGACGAGCTACAGAGAAATCCACGTAAATGAACATGTGATGCAGGGTCAGCCAAGTTAGTAGCAATATTTCAAGTCGGTTTACACAGCAATCTATACATAAGAAAGGAAAGAAACACTAACTCTTTTTCAAATAAAATGTCTTATAAAGGTACACAATGGTCTGAAAGTTTGTAGTCCCACTGTAATTCCAAAGGAAATTACTAAGAAAAATCACTTTAAATGATTAAAATGTTTAAATATATACTTTTTAAAGGAAAGAAAAGGAGAAAGAAAAGAGAAGGGAATGGGAAGGGAAAAAGAAAAGAAAAAAGAAATCACCCTGCATAGATTTTTGTCCCAACCTTTGGAGCCAAAGGCCTACTAAGAGGAGCCAGCAGTTCTTGTTTAGGAAAGTTGCCTACTTAGTGGATTTCTGCTTTTATTACCTGAAAGCCAAACTAAGGCTGCCGTTATATGAAATTTACACAAAGGTCTTCATTTCTGAAAAGGCAGTTTGGGAGCAGAAGGAAGGAAAATACTCTGGCTGTTGACTCTATTATGAAGGAGGAAGGGAAATGAGCACCAAGCCCCAAGACAAACGCAAAGGAGTCAGGCAACAGCAGCCGGCACCCTTCTCCTCACCCAGAGTGTTATGGACACCATCTGCCTCCTCTTTCACAGACTCGTCAAGACGCTCCAGATTCTGTACCAGCAGTGCTACCACCTGCCCGTCCACCTGCAGGAACAGGGAAGCAAAAGGTGAGAGGGACACATGTCACAAACAGTCCCCCAAATGTTCCCATCCCATATGGACTTCTCTACTGTTTGAATGAATCAAGTAAATAAATAATCAAATAATCAGCAATGTACGGTTTAAAATGTGCTTTCCCATCTCATTAATGTCTTTTGAGGCTTAACATGATCCCTGAAGGGAGAAAGGGCAGGCATCATTATCCTTAAGATAAATAAACTGAAGCTTAAAGAGACAAGGTGAAGCTCAAGGTTAAAAAGTTAATGAGTGACAGTTCAGCTAGCACTCAGACATGGACCATTTGAAACCAAGTCTGGTGCTCTCTCCCATACTTAAACGCCTTACAAGAAGGCCACATTAAGTCAGGTCCACAGTGCCTTCAAGCCAAAACATCTTTCTAGACCACAGAACTAAGCACCATGTTTAGGTGGACTGTTTACTAGCAAAACTTCACGCTGACCTCAAAATTTAGGGTTAAATCCAAAAATTTCCTAACTTTCTACATTAAGCCTTAATGAAATTAGAACTTATGAAAAAGTTCTAGTTCCCACTTAAAAAAGAATATATTAACATAATAGATCTGTTACATATCTGCTTTCTATGTGTATTATATTTAATGCATAAAAAGCCATTGTATTTCTCTTATTTAATTTGATTCACACACTTTGAGATAGATAGGAAACTTTCAGTAGCCACGTCATACAGCTCATATTCCAGGGTTAGTGACTCAGCCAAGACCACATAGCTACTGAGCAGTGGCAGCAAATGCAAAAATCAGACTTCCTTCTTAGCCAAAATGATGCTTTTCACTACTTCATGCTACCTTCTGTGCAAAGTCTGTATTCTAGGGAGACTGTGCATGAAGGAGGATAACGAAGGACACGCCTAATTTTCTATTATCAAAAAGTGATTATCCATCTGGTCGGATTCCTAGGCCGACAGCCAATAAGCAAACCTGTCTGTGAAGTTAAGATCTGCTGCGTAATTGTTGTGCTATCCTCCTCCTTAGTGCCCCCATCTCCTCACTTATCAAATGAGGAAAAGTCTTAAGGGTTAAGTGAAAACATGTGACATGTCTTACCTTGGGGCTTGTCCATGGTGGCTGCTCAAAGAATCAAGGAGAGAGTTTGCATCTAGCCCCTTACCTCTTTGGATACCTGATGATTTACTGTTCACATCTCCCACTGCCTAAGAAAAACCCAAGTTCCTTGAAGGCAGGCACCTCACCTCACCAATCTTGGTATACCCTTCAAAGTCTTACACAAATGCTATATATAGCAGATATTCAATAAATTGTGCTAAATTAACAATATGATGGAACACTTCTTTCATGTGCTATAATTGGCTTGTTATATATGTGGCCCCATTTATCCTCATGTAAGCCTCACAACTTTTATAGGTGAGAAAACAAAGGCTCAGAGAAATTAATTAGCCTGGCCAAAGTCACAACGCTAGGGATAGAAGTGACCACTCCCAAACTTCACTTTTT
This sequence comes from Otolemur garnettii, assembly GCF_000181295.1. Classification (NCBI taxonomy): domain Eukaryota; kingdom Metazoa; phylum Chordata; class Mammalia; order Primates; family Galagidae; genus Otolemur; species Otolemur garnettii. The sequence continues at coordinate 699,507 of NW_003852418.1, read as the reverse complement.
TTTTTTTTTTTAAAGAGAGATGGGATCTCACTTTGTTGCCCAGGCTGGAATGCAGTAGTGTGATTGTAGCTCACTGCAGCCTCAAATTCCTGGGTTCAAGTGATCCTCCCACCTCAGCCTCCTGAGTAGCTAGGGCTATAGGTACATGTCCAGGTAATTTTTTATTTTTACTTATAGAGATGAGGTCTCACTATGTTGTCCAGGCTGGTCTTGAACTCTTGGCCTCAAGTGATCTTCCTGCCCCTGTCTCCCAAAGTGCCAGGATTATAGGCATGAACCACCACACCCCACCCCAAACTCTACTTCTCTTCATAATGCTCTATTACTTTGCTGAGGGTAGAGAAAGGAAAGACAAATAATCTCATTCAATTGACACTTCCTGAGCATTGTGTATAAGGCACTCTACAGACACAACTCAAAATGAACTGGAGAATGCAAGTGATGAAAAGAAGGACTGATCGTGAAATTTGAATTTTTTTTTTTTTTTGAGACAGAGTCTCAAGCTGTCACCCAGGGTAGAGTACCATGGCATCACAGCTCACAGCAACCTCTAACTCTCAGACTAAAGCGATTCTCTTGCCTCAGCCTCCCATATAGCTGGGACCACAGGCACTTGCCACAATGCCCGCTATTTTTTGGTTGTAGTTATCACTGTTGTTTGGCAGGCCAGGCTGGATTCGAACACACCAGCTCCAGTGTATATGGCTGGTGCTCTAGCCACTTGAGCTACAGGCACCGAACCGAAATACGAACTCTTTAATCAATCTGGGTGAGATTTAAGGGTAATATTTGGATAAGGGGAAAAGCTGAAATTATTAACCAATTTGTAATACCTGAATCATAGACAAATTAGATTTTGGGGGGTTCTCCTTTATGCCCTGGCGTGAGAAACATTGTGGGGATGGATACTATTTGAGCAGATAGCAAGGTCAGAACTGAGAGCACCTGTAAATACAAGACAGAGCTGTTTTCTCCACAATTTTGGTCTCAAATCTCACAGCCAGTAAAAGCATCACCAAAGAAACCCACTGCAATGTTTTCCCTAATTAATTAGACAATTTGGGTATGTGAGAGAAAACAGAAAAACATCTGGGAGAAAATATGAACCATGTCACAGTATGTTTTTCCCTAAATCACCCTGATTGACTTATAATCTCCCCGAATCCTAAAGCAGTAGACACTGCAACTCCACTGGGTATCACACTGCTCGTCAGTTCTGTGAACTGCTTCACCAGTTTCAGTTCTTATTGCTGCTTTGTCCGTATTATTTTTCCCCCTTTCCTTGATTCTTAGTTATGTTTCCCATCTCTGTTATCTGGAGGCTGGTGGGTACAGTGGCAGTGAGCAATGCACTTAAATCCAGGAGCTGAATGGTTATGGATAATGGGTGCCTGGCTGGAAGAATATCTTTTTTCTTGCTACTGAAATCTAACTTCTAACAGGCAGCCTTTTTAAGCTTGCAAAGTGTGAAACTTTATGTTTAGCTGGGTTAAATGTGATTTTATCTGATCGCAGGAAGGCCAAAAGCAGTCAAAATACATTTAGCTCTGAAAACCCTCAGAAAAATATTTATATTATGCACAGCTCTGATATCTTTTAGTAAGAAGTATAAATTAGCATTCTGTCCTACCGCCTCTAGCCCCTTGGGTCTACCTTCAATATTTTGGACCTGTGATGAAGTCTGAAACTAAAAACAAATTCTGCTTAGAGATTAAAGCACCATCATGAACAACCTTGGCCTTAGAAATCAGGACCGTCCTAGGCCTGATGCTTTGTGATAAGTCACTGGTTACTTCTGCTTATTAGCAAGCCTCCCAAACAATAGTCGAGCGGGTCCTACTGAGATAAAGTTCAAGGGCACGGTCAGACATCTTTTTCTACTTGACCAAAGAGGATGGATTTAAGAGAAGAAGAGGAAATAAAAAAGACAGACGAGAGAGTTTGAAGGAGGATTCTTTTTCTATCTGCCAATAAGCTTTCTCAAGAGTTAGAATGGAGTTTTTCTACCTACTAGGAGTTCCAGAAATTTCATATATAAAAAAATAAAAATAAAAAAACCCTACACAACTAAATCTTGATCAAACAAGTTTTGAGGATACAAATGGTAATATGAACATAATGCAAAACTCAGGCCTGCTGCAACCAATCTAGTAATTTTTTAGCTTCCACTTTTGCTCTTCTAATCCATTATCCACACAGCTGCCAGAGTGGTCTATTCAAAATGTTGGGTGAGACTGTGTTACCACTTTCTTGCTTATAATCCTTTAGTTACTCTCCTTAACATTAGCAATTCCACCCAAACTCCTTATCAAGGCCTACAGAACCCAACATGGTCTGGCTGTGACTCTCCTCTCTCCCCTACCCCAGCTGTACTCTAACAGGACTGGCCCTTTCTCTGTTCCTTGACTATGCCAAGCTCAGTCTTACCTTAGGTCTTCCACACAAGCAGGGGCTTTGTTGTGCTCACAGCTATGTACCTGGTTCCCAGAATCAGGAACATACCAAGCACTCAATAAACATTTACCGAAAGAATGAACACAAGAATTTGCTTAGGAATGAACACAGATGAAGTTGAAACATTAATGGAAAGAAAAGGATAAGATCCAAAAATTTACAAAGTAAGTACCCTTACAGCAACATAAAACATGCCAAGCTCAGCCTCACCTGAGTAGCACAAATACATTGCCAACCAAGTCCAAGCCAAATCAATATGAGACTTCAAAGTTTAACATTTAAGTAGGGTTAATTGAGGGCAAGAATACATATGGAGGGTTTTGCCCAGCTCTCTACATCAAAGACACTTCTGTGAAACTCTATAGCAAATCATGTCTCCTAGCCGCTCTGGACAGCTTCCTGGCCCAGTGACACATCCACCTCCTCTGGTTGTGACACCTTCATACACTCCTGTATTAAAGTCACCCTTCCAAGGCCGTCGTCAACACCTACAGCTCCACAGCCTTTCCTGATTATTCCTCATTAGATTATTCTCCTTACAGCCATCCTCAATAGTCTGCCTTGTATTAGCATTACTTATTTCTTCCTTTTTTAAAAACTAAACCTCTCTCCTCAAATATTTTATTTAGGCCAACCCCTAAATCTGGCCACGATGAGTATTTGGTCAAAATTATTTTCAAACCTCTTTTGAACTGAAAAAAAAAATGTTGAACTCAACTTCCATAAACATCTCACTATGTGGCAAATGATACACATGATTTTAACTTGACATTTAATAAGTGCTTAATGTCTGCCAGGCAATAGTAGCTTTACAATGTTAAGGGCCAGTATTTATTGGCTGTTTACTGTGCCAGACTACTGAAGACTTATTAAATATCTCACTTTTTCCTTACTCTGATACTGTGTGATAGGCACTATTGTTATCTCCACTTTAAAAGAGAGGTAGCTTTTCCAGGGACACACAGGAGGTAAGTGACAAAGTACCCACCTGACCACTCCCCTGGTGAGGGTCAGTACTCAGCAAAGAAAAACTTATAAAGAGATGCCTATGACCCAACGTGACAAACACCAGGATGTACAAGTGCTCAGAAAACACAACTCTGCTGAGGTGAAGCATCTCAAAAAAACTCAAATGGGAAAAATAAAGTTTAAGTTAGGCTCTAAAGGATGAGGCATATCCCAGGTAGCCCCACAGAAACAAGCATGCCTGGCTGAAGACAGAGCGTGGGCACCGGCATGGGACTATAGAGCACACGGCAAGTTCGGGACTAGTAAGTAGAAAAATGACTGCAATCTAATCGCTATTCTCAAAGAGTCCACAGTTGTGGAGAAGCCAGCCAGAGAACTGCTAACAAAGCAACCTACCCCCATGTTTACTGCTCTTCAGAAAAGAGCTTCTTTTCCAGGCTACCAAATCAATTTGTTACAAAGCACAGATATTCACCTTTTCCATAAATAACAATAGTGGATATAAACCAAATGTGAACCCTCCAAAGATCCCTGAGAATACCAGGACAGCACTCTTTCCCCACAAATGTGCTACTCTATTGCTCAGGACTTCCAACTGGGGAAAAACAAAGCAATAACCGCAAACCGCACACCACAATAAATTCTGCCACATGCCCTCTGGCCTCTGCTCACGCAATTCCAGGCCTCTGATATTGGCCCCAAATTAAAACTATGAAGACAACTCAACCCTTGTCATATGAGAACACTTATCAAACGTCTTCCCAAATGCTGCACAAGGGGGAAAAAAAAAAAGGAAGAAGACCACCCGCCAGTTCTGCTCCCTGATATTTACTAATAGCTTCTCGCTGGTTGCAGACAATCAAATAATATATTGGAATCCAAGAATGTTCAATGCTTGTGATTCACACCAGCCCCATCAGGATAAAGCTATAAGAGTCAAAATCTTAAAATAATATAATAATAAAAACCTAAACAAAACAAACAGAAAACCCTATACAGCATCCACCTAATGGCTCCCCAGACTGAGGATAAAATGTTTCTTTCCAAATAAACAATAAAATCTGCAAGACCCAGCTTTTGTCGGTGGGCTTGGCAACACAGAAAACACAAAGAGGGCTTTTGTGTGAACTGCTGTTTCTGAGTACAGTTTATGTGCAACAGCCAGGCTGGCTGTTCCTCTCTCGTCTTCTCTATTCACACAGGCAAAGGATAGTAATTAAAATCAGTGCAGGGACCAGGCAGGAAGGCTCACACAGGGCCACTGTAATTAACCTCTGGAAGGCAGACCATTACAGATGACACTGTGGGGACACAGTGCAGGAGCAAGTGCCACAGCCTTTCTTCAGATGCTCCTCAAAACAAAAGGATACCCCAACATCATCCTTTTCTTTGTGCACAATGGTTCAAAGGAAAAATAAAGGCCCTGAATTCTACAAAAGTGGCAGTGTGCTCCAGGAAGGAGCTTAAAAGAAAAATGGCCATAGAATTTTCACCATACTCAGTCACAAATGGCCCTGCTGGACTCCAGCCTCACTCTCTGTAAGAACCAGTTCATATGCAGTGGGTTCACAACCCCTTCATTCACACCAAATGCCAGCAGTGAACATGGCACATGGGAAATTTCTAGTATCAAAACATTAAGAGAAAGAGTGAGAAGGTGGGCAGCGTAGCAGTGGGGTTTCAGAATCATTTGGGGGCCATTCTGATTCAGGAGGTCGTAGGTGGGGCCAGAAAGCAGCCTAACAAGCAGCCCACGTGCTTTTAATACAGTGGCTGCAACATTTTTGCAGTTTATCTTTGATAAGCTCTGCAAACAGAATCAAAAGCAGTACTTACTAACATTCTTACCAGAGAGAAAAGAGAAGACAACAAAAGGGAAAGAAAAACAGAGGCTGGAAGAGAGAGCTAACTTAGTAGGTGAATAGAGTCCCACAGGTGCTATTAGAGTAAGAAGTCAGATTAGACCCACTTCTGCCACCGGCCAGCTGTGATGCCTTTTCAGCTTTGCTGCTCTCTCTGACCAGTGGCGAGGGAATCTGGTGTGGTGGGCACAGAATCATGGCGAGAAGTGGAACATGTTTTTATCTCAGCTGTCACAGGACTGACTGACCCAGTGGAAAGCTTCCCTTCTGCATCTAAGTTTCCTTATATTTAAGGTGGTTAGGCTAGATGGGACCTGGCAAC
>NW_003852418.1:546359-693823 GCF_000181295.1 Otolemur garnettii | reverse complement strand
GGCTTCATCTCACATCCCACCTCCTTTGGATTGGCTGCTGCCTAGAATAACAGCGGAGGAAGATTCGGAGGCTTTCCTAAGCTCCACCAAAAAAGGAATGCAGAAACCAAGTGGCCCTGTTTGCTACAGGCAAGGGAAGCAACTCTGGCCTAGATGGGCTAGTTTTTAACACCCTCTGATTCCTCTCTGACGGCCTACCTGTAAACTATTGTAACTATATACAGTGGGTTCACGACAGGAAAACACCTGTCCTCACTGGCACTATAACACCTGTCCTCACTGGCACTTGGGATTGTAAAACCCAGAAGAGAAAACCAGTGTGAAATGTCTTTGGGAAAAGGTTAGTAGCAACAAAATACACAGGGAAAGGAGAAAGGAACAAGAACAGAAAGCCAAAGAACACACGGGTTCAAATCCCAGCTGTGTGATGAGGGGCAGGTTGTACCTTTCTAAGCCTCAGCTTCAAAGCTACAAATGGGAATAACGGTAGCAAAAAAACAGACAGGGAGAGGAGAAGGGAATGAGAGCTGCGCCGGTGGCAGGGTGCAGGGGTTCATGCCTGTATCCGAGCACTTTGGGAGGCTGAGGTGGGAGGATCACCTGAGGCCAGGAGTTTGAAACCAGTCTAGGTAATACTTTTACAAAAAATAAAAAACAACAACAAACAAAACCATGGGTGACACCAATGCCTTACTCAAACCTGTAAAACCCCAGGAGGACGTGCAACTTACCAGAGCATCGATGAGGACTTCGGCTCCCTCCTCACTCTCGTGGAGGGTGTCTATATCGGTCAATTCCTGAAGCAAATCAACCACTGCTATGGACACATGTGGAAAATGTTAAGGGAATCACGGACATGCTGGAATCCTACTGACATTGTGTTAAAATCTCCGGTTCCCTTCCGTTTCCTCATCATCAGTTGCTCTATCAGCATTTACCCTTCATGGACTCTGGTTTTATTAACATCTCTTCAACAAAGTTCCACCCACACTGGGTGTTCAAAAAACATTGTTAAATGATTCACTCAGGCTCTTTTCTTATGCTGCCTTCTTGGCAACTTATTCTACAGGTTGATAACATTTTTCATAGATTTCAAAACTTTCAATAAATCACTTGGGAGGTTCTTTTCCAGAGAGACACAGGCCAACACCCTCAACCTTATCTCCTAATTTAAATTCCCAGATTCAGTACAATCTTAACAACCTTCAAAGGCAATAACGATTTCTGAGAGGAGGTAGCTGATGTATCAAAGGGTCTTCTGAGATGAGGGTGTGGCAAAATTGGTTGAAAATGTAGAGGGAGGCTCGGCGCCTATAGCTCAACCGGCTAAGATGCCAGCCATGTATACCTAAGGTGGTGGGTTCGAATCCAGCCCGGACCCGCCAAACAACAATGAGAGCCGCAACCAAAAAATAGCCTGGCGCTGTGGCGGGCGCCTGTGGTCCCAGCTACTTGGGAGGCAGAGGCAGGAGACTCACTTGAGCCCAGGAGTTGGAGGTTGCTGTGAGCTGTAATGCCACGGCACTCTACCCAGGGGGACAGCTTGAGGCTCTGTCTCAAAAAAAAAAAAAAAAAAGAAAATGTAGAGGGAAAGATTGACATGGAACTGGGCTCGACCCCACCAACCTCCATCCCCTCCAGTGCCACACTGCTTTGAACATAAATGGAAAGTAAATATGGAGAATTAAACACTGAGCAAAAATGGGAAGAAAAGAGGGATATAAGAAGGAAAGGAAACATAAGATAAAAAAAATTGTACACCACAGGCAATAACCAATATGTAGCAAAGGAGGGATAGAGACCATGAGAACTGCAGACGCCCTAAAAAGAAGCAATTAAATTGAGCTGGGAAATTAGGAATGACTTGCTAGAAGAAGAATGGTCAGGAAACAACTAAAAAGATGAGCACAGGGAGACGAGAAAGCGAAACTACAGGATAAAAGGAGACTGGAATGTACAAAGGCATCGGAGGAGGAGAGGAAAGAGGACTGCGGGGAGGGGGGGAACAGGGAGGAGAGGGAGAGAGAATTGAAAGTATATGAAGAAAATAATACTGCAAAAACGAAAAGTTAACACCTCCCCCTCATCTGACAAACTTCCATATTTAAAAGTTCTTAATATATGAGATGAAAAATCTTAGAATCCATTCAGGCACTTATTTGATATGCATGGCAATGTACCATCATCCATCCATCCATCTATCCCTCCCTCTGCTGTAGAGTCAGGGGTCTACGAGACAAGCAGCTGAGTCAGGCATGCACTGAGCAATACTGTCATTACATCTTTTGCACAGTACCATGCACGATTAATTATTTATTAACATTTAAATATTAGTATGTGGTGATTAAAAATCAACCAACGGTCATAAAAGACAAGTGGGGTCTATCTCAAAGAGCAAAAGATGAAGAGTCACAGCAAGCTTGAGGACAGGCGTCATGTCTTCTTCACCTTTGCTTCACATCTTTAGAGAGGTAAATGGTGCCAAAATTATCAATGGCCATGTAATCTAGTGCAAGCCTCTTTATTTCCATACAGTTTGATTTCCTAATCTGTAAAACTGGGGTAATGGTCTCTGCCCCGCTTCTATCACCGACTAGTTACAAGGAATAAATGAGGTCAGGTAAGGTCAAGAAAGTTAAAATACTCAGAAAACATGAAAGCACTATAATAGAGATTCTTAGCCAAGTCTTCCCACAGAATGCCCAAAGCCCTCACTACTGCCTTCATTTTTCGAAAACCTCTAAAATCTAAAATTAAGCTAACAATTGCATGGTCCCTCCTTTCTAGGTCACAGTGGGTTAGGAGATCTAATTTTATACATATTTCAGATATGCCACAGAGATTCAGATTGATCGCGTCCCTTTTCAGCCTGTAAGGTCTTGTGGGTTAGATATCACATTTTTCTTTGATTAGTCTTATTCCATGCTACAAATGTGTCACATTAAACCTAGGAACTTATTTTTAAAAAGGAAAAAATCTTCAACAATGGTGATTTTATATAGGAACAGCATAAATGTCTAACTTGTACCAAGAAAAGTTATTTCTTGTAACATTCCAGGGGTTATGTCCTTGCCTACTTTCCTGCCTCAGTTGAAAAGGCAGACAAGAAATTAAAAACCTAACAGTCAGGTAAACATCTCATCAATCCCACCACTGATTGATTTTACATAAATTCCCAACTTTCAAAAAAAACAGCATTCAGAAACAGTAATGTTTCCATAATTATAATCACCAACTCCACTCCTGGGTAATGTAACATGACCCAGAAGATAGAAGGTCATTTGAAGACCAGAAAGTGAGATAAGGACCAAAACCAAAGACAAATGAACTCTTAATCTTCATGAGAAAATTCAGCATGGTCTGCCACCCCTCTAGCATTTCTTCACAAGCGGACTCTGGGCATGGGTGATAGGTTTTTCCACGGTAGTTACAATTTCATTTCACAAAGTAAAAGGCTCTCCTGTCCAACTATAATAGGAAAACAGAGAGCCTGTCTCTCTGTGAATTACTAAAACACAGTTTTTGATAGCCTATTTTGTCATGTCGAGTAGAAAAGCCACCCCACGCATTCCCTCTGTACCTGTCCACTACTGGGGCAATAAGTTAGTGTAATAGTAGGTGAAGCAGAAAAGACCAGCTGGGCACAAAATGGTCCATAACACAAAGACTCTTAGAAAAAGATTGGTGTTTACTTCTATTTTGGGGGGCCTAGACATTTGGTTTTTAGCCTGATCCCACTTAGAATCTTGTATAACTACTCTGAGTCTCGGTAAAGAAACTGAGCATTAATCTAATTAATCTCCAATGATGTGTGTCCTCAAGGAACAAAGTTAAAAAAAAGAAAACCCAACAGAGAAAGAGGAATAAGAGGCACTAAGCAGATGGGTTTTTAAAAAATTCATTTCAAAAAGACTTTCTTAAGACAAGTGAACCAGTATAGATTGAAAGGAATTAACTGATCTAATGCAACAAATGTGGGCTTTCAATAACTCCTAGACTAGGACAGTGATTAGAAATAGCTCAATTAATGCAGATGAATTTCAAAACACAGAAAAATGATCTTTTTCTCCGTTTAAAACAGCTGTTGTAAAGCTACCTAGAATGAACCTGGACACTCAATTTTATCCTAATCCTAGATACAACTAATATGAAGGAGAAAATACACACATTCAACATTTATTAAGTACTTACTAAATGCCAGTGGGCACCATTATACCACAGGGGAAATGTCCAGTGTAGGCTACAACCACCCCAACCTTCCAAGGACGTAAACTTCACCTAAAACCTATAAACAAGAACAACGGCTACATTAAGAGGTCCTCTGCAATGGCTACACTGCCATTCTGGCACTTTTTACATAATCTGCCTATTCTCCAGAGAATATTTAACTGGCTCTCCCAAATGGGTGGCTTACCAATACATTTATCAAGAAAGTCAGATGACAGATGAGAGAGTCAATTCTTTTAAATGTAATTTTGATTGTGGAAGTATCAAGATGAGAATAGCCCCTAGCAAAACAATAGCTCAAGATAAGCTGAGTCTTTTTAGACAGTGCTTGCAGAGAAACAATGGAGCAATAACCAATTCCCTCCCAGTCCAATTAGAACAGAGCCCCTTAGGAGGCTCAAACCCTCCCCAGCTCTATTCTTGCTCATTAACACTGGGGCTGTAACACAGCACCCTTGACTATTACACACACCCTCTGGTACAATATGGTATTTCTCAGTCAGTTTGTTCCACTTTATCATTCTCAGACCCAACTGCTCAAGACCAACATTGATCTCTGTTGGTCTAAAAAAAAACCCTGCTCACTATTTTCCAAATTCCTACAGTAATTCTTCACAAAATCCAAATGGACAACTCTGCAAGTCCTCCTGACTTTCTATAATCTGAGGCTAACAAACAGTAATTTGGATAAAAGCACTACTGACGACTACCTAAAATTATTACACACACACACACACACACACACACACACACACAGCTCTCCCTTCAGCACCAATGATGCACTCTGTAACTTATGAATTTTTCCCTTCTTGCCTACATGGGTCATAATAAAGTTTTGAGATTCACAAAAATCAAGAAATATAAAATCCATGCAGACAGAAACAAATTATGGTCTCCCAGCAACACCAATAAGCCAAACAAGTTGAAATGTGCACAGGTGAATCAGAAAGGACGCTGTCCAGTTTCTCGGAAGTAAGACAATGGACCCTATCAGCCTGTCTCAAAACTTTCATAGTGGCCCATGTATTAGCATGCAACACACTGTACTGCTGCCTTAACATTACCATGAGACTTCATTTTTCTGAATCACAAAGGGGTGGAGAGAAGATTTTGAATAAACTGGACTGCGATTACTAGATATTTTTAATTAAAGAACAGGGCACTGAAGCTGGGAAGATGTAGTCATGATAATTTTTTTTTTTTAAATAAAGCCATGAACCTGATATCCCGAGTTTGTAGTGACTATGTGAGCAGCCAGAAGACCACATCAGCTTCCATCCAGCATCTGAGGAATGGCAATTTCCACTGCAAAGGGAGAGAACATGAAAATGACCCTGAAATGCACTCTAATCTCCACATCTATGGAAAGCTTCCCACCTGCCATCCGTGATTCCCTGAGCACGCCCCAGCCCGAGATGGCCCACACCTCCTCAGAGCTCCAGGGGCATCTCCAGAGCATGATGCTCCAAGGGCACTTATCACACACACCATGGAGACAGTAATTTTAGTGTTTTTGCTCTTGGCCGAAGTCATTATTTCTTCTTTCCCTAATAGAATCCAACATGCTTCATACAAAGAATGATCTACCAAAAATACTTCAGAAAGGGTTCCACTGACTTGATACTCAAATTGAGAACATGAAAATGACATACAAAACAGGATAATTATAAATTTGGTGACATGATTTTTTCTTCTTTTTTTTTGGTAACAGAAAGGGTGATCAGCCACTATGAGGCTTTATCTTCCTCTTGTTTTACTCCTTCTTATTCCTTCAGGCAAATTGAGTAAATTTGGCTTAAACCAGGCCAAAAATTGGGTTTTTTTAAAGCAATTATCTTACAAAACCTATCTTTAAATGGTTTTCTTTTTCTGTAGAAACACTCCAAAAGGTTCACACAAAGGGGCTCTAAACATGTTGAAGTGATTTATTTCAAATGAAAAATTGTTTTAAAAAGCATTACTTTGGAAAGGCAGCAGCTGCTGGATCCCACCTTCTGCTCCCTCCCAATGCATTTAGAGCACCCCTTCCATACTGCGGGAGGTGTTCCCCTCCTCCTCCCTCCCCCCACAGCTCAGAGGTGCTCTTCACAGACCAGAACTCCAGGCTGGGCTCCAGCCTCTCAGGGGGCAGATGAGGCGCAGAAGCGCTGACAAGCCCTCACCAGTGGCAGCGATGCAGAGCGCCAGAATACACTCCGAAGCAGCTCCTCACGGTTGGAAGGATGAGGCACAAGCTGTTTTTTCACATCCTCTGCCTCTTAAGGTTACAACAAACCAGCCTCTGATCCAATTAAAATCCCTATAGTTTATGTTTTCTCAGAGAAGGACAAAGCAAAGATGACCCGTGCTTGCTGGGAACATAACCAGCCGTGTATGGTCTTGGTTGATAAATGAAGAGTTAAAAAAGATTAAAAATTTATGTCATGACTGCCGTGAAATTGTTTATTCATGGTAAGGTGTTTTGGGCAGTTACAGCTGTACAACAGTAAATTGTTAACAACCGTTTCCTGAAGAAAAAAAATTCCATTATAGATGACAGATAAGACAAGCAGCAGAGGGCAACGTTGCGGGGAGATCAACGCTCCAACCGATAGAGGCCATGTCAGATGCAAGTCAAGAGGGCCCACCCTTTCCCGCAATCACTTTCAAGAAAAATCGTACTTTGAGGAGGATGACATTTACCCTAATTGCTTCATCTAATTAAAATTAAGGTAATTTAAAAAATTTCAAATGCACTTTAAATTTGATGTAGAGTATAATTAAAAATCAGATTTTTAAAAATATCATTAGGGCAGTTGGGTGAAGGTTGGCATACAAGAGAGGAGAAAAAACAGTTTAGCTCTTAGAAAACAGGAGGAAAATGGCAGTCTGTCAAAGTTATTATAGGGGGACGTGTTTTCTTCCCCTTTTAAAGACCAGAACTTAACAACTTGGAACATCTGTGCCCTTGCCTTCCCCAAGTATGCTGATGTCGAACAGCACTGCTCATGTCAGTCTTCTCCCCAGCAGGAACCAGGCTGGTGATTCAGCAGAATGTCAGTATCTTTGGAAAGCTGCTACTATGATTTTGAGTTAGGAGGAATAGGAAAAAAGAATGAGAGTGGTGTTTCCGGAAACAAAATAGGCAACTTCTGTAGTAAATCTCACTGGGAAAACTCAAGGTGCACCAGAAGGAACATTGGACTGAAAATGAGAGAGACCTGAAGTGCCAGCCTCAACCTCAGCAGTTAGCTGTCCAACATCAGGACCTCAGACATGTCTGTAAATCTATAAACAAACAAGGCACTGGGCTATGTCATCCCTAAGGTCTGCTCAAATTCTGAAATCTCCCATTCTATAGTGAACTGTGATGTGAAGTCACAACAGAATTTGTAGTCACCAGATCTGCGAAGACCGTTTAGTACTTTGTTATTTTTTTTTTTGGCCAGGGCTGGGTTTGAACCCACTACCTCCGGCATATGGGACCGGCACCCCACCCTTTTGAGCCACAGGCACTGCCCCCGTTTGTTACTTTAAATAGGGCTTGTCGCATGGCCAATACCTGCTAAAGACTGAATGTTCACAATACCCCCCAAATTCACATGTTGGAATTTAATCTCCAATATGATAGTACTTGGGGATGGGTCTTTGGGAGGTGATCAGGTCAGGAGGGCTCCGCCCTCATGAATGGATGAGTGGCCTTACAAAAGAAACCCAGGGAGCTCCCTCCACTCCTTCTACCACATGAGGACATAGTGAGAAAATTACTATCTATGAATCAGAAAGCAGGCCCTCACTAGAGACAGAAACTGCTGGCACCGTAATCTCAGACGTCCCTGCCTCCAGAATGGTAAGAAATAAATTTCTGTGGTTTATCAGCCATGTACTTTATTCTGTTATAGCATCCCAAGCAAACTAAGACAATACCCAGCATGTGCTTACTGATTGATTCTGCTTGAGCATCCAATACAGCTTATGGTTCCTCAGGGCCTAGCACAGTGTCAGGTATAGAATAAGCACTCAAAGCATGTCTACTGGGTGAATACGAGTCCATATACTGAGCTCATCCAGAAACAAACTAACCGAACAGGGTTCTTGTACAACCCAGAACCTCACACCAAGCCATGGCAAACACAGTCATCAATCTGGGACTGGCAGATCGATTCTTAATGCTAACGTTATATGAAGCATCAGAAATGTCTTAAGATTGCCCTTCAAGAAGCCTGCATAAAAATTATTCACTGATTTATTTCTATGAGAATTATCAGGTAGAAAGAACCTAGTCAGACATGCTCTCAGGAGAGAGATTACCAGAAAGATGAAAATAACATGAAGCAGCGGCAGATTCCCCATGAATATCACTCATGCAGACTAAGTACATTTGTCTCTTACCTTTGGAAATCTGGATTCAAACAGAACGACTATTGGAAGAGAATTTGGTTTAATGAACATAACACTGTCCACAGGCACATCAAAAACCTTTTGCAATAAAGCTATTGCACAACTGATAGTAAAGACAAAGTATAAAATGGTTTTGGAAGTCATGATTCAGATTCAGTTACAAGTAACACTTACTAAGTGCCTACTATATATCAGGGACTGTGCCTGGTTTAATGAACATAACACTGTCCACAGGAACATCAAAAACATTTTTTGCAATAAAGCTATTGCACATCTGATAGTAAAGACAAAGTATAAAATGGTTTTGGAAGTCATGATTCAAATTCAGTTACAAGTAACATTTACTAAGTGCCTACTATATATCATAGCACTTACATGACACATTTGATCCTTTCAATAACACTGAAAGGCAAACGCTATCAATTCTACTTTTGGAGGTAAGAATACCAAGTCACAGAGGGGTACTGAATTTCACATAAGAAATGAAGCGGAAATAATCATTCTTGTGTCACCCTGTACACATGGTATTTGAAAATAAACATTTCTCTTATTAAAAAACAAAGAAATGAAGCTGAGGGTCAAATTTAGATGGTTTAAGTCTAATGCTCTGTTAGTTCTAATGCTAACTCAATAAACATTAAGTACTATGTGTTATGCATGCAACCATTTTTAGGAATTGGGAATATAGCAGCAGACAAAACAGAAAAAAACTCTGTCCTGGACATCCCAATGTGCTTTCTACCATGGTACGCTGCCTCCTCTAGTCTCAATTCCACTGAGCCATCTGTTAGCAGAAAGATGTCTAGGTCAAGAGATTCATATTTGCCTGGTCTTACCCCTAAATGGGGCCTCCAAACTCAGATCCTGAAAATTAATGGTGCTAAAGTATGAACAGATACATCACAATGAAGTCTAGTACTAATAAGAATTAGGACGATTAAAGAATGCCCAAATAAGACAATTATGGGTTACCCAATATTTGTTAGTAGATAAAAACCAGATTTTCAAATGCATAAAGAGCCTCCTGTGTTTCAAGACGGAAGATAATTAGAATGGAAACAGAACACCAGACGTGACAGCACACATCAACAGAGACAGACAGGAGAGAGCATAAACAGCATTTCTCCACTGTGTCAGCCTCCCACTGAGGACAGATCCAAAAGGATATCTGTATTATCATGTCCCAGCAACCCGAGAAGTGACTGCACAGCGTTCAGCTCCACCAGAAGGTGGTACAGGTCTGGCATGGTGGCCACCACGTGCATCTCTTGAATGATGTCATTTAGGTCCAGCTCAGATTCCATGAACCTAGAAGGGGAAAACAAGACAGCTTTACTGGAAGGCAAGGGGCACTATCAGCACCGAGAAACAAACAGCAACATAATCCAGACAAAGAGACAATCTGTCAAAGTGTCTACGACAGACCAACCAAGAAGTACACTCATCCAAACATCATACTGTCACACAATTTCCTTGGGAGATCGATTTCCTCATTACAAAAATCAATCTTGGATTCGGATCTCATTACAGGGTTCCCCTTACTCTTGCAGTCACGAGCTGGCTTTTAGAGGCTCCCAAAGCATCCTGCAGCATTAAATGATCTGCTCATCAGTCCTATGGATTAGCTACCATTACCCTTTGGTGTGGCAATTCACTCTGTTGTCCTCAACATAGTTATTCTAGTAATCCAAAAAGGGGTTCTTTCATGTCCCACTTCAGATCAAGGGCCAATTATTCCCCTCACCTGAAGGAAAATAGTGAGATTCTGCTGTTATCCAAAAATATCTTCCCTGTTCCTCAAATTCCCTCCAGTGAGCTGATTAAGAGGCAGGTCCCAAAGTAAAGCGGACCTAGTCTCTGACATCCCAGTTATCACCATACCTTATACAGCATGATCCTTCACACACACTTCCACATCTGAGCCCTTCAACCTACCTATGCCCAGGCACTAAGAACAGACTGCTTTGTATTCACTTTATGTGCCCTCTCCCAGTGTCTGATACGTAAGAAATGCTCATTAAGCCCTGGATGAACAAAACAGGAGGGTTGTTCTGAGAGGGAAATAAACTAATCCACGTAAAACAATTGAACAGTACCGATACTGACTGAGAATGATTGAGAGGAAGCAGTGTTTAAACAGACTCTGAAGCCAGATGGGTTTGAACCTGGCTTAGCCACCTACTTGGCCTATCTATGCCTCAGTTTCTTAATCTGTAAATGGGGTCAATAATGTTACCTGTCTCACAGGGCTACTGTAAAGAGTAAATGAATAAAAACATTCAAAGCACTTAGAACCATGTCGAGCGTGTAAAAAGCCCTATATAAGAACTCATTCTCATTACTACTATTGCTGTTGTTAGTGATCTATCTTTTCTTCTAGAATGAAGCTTCTTAAAGGTAGAAATATAGGTTTGTCTCTTTCTATCCACAGATGCCACTTGGTTGAATTGAGGGCACCAGGAAAAGGAGGAAAAGTCATACGAGACTTATCAACTTCCAGATGCTGAGTAGTGGGCAAATACTCTCCAGAAATCTGGATTCTGTAAGAAACAAGATCTAGAGAATACAATTCTTTAAAGCATGCCCATATTTTAGACAATATTCCTTATTACTGCTTTTCCTCATACTATTTTTAATTATGACACTTTTTTTCTGATTACAAAATACTACTTGTTACAGAAAACTGAAAAAAAAAATTCTCAAAAAAGTAAACAGAAATCATCTATAACCCTATTAACCAGAAATAGTCATTACTCGTTTTTCTCAACTCATAAACTTTCCCCTACCGAAAAAATTCTGAGTTGAGTAAAATGAATATAGTATACAGTTCTAATTCAATTTTTAATGTTGTTAATATAAGCTAAAAACCTTCCCTGACATTAAATATTAGTCTACAACAGGAAAAGCCAATACCTGACAAACTGCTGTCAGTCATTCTCCTCCTCCTCCTCCTCCCATAGCAAAATCCCTCACTACCAACAGCTGCTCTTTCCTGCTGAGCCCAGGAAAGGCTTCAGAAACCTCCAAACAGTTCTGAGATTACCAATCAATCACAGAGTGGGCGTGGCACATTACGTTTACCTGCAATTCCTAAATCATAAATTTTAAATAGCTACATAGTCTCCCTTGTGCAGATGTGATTCATTTAATCAATCCCCCTAAGACATTCAGATGGTTTCCAATTTTTTCCCCTATAACAAATGGCAGCTAGGTGTATGCATTCGTAATTACTGTGTTAGAATAAATTCCCAGGAAGGAAAGTGCCAAGTCAAAGAGTATGAATGACTTCACAGATTTTGATATATTCTCCAGAAAGGCAGCAATGGCATATGAAGTCCCTATTTCTCCTAAGCCTCCTCACAAACAGTATCAATCTATGTAAAATCTCCTCTAATTCAACATGGAAAATAAGACATTTTTTATTTTGCATTTCTAATACTAAGACAGTTAAATAGTTTTTTTTTTTTTTTTGCAGTTTTTGGCCGGGGTTGGGTTTGAACCTGCCACCTTCGGCATATGGGGCCGGCACCTTACTCCTTTGACCACAGGCACTGCTCCCAGTTAAATAGTTTTAATGTTTACTATTTGTATTTCTTCTTTGCCCATTTTTATATCAAAGTGTTCACCCTCTTTATTGATTTGTAAATACTCTACATATTAAGGAAATTAATCTCTATCATGTATTACAAAAAATAAAGCAGAGAAAAGTGTTTACCCTTTAATTTGTACTTCACATTTTTTGACATAAAAGTGTTTTTCTTTTTGTTTTTGGCAAAAGTTTTTAAACACTCTAATAGTCAATCTTTGCCTTTATGAACTCTATTTTACATGTACTAGGTATCCTGAGCAAAATCTTTTCTATGCTAAGATCACATAGATTTTATGGTGTGCTTTTATGTTTGTATATTTTTAAACGTTTAATCCATCTGAAATTTATTTTAATGTGCACTTTAATCTGTTTCTGGGCTTTTCCCTCTACTTCATTGATTTATCTCCAAACTACCAAGGCAGGACCCCACTTCCACATCATTATAGCTTTATAATACGTTCTATATTTGTTACTGCAAAATACTCCCTAGTTATTTTTCTTTTTTAGTGCTTCCTTGCTTATTTTCACCTGCTTATTATTCAAAATAAATTTAATGATTATTTTATCAAGATTTTCCCTTAATACCACTTTTTTTAAGGCCCTTTCTTAGTGGCTGACAAGTACATTACTTTTTTAGATTACTAGTTCCCCTTCACCTGAAATGTGCAACCATGTAAAGAATAGGAATGCCTGCATTTTACATTTAAAGAGTAGGAATAACTACCAAGTTATTTCTGGTGAATAACTTAGCAAAAAGTGTCTGCAATTTAATTGAAAGTATGGGCAAGGGACAAAATCATGCTGAGTACAAGGATAAGATGTGGAGATCTGGGTAATAATCAGTGAATCAATGTCAGGCTGGAGAGATGCTCAGATGGTATCCAGCAGGGCTCTGTCCTTAGGCCTGTTTAGATCAACTACTTTATTATTATTTTTTGATCAATAACTTGGATGAAGATATATAAAAGTTAACTTAACAAATGTCATATAACACAAAATCTAAGCAGATGATGTGACAGCAGTTGACCATAATCAATTTAAAAGTTCCTCCCAGGCAATAATGATGTGCCAAATCTAACCAGAGGAAAATTATCTGGGATCCACATAGAACACTGCACTGAACCAAAAAGTCAAGTACAAATTTGTGGAGTGGGAAAGATCCAGTTCCATAAGAGCATATGTAGAAGGGACTTGATGGTTTTAGTTAACTGTCACTGCAACCCAAATCCAAATCATGAGATAGTTCTGACAAGACAGAGACTATTCCTATTCACCTCTGGACACATGGTACCCTGCACACTCCTTGGCCCACCACAGACACTCCGCATATACCTGCAAATGAAAGCAGCAGCCACAAATGCCACTGTAGCTTCAGGCTGCTTAAAAGAAGACAATACAGAGTCATATGCTAATTAGATGGCCCTAAAACTTCCTGACATCTGTTATAGGAACCATCCTTTAGGGTGATACAGAAACTAATTCAAGGAAACAACAGAGATTAGAAGGAGTCAAAATATCATCTCTAATAAGAATTTGTTGAAATTCTTTCTCATTCTGAATTGAAATCTTTAAAGTCAGAGCTGCCATATGATGAAATAGGCTTCTTTGGAAAGTTAGATCCTTATCGCTGGGGGTAAGTAATTAAACGTGATACAAAAAAAGATATCAAGAATTAGATGGTAGAATGGACTAGATCTCTTAGTTGCTTCCAACTTTGAGATTCTTCTTCCATACATAGTCTTGACCCAATGTTTTTAAGTTTAGAAAGAGAAAATTACAATAGAAGCAGAAAATCAAACTGTGAACAAGGAAATATCACAAAAATATACAGGATACTGTGTTACATGAACAATAAGATATAGTGAGAAATGCCTGGACTTGGGAATGAGACTTGACCTAAGTCATACTCCAGCTGCACTACTTACTATTGGCTGTGTGACCATGAAAGTTTTGTCAACAAGTATTTATCAGGCACATATAGGTGCCAGTCACTGTGCTAGGCACTGAGGATATAAAAGATAAAAAGTAATTTCAGTTTCTGGCCTCCTGGAACTCTCAGGCTAGAACAAATACAAATAATCTACTGCACAATTAATTGTAAGGATGACTGATACAGCCCAAGAGAACTGTCACTGGACACAGAGCATAGGTGTGGTCATGGAAGAGAGTATTAATTAACTTATCTCTCAACCTTAATTTCCTTATCTCTCTAGCTGAACTGTAGTGAGGATTAAAAGAGATAACAAAGTGCCCAACAATAGCTGGCACACAGTAGGTGCTCAATGAATCGACATACCCTCAAGTTTGATATAACAGAGATAACTGTCCTCTGCTTTTGCTGACAGCGTATAGCCTACTCATTTATAGCACACACCGCTATTTGCAGTGGGCTGTCTTTAGGGATTAGGTATACCTTCAGCAATAGATGACTCACAGCTGGGGGAAAGGATCGAGTTAGAGGTGATGGGAAAGCAATAGAGCAACATATTAAAACTGTAACCCAGGCTGAGATGGGGTCATCGATTCCATTTGATATGACAGAGAATATTTTCCTAGCCTGCCTGTGTACACCTGCCTCAGACCAGTAGGATATTGTCTTTCAACCGCAAGAGTGAATATTAGCGAGTGATCAGGAAAGTTCAAAAATACCAGAAAAGCAACAGACACTGATGAGTCCCTAAATGCAACACAAAACCAACAATCACTGCTAGGAGAATATGGTGCTCCCTCCACTCAACTAAATCAGCAGTCCTACAGGTGTGGTTCCAGAACCCCAGGACAGTGGAAGGGGTGGCTGGAGATCCCTTTGGGGGTTTGTAAGATGAAAACTATTTTTTTTTTTTTTTAGCCGGAGCCTCAAGCTATCCCCCTGGGTAGAGTGCCATGGCATCACAGCCACAGTAACCTCCAACTCCTGGGCTCAAGCGAGTCTCCTGCCTCAGCCTCCCAAGTAGCTGGGACTACAGGCGCCCGCCACAATATCCGGCCATTTTTTGGTTGCAGCCATCATTGTTGTTTGGCGGGCCCGGGCTGGGGATTCGAACCCGCCACCTTAGGTGTATGTGGCTGGCACCTTAGCCACAGGCGCCGAGCCTGAAAACTATTTTATAATAATTCTAAGACATTATTTGCCTTTTTCATTCTCATTCCCTGAGACATGTACAGGGAAGTTTTCCAGAATGCTACACGTGATGATATCATTGCCCTGAAGGCTAAAAGAATGGGTGCTTGTGTATTCTTGTATTTTCCAGAATTTTCTTTGAGGTATTTAATAATTTAAGAGTGCAAGGGGATCCTGAGACCCCAAAAGGTTGAGAATCACTAAACTAAATAATTCTGTCTCTGCAAAAATGTAGAGAAGAACTATTAAAAGACTTAGTGGGGAAATAGCACACTCTGTTCAACGTGATGTTTGGGAGAAAGATCACAGAGTGCAAAGTGGAGGCTGCATAAGGAGAATTGTCAATTGCATCTGAAATGCAGCCAAATGAAGAAAGGCATTTTCGGGTATGCGATCAAAATGACAACTGCATGTATGGGAAAGTAAATTTGAACGTTTCTGATCTCAACTGGAAAGTTTCATTCAAATATGCTCTAGCAATTTTCATCTTAATTGCACCTTGCTGGTGTAGAGAATTATGAAAGACACTGCAACAGGAAGAATTCAAGACACTCAAGGTTAAAACACAATGTAGCTTCCTAACTGCTGCTGACATGAAAAAAAAATTCTTTATGCATAATTTCAATTTTCCCATGTTCAGATTTAAAAACTAAAATAGTATATAAATTTTGTCTGAGTGAAAAACACTTGTGATTTTTTTAATAGAATACAATATTTTTTAAACATGTTTATGAACTGTGACAAGAAGGTACCAAGATGTAGATGGTGAACAGAACCTGCAAAAACTCACTGCTCTCAATGGAAGACGTGCACTTACCAAGTGGGCAAAGGCAATGCTGGTATTCCAAGAAGTAAACTGGCCAGGCGTGGTGGTTCACACCTACAATCTTAGCACTCTGGGAGGCCAAGGCAGGTGGACCGCCTGAGCTCAGGAGCGCGAGACCAGCCTGAGTTAGAGGGAGACCTCATCTCTAAAAAGACAGCCAGGTGTTGTAGCAGGCTTCTGTAGTCCCAGCTACTTGGGAGGCTGAGGCAAGAAAATCACTTGAGCCTAAGAGTCTGAGGTTACTGTGAGCTGTGACACTAGGTTACTCTGCCAAGGATGACAAAGTGAAACTGCCTTGAAAAAAAAAACCCAAAGGAGTAAACTAGATTTCTTAAATTTCCAGTGTTAATCAACCTATAGCATAGCTTTTTCGTGATGGATCTTTAGATTTCATGGAATAGGGATGTAGTAAGGATGGCATGGACAATATGAGATCTCTCAAGATTACTGTGCACCTACAGTACTTGGCAGGTTCCATGGTAGGTACTGCAGAGACAAGCAAGACACAGCCCACCCCCTAACAGGACCAGTCTAATGCGGGAACAGATGAGAAACAACAGTAAAGGAAATGAGGCAAAAATGTTAAAGACTGATCACGTCCACTGTGGGCAAGAGCGTAAGAAAAGACATACTGCTGGAAGGAGAGTAACGGGATGCTGTGGGGGAAATTGGCAGTAGCTATTTAAAGTTGTAAATTGTGCATACCCACCAATCTGGGAATTCAGCATTTAGGGACCTATCTACATGTACACAGAGACACATGTTCAAGGAGGTGCACTGCAGCATTGTTCACAAAAGCCAATATTCAAAATAACCAAATGTCCATCAATAGAAAAAATAATTAACTAAATCATGGCATTTCCAAATCAAGAAATGCTATGCAACAATCGAAAAAATAAAAAGTAAATATGTTGGCTTTCTATGTTGGATTTCCTGTTACATAACCAAAAAAATTAAAGTACAAAGTAGGTACAGCACAATTTATGTAGAAAAAAACATATCTGCATATTTAACTGTTCACAGGATTACCTCTAGGTAGGGGGTCAAGGCCGGGGAGGAGAACTTTCATTTTCTACTGTACTTATGTACCATTGGTACTTTTCACAATGACAACCTATTCAAGTATGACCTATGTAATTAAACACACACAAATACAGGGTGCAGGGTAATAAATGCTGATATATGGTGGAAGTCACTACAAAACCTGTTGGGACTCTGGCGTTGGGCAAAGCTGAGCTCTGATCTAGCTACTCCTACTGTCAAAGACGGCAGTGGCCCTAGGGTCTAGTCACCAGGTCCTCCCCCCTCCACCCCCTCATCCACAGTACAGGGAGAACCACACTGGCCTCACGGGGCTGCCCACACCTGGTGTCTCAACTGTTCCTGCATTAGACTGTTAGGAGGTGGACTGTGTCTTGTCATCTCTGTAGTGCCGACCATCGAACCTGTCAGTGTTGCAGGTGCACAGTAAACACGAGAGATCGCGTAACTGTCCACGTCATCCTTATTACATCCCTATTTCTTGGAACCTAAAGATACATGAGGCTCTGTACCTGATGACACCTCTCTGCCTTTGTTCATGTTCCTCATATTGCTCAGCTCAAACACCACCTTTTCTGTGAAGCCCTCAATCAGCCCCAACTTGGTATTTACTGCTTCTTCTCCTCTGCTCCCACAGCACTCTGCTTACCTCTTTCTTAAAGTGTGTACTTCCTTCTACCTTGCATTTATACCCAGTCTCCCTAGTAACCTATAAACTTAAGTGCAAAGATTGTACTACTCAATTCTTAAGTGCCTAGGGGCCTTGGGCACATTAAGATTCATTAAAAGAGTATGTCTTGGGAGGGAGAAAGACAGAGAGGGAAAGAGATTTAGAACATTAAAATCTGTATAAATATGTAAATCCCTTTAGTTAGGATTCAAGACTGACTGGAAGATACTAAATTCCTCATTACGGACTTCACAGCGCATGGAGGCACCAGTGTCATAATCATAGTAACCACTTCGTGTGCACCTACTATGTGCCACGTACTGAGTTAACCACTTATCACTATTCTCATTTAATCCCCACAAGAAGCCTGTGAGGGAAGTAACAGTTCCTTATACAGATGAAATACCAGAGGCTAACAAGGTCATATGGCAGTTATACCCATATGTGTCTGACCCCAAAGCTTTTGACATTTTCTCAGCAGTAAAGCTATTACTATTGGCAGCCATGGTCAGTTTTCTTTGGGTATGGAGAATAATGCAGGAAAAAGTTAACACAGCCGGCTTAGTCTTTAAAAGGGTCTGCTTGCAAGCCTGGCCTTAGGCTGGCAGTTGGGAACTTGGCTTTTGAAATTTTCCCTAAGTGATAAGGCTGCTTTGCCAGCCTGTGGCACTGAATAGCTGCTTTTCTTCTGGGAGTCTAGAATTCTGATAGTTGTTACTGGCAGAGAATGCCCTTGATGAAAACCCTGGACTCAGAATCTCAAATGGGCTTCCTTGGACAAAAACACTGCATCTATGTTGAACCATTTCACTTCTAGAGAAAGGGGCATGTACATCTGACCCCCACTCATCCACCCAGTGAGAGGGAGAAAATACAGAAGCCTACGCATGAATTTCTCCAGATAATGCTGGCTGTCTTTTGCCCTTGCTGACGTTGAGTGTACCTTTCACTGTAACAAATCATAGCCCTGAGTACCACTCACTCTGCGTACCTATGAGTCTTTCTAGTGATTTCCTGAATGTGTGGGTCATCCTGGGACTACTGACCTTAACCACAAAAGCCAAAGCAAACAAAAAACAAAACACCACTGGGGAGAAAGGGTATCAACAAAACAGAGCCTTACTTCTCCGGATTGTCTGGAAACTTAATCCGCAATTCTTGGTTTTTGTATGATCTCTTTTCAAACGTGAGGATCATTTTCTTCACTGAGCTTTCATCCAGTGGCTCCTCCTGGTAAAAGGGACAAATGCAACAACTTTAGTTCACAGGGATTTCCCATTCACTGTCACCACCTCTCACACTCTACCTCACTCTGCCATTGACTTTACACATTTATCTTCCTCAGTACAATGAGGGCTAACCGTCTATATAATATGCGTCTGTGTATTACTCTGGATGCCTCAGATAAGACTCAACATCTGTAGTATAGAAAATTCCATTGAAGGCATCAAAGACTACTTATTCAACAAATATTTCCTGAGCACACTGTATGGCACAAAGTAGGCAGTAATATTACTTGATACATCCTTTTTTTCTTCTCTTCTGTTGTACAGGTAGGGTAAGATTCAGAGGTTAAAA
Organism: Otolemur garnettii; assembly: GCF_000181295.1. Taxonomy (NCBI): domain Eukaryota; kingdom Metazoa; phylum Chordata; class Mammalia; order Primates; family Galagidae; genus Otolemur; species Otolemur garnettii. Next base: position 674,391 of record NW_003852418.1, on the reverse strand, counting down.
ACAAAAAAAAAACTTGTCCAAGATCAAACCCTGAGTTAGGGACAGTGGCCTTAAATCTTTTCCCTATACCAAGGGTTGGCAAAGTGTAATCCATAGGCCAAATCCAACCACCCAAAGCCTATTTTTTATTTTTGCAAAGTCCATAAGCTAAGAATGATTGCTAATTAGCTATAGTCACTACTTTGCATTTCTTACACATTACTTTGCCTGGTTCTCAGAATTAGTAATCTTGCCCAGAGGAAGCATAAAAAAACTAGATGATATAGAATTTTCTTACTTCATATGCTGGAATAATACATACAAAGGTAAATAAAAAGAATATTTGCAAATTGAATCATGTTTCTCCAAACAATCTATACTAAAAATTCAGAAATCTTTTATCTTCAGTTTACTTTCCAGTTTAAATTAATGTGCTGCAATGCACCGTCCCTCTCCAACACTCCCAACTCCCAGCTTCGTAGTTTTGCAGTCATTGACCATAACTCATTCCTAGAAGCAATAAAGAAACTGCTATTAAGAGAATCCAAAATAGATCCTTTTGGAAAGCACTGAATCATCCCATAATTTTTTAAGTACTCAACAATGTTAGCTATTATTTCATTTAAAATTCCTATTTCCATATATTAGGTTTTAAAAGTGGGAGATACCTATAAATTCATTTTGGGCATGACATATTTCATAGATTGTATCATTGCCTCCTGGATCCTGGGGTACTCTCTTGGACCCCTGCCTCCTTCCCAGGGCCTACCACTTAAAGAGACACGGCAACTGAAGCCAGCGTCCTAGCTCAGAGCCTAACTTCACTACTTACTAGCCATGTAGCAATGCTACTTTACTGACTGTATTCCTCAAACCCTCATCAATTCCAGCTGATTCTAAATCATAAGTCTTTCCTGAACTGATCTACTTCACACTTAGAATAAAATCCCAAATCCTTCACACAATTTCCGTGGTCTGGCAGGAAGTGGCCCAGATAATCTCTCCAAACCCAAATCAGGGCAAAACCCCTGTTGCTGGCCAATTTCTACTTGTTCACTGCTGACTCTCCAGTGCCTGGCATACAGAAGGTACTCAGTGGAGATCTGCTGAAAGAAGAAAAGGATGGGAGGATAGAAGGAAAGGAGGTATAAGTGAAAACGGTACCTGTATCTGTCAAGGTCATAGAAATGACCTAAAGAATGATGTACATAGGCTCAGCACTTGTAGCTCAAGCGGGTAAGGTGCCAGCCACATACACTGGAGCTGGTGGGTTCAGATCCAGCCCAGGCCCACCAAACAACAAGGACAACTACAACCATAAAACAGCCAGGCATTGTGGCAGGCGCCTATAATCCTAGCTACTTGGGAGGCTGAGGCAAGAGAATCGCTTAAGCCCAAGAGTTGGAGGTTGCTATGAGCTGTGATGCCACAGCACTCTACCATGGACAACAGCTTGAGACTCTGTCTCAAAAAAAAAAAAAAAATGATGTACATAAAACAGCTTTATAAACTATATTAACATAAATTGTTAGTGTTGTTATTAGCAACAGATAAAACACACCCAACATACCTCTAGAATTTAACTAAAATAATCAAAATGTCTAGGAAGGGGTTAAATTACTTTCAAGCAACCTCAACACACACTGCTTTTCTTTCCCTTAACTTACATCTTGCCCACCCTATAGAAAAATCATATCAGTGGTAACACAGCTCTGATAGGATTTCCAAAGTCCTGGCCTCTCCAAGGTTTGGCCTTCCCTCCTTTAATTTCTCTTCAACGGGAGGGGGGGATACTGAATTATCAGTCTTAGTCATCGGCCACAGCAGTATCTCCAATAGCTCAATGTCAGAAACCAGAGGGAGATTTCAGAAAGATAAATGCTGGTGATGTAGCACAAAAAGGACAATAATATTTTACAAGTTCACGTGATTTTACAGGGGCAAACATCACTTGTTTTTCATCAAATGGGGTTTTGGTGCCAGTGAGAAAATAACTCCTGAACTTGTAGCCTTCCATGTGTCATTTTTACAAAGTGATCTCTTTTTTCCCTGTCCCTTAACAGAAGGGCTGGTCCCACATTACATTTCTGTCTCCCAGGCCAGAAACCACTTACCCATGACAGCTACTATCCTAATCCTCCAGTACCAGCCTTGCCCTACATGGGAATTATACCTGCCAATTAACTGGTGCTGCAGGGCTAACAGATTGAGCAGAAGCTGGAGAGGAGGGGAGGAGGGAGGATGTGCTAAACACAGTTTGTCTAAGCCCTGGCAAGGCTGCTGCTCTCAGAGAGGAAATTCCAGAATTCAGGACCGACTCCCACCACAGATTTCCAAAGGGTCATCCTCTTTTAGGGGAAGATTCCATTCCCCTAAATTAGCATGGGTACAAATCCCACCGAGAAGAAAGCTACTGTCATATATACAGTAAAGATCTTTTTGGAATATGAATCAATTTTTTCTTCTCAGATTCACATTCTAGCCTCATTTTTTAAAATCCAAACTTAGCATTGTGTCTTTGAGGGAACCAAAAAACAGCTGGCTCTTAAGATTTTATTTTCATAATTCATCACATTGAACAAAATGCCAGAGTGAAATAACATACAAGTTAACACGTAAGGATTTAAAGAGACACAACGCTAAGATCATTTTGTTTTTAATCACTGATACGTTATTCTTCTTAGCTTCATTCATGTATTCATGCATTCATTCCACTGACTGAGCTCAATAGAAAGGTAAGCGGTGGAAAATTTGGTGAGGAAAAAGACAGAATGAGGCATCAGTGAATAAATGGGTTACAAAACCACCAAGTAAATGATACAGTGAAAAGGAAAGCATACAGAGCACAACAAAGAAGAGGATCCGAGATGTAACTGTAGGGCTCTAGCCTACCAAGAGCCAGGTATTGTTCTGACTGCCAGAAATACAGTTGTGAGCAAAACAGAGCCAGCCCCTGTTTTCATGCAAGGTTGGGCCAAGGACACCAATGAGTAAAATAAACAAGAATTTGAAACCATGATACATGCTATGCAGACAATATATAGACTAAAGTGGTAAGAGAATAAGAGAATGGCTTGCAGGGTTATTTTCTCAGAGACAGGAAGGATTTCTTGAAGGAGGATGTACCCGTACTGAGACCTGGAAACCAGCCAAGAAGGCTTTAAGGAGGAAGAGCATTCTGAGAGAAGGCCCAAAAGATCCAGAGGTCTAGAAATACAAAGGCCCTGGGCATCTTGAGGAAAATGGCAAATTCCTGCTCTTAAGGAACATCTCCTTCCCAGAGGCATCTCCTTCCCTAAATGGTACCTTTTCAGTCACACCTAAATACCTAATATCATAACACTCCCTTGTTGCTTTCTTAAGGCCATTTCCTCTGCTCCAAAAGCCCTTCCATTTGTTTGATAAAATTCAACTCTTTTAAAAGCTATTAATTATATTAAAAAATGCAAGTGCCTTCTGTGTGTCCTCAGAATGATCTAGGAAGACTTCCCTAGCACTCCCCACACAACACCAATAACCCCCTGCCTCTCTCTCTGTTCCCACAGCTCAGTGCATCGGCCTCGACTACAGCACCTGTTGCAGAATAATTTAAAAACTCTATCTTGTAATGTTCTTTACACTTCACAAAATACTTCCCCAACTCCATTATCCCACTGAACTGTCATATCATATCAACACTGTCAAATAAGAATTCTTAACCTGTTTTACAGACGAAGATGGTAAGCTCAGAGACGTTACGTATTTGGCCCTAAGTCACGCTCTCCATATGCTGGTCAGGGCCAGCCATCTCAGCCGTCACCAGCTTGGCCACCTTACCTCTTCCTCCTCCTCCTCTCCTTCTCGGTCAATTATCTGAAGCAGCCTTTTTTTGTCATCATCCGCCTCTTCCACCACAGTCATTTCCTCTTCCCGATAGCGGCCACGCTCTCGAGTCCCTGCTTGCTTCCGACGCATTTTCAGCTCTTCCTCTTCATCGTCCCGGGGACGTTTTGTGCCCCTGTTGGGCTGAGAAAGACAGAGAAGAAACACTGAATTTTAGAGCTGGAGAGGATACAGACAGGCATAGACAGGACAATTTCCTGACTGGACACCACCACAGCATACAGTTTCTTCCACAACATGGAGTAAAGCTCACTGTGGTCAATTTTTAGACCCTTAATGATTCCATAAACACACCATGAAAGTCAGTAGCTTTTTTTTTAAACAGAAGTTTTTAATATGCAATTTTACTACTTCATGAAACCTGTGTATACAGAAATAGCAAGAAACAAAGCTGCCTTGAGATGGGGACACTGGGTCTCACTTACTAGTAAAGACAACCCTCGAGACCAACCCTCGAGACCAACCCCTTGGTGCACAGTTTTGATTCATGTCTAAGAAAGATTTGTATATAGTTACTCACTCACAAGCAGTCCCAACAGAGAATACTGCATATCTAACTTCCAAAGATCGGCTGCGCTCTCTAGGCTTCTTTACAGAAGAGTTGAAGAAGGCCCAGAGACCAGGCAAAGGACCTAAATCGATATTTCTTAAAAGAAAACATACAAACGGCCAAAAGATATATGAAAAATTGCTCATCATCACTGATCATCAGGAAAATGCAAATGAAAACCCCAATGAGATACCATGTCACACCTGTTAGAATGGCTTTATTTATTATTTAAAAAATTGAAAGATAACAAGTGCTGGTGAAGGTGTGTAGAAAAGGGAAGCTTTGTGGACTATTGGGGAAACTGTAAATTAACACAGCCATCATGCAAAATATGGAAGTGCCTCAAAAAATTAAAAACCAGAGTTATCACATGAACCAGAAACTTCAATTGCGGGTATATATTGAAAGGAATGGAAAGCAGTACGCTGAAGATACACCTGCCCTCCCACATTCACTGCAGCGTTATTCACAACAGCTAAGATATGGAAGCAACCTAGGTGTCCAATGTTAGATGAACAGATAAAGAAAATGCGGTACATGTACACCCGGAGAATGTTATTCAGCCTTAAAAAGAGGAGGGAATCCTATCATTTACAACAGCATGGATGAACCTGGAGGACGTCAGGGTAAGTGAAAATAAATAAGCCAGGCACAGAAAGACAAATACCACATGACCTCATGTACGTGTGCAGCCTACAAAGAGCTGAACTCATGGAAGAAGAAAGTAGAATGATGGGTACCAGAGATAGGGGAAGGTGGCACATGGCAAGAGGGGAGGTGGGAATCAAAGGTTTCAGTTCAATAGGGAAGATAAGTTTTAGCGATCCCTTGTACCAAATGCTGGCAATCATAAACAATAATGCACTGCACATGGCAAAACTGAAGAGTAGATTTTACATGTTTTCACCACACAAAAATAATGTAAGGGGCATATGTAAGGTGCTGAATTTGTTAGTCTGGCTTAATCATCCCACATTGTAAACATGTACCAAAACATCACACGGTACCCCATAATACATATAATTATTCACTGATCAAAAATGACAACTAAAAAACAATTTTTTTAAAGGGCCTAGTGGCTAAGTACTACCCAAGATCACAAAACAATTAGCATCACTGAAAATAGAACTGGCACTTCCTGATTCCTACTTCAAGGCTCTTTCTAACATATTCTGTTAGGGCCTCATTTTGTCTTTTTTTTTAATTAATTAACTTTTTTTTCCAGAGTCAGGGTCTCACTATGTTGCCCAGGCTGGACTCAAACTCCTAGGCTCAAGCAATCCTCCCAGCTCAGCCTCCTGAGTGGCTAAGACTATAGCCATGTGTTATGGTGCCCTGCCCTGCTCTTCTGCCTTTTACAAAGCAATCCACGGAAGAGTTCTCACTCTTTCTTTCCATTAAATTAGAATAAAACAGGGCCCTACTAATGGGCTTCAAAGCCGAGGAGAAACAGCACTGCACCAAATACCAAATGGCTCAATGTCTCCATTCAGGTCAACTTATTATTGGTGTAATTTGGGGCCCTTCATCTACTTCTCTAAACCTTAGTTTCCTTATCCACAAATGAAAATGATAATCCCTCTTCCCTGGGAAGTTCAAAAGGTTGCTTTTAAAGTGAGAGCATTCTAAACTATAACAGTATTAAGCAACTATATAAATTTATCACTATGAGATAACCCACACGATTCTGTCTTCCCCAACAAAACATGTATGGTAGGTTCTTCAATGAATTTTTCTTTATCAGTTACAAGAAGTGCACTCACCAGTAGTGTGCTAGGTGCAATGTGGTATGTTACTACTAAAAACAAGAAAATGCCACATTCCCTGCCAGACTGCTAAGTTGTTTGGGAATGACAGATAAATTTCTATTAGACACGTTATACACCTTATCTTTTGACTTTTACTAAACTGTACCTATGCCAGCAGTGGAAAGTCATTCCCCTCTATCCTCACGTTTCCTGCTCATTCCACATACCAGGTGCTTCAGTGTGTCTGAGCATATGACATTGCTCAGAAAACTCACATTAGACAATTTGGTTTTTGGGGTACCACCTGTTATTTTTCACTTTCTTCCTACAATAGATTATCATTTCATGTGAACACACCCTATATTTCCATAAGGACAAAAGTTACTATAATTACTGTGCTGTCCTTTAAAAAAAGGAGAAAGAGAGAGACAAGAAAAGAAGGAAAGAAAAAAAAGGAAACGAACACGCCAATAACAACAGACTACAAGAAAAAGGAGGTGGTGGTTTCCATGTGAGAAGAGGAAGGGAAGGTGGCTTCATCCTAAAGGAGTTCGGGCTTTGAGCCTGAAATCTGTAGCTCCCCAGCAGGTAAGGAACTTCAGCCCCCTGGGAACACTAATTCTTTCAAGCTCATAAAACAAGCCCTGCTGAGATTCTGATTAGCGTGAGCTTACTGCAGCAGCCAAGTCAAGACATGAGCTCCATAGTTCTCCACGGAAAAGAGATTTCTGGATTGTTTATCTCTGAGAATAGACAGAAAAGGCAGTGGACCACAATTAAAAAGAGAAAGCTAAATACACAATTAAGAAATGCAAAATAGAAATAACTCTGGCAATATCTCTTTTGAACACATCTTTAAAACAAGCATTTCAGAAGTCAGGGGAGGAGTTTAATTTTTGCCTTTAATAATTTCCAATGAAACAACACTTTCCCTCTGTAGAACTTTAATTTTCATCACATCTCTGGGAAGAAGTAGTTAACAGTTCTATTTTATAAGTGGGAAGAAAGGATGCCTGAGATCTTTCAATAAACTCTTCTTGCAAAGACAACTTGGTCCCTTCTAAAAGTTGACTCTATTTCTGGAAAGTCTGTTAATCTACCATGATTCTAGGACCCTAACTGAGAAAGAGGACCCTAACTGAGAAAGAGCTGAGGAACTTTCAGGCAAGAAAAACATACTCCATAACCATAAGTCATACAAGACCTTGGTTAAGTTAAAACAGTATTTGTCACAACATTAAGTCAATAAATAATAAAGAATTCCAAGGCTTGAAGCATCCTCAAGCATCAGCTGGTCCAACAGCAGGCCCAGGCTTCCTGTAGGGTCATGTCTAAATGAGGACATTGGGATAAACAGGGTCAGCCAGTGTGGATTCTTGAGACAAGAATACCTTTATCAACTTTTACGAATAGTCTAAGTACAATATCCCTAAAAGGGCAAACTTTAGGCTCACCAACTGTTTCTCCAATCTTCTTCCTCTTACACACAATATTCAGATTTAGTTCTCAGGACAACTCTGGGGTAGAGCAGACCAGAACCCATTAAGATCCTCTGATACTGCTCCTTCACCAACATAACAGCTCCCACCTTCCTCTCCAACAGACTTTGGAAAGCTTTGCAAAGGCCCTAAATATTTTACTTCAGCATTTTTCCCACTCAAGGCATAATTTTTAGGAACTTCTGCTCTTTACTTATCTTCTTAACCCTCAATTGTCTCTTTAAAACATTAACACTACAAATAAAGACGTTTCTCCTCATTCCTGAGATTTGACCACTCTGAATAATAAAGGCTAAGATACAATTCTTCAACAAACATTCATTCATTTATTTTTATTTATTTATTTATTGAGACAGGTGTCACAGCTCACAGCAACCTCCAATTCTTGGGCTTAAGTGATTCTCTTGCCTCAGCCTCCCAAGTAGCTAGGACTACAGGTGCCCGCCACAATGCCCGGTTGTTTTTTTGTTGCAGTTGTCATTGTTGTTTAGCTGGCCTGGGTTGGGTTCAAACCCACCAGCCTGGGTGTATGTGGCTGGCGCCGTAACCACTGTGCTATAGGCGCTGAGCCACCAACAAACATTAAGTGGCAACTCTGTATAAAGTACTATGCTGAACACGTATGTGTGAACAAAACAAACACAGCCTTGTTACCACAGCTTAACAATCTAGGACAGTGTTGAAATATAAGGCACAGAGTGGCCACATTTTTAAAAAGTAAAAAGAAACAGGTTAATTTTAATAATGTACTTATGTAATCCAATATATCAAGAATAACATTTCAACACATATGAAAAATTACCACATTGGTATTTTACTTTTTTTCCCCTTCATACTAGGTCTTAGGAACCTGGTATGTATTTCACACTTTCAGTGTATCTCAATATAGAGTAGCCCCATTTCATGTGCTCAACAGCCATATGTGGCTAGTGGCTATAATATTGAGCTACACAGGTCTGGGAGATTTCCATCTGAAGGATTCCTGTTCCCAGATAAAGCCAAAATGGAACTGTCTTCCCAGCAACAGTGAATGAAATATGGACTCTTATAAAGCTGACTTCCTGGGTGTTAAAGGTCTACTCTAAAAATTATAAAGCTAATTCAACACCCTGACCCAGAAATAAACTTCATGATTATATTTACCCAATATTCACCACTGAGAGAGCGACTGGTTATATAAAACAAAACAAGAATTGTAAGCAAGGAAGAAGCGCACGGCTGTCAAACTGATTTCACTACAGGAGAGCCAAAGGGCTCTTGATCCAGAAAGAGTATATAACACTCTCAGCCTGTCAGAGAGGTCAAGAGCTCAGGCCGATCTCTCCTTGTGTCTTACACAACCAATCCCAAGAGGCTTAAGCATTCTTACCAGTCACCTTCGGAGATTAATTTGTTTTGGTATCTGAAAGGTATTTGGAATCCCTCAAGATGAAAGAAGGACAAAAAGCAACTGTTCTTAATAAAGTCATTTCTCTGCTTCTGCTGCCCACAGAACTAGAGGGAAAAAATGATTAACTCTTAACTTCTGATGCAGCAGAACATCTGCCTATGAGGGTTTTTACAATCTTATACGTTCCCTGCTTTACTCCCAATAGGTGGTGAGTAGTATAAAAGCTCACTAAGCATTTGCCACCAACCAACCACATAGCTGGTAGCTTTTCTAGGATACATAAAGGATTCCCTCTTACTCAAAGCTCCAAGATATTGTACATGGTGCCTTTACTTGCCAATAATCCTGAAGCCCACTGCGTGTTTGTGTGTCTGTGTCTGTCTCCTTCCGTCCCCTGGAAATTGAAATCACGCTATCTTCATGAAAGCTTTCAAAGGGTTAAAAAATTAAGTAAGCAATCTGCCTGCGATACTCCCCGTGTACCCGGATAATATCCAACCTGAGCTTTAGGTTTCATTTTTCCCTCTTTTTTTTTTTTTTTAATTAAAAAGCAGCGAGAAGCCGTAGCTATAATGAGGGGCCATGGGAACATGCAGTTATATTGGGCTCAAAGTAATGTACCATAGGAAGAGGCTACATCACCAGAACGAATCCTAAATTAAAACTCCACTACGAAACCAACTCCATTTCCTCTGAGCATGCAATCTGTATTATCGCATTTATGGTCTGTCTCGACCTCAATTAGACACAGGGGCTGGAGGAGAAAGGGAACTTCTATAATAAGCAATAATGGTATCATTATGATAAATTATGAAAACACATAGTACAATTATTAATGTGAAGAACACATTTGTATCAGAATATAACAGAATAAATGTGTGTGTCCAAATATAGCTCAATATTCCAAGTTACCTAGCTAAGAAGGAGATAATTCATAAAAGGTACTTTCACATTAATAAATGAAAAAAGATGTCCCTCTATTAAGGAAATGGAAAAAGTCAAAGGAACCCTCTGTAACATGGTAACAAACCAGAATTCTTCACCTCGCACCAAGAGGTGCTCAGCTAACTTCAGATAAGGGTCTTCCAAGTAGAGCATGAAGTACTGTTTTCTAAATATCAAACAAAAGGGAAGACTCACAAATTTTAGCTAAAAGAAAGAGATAATCAAGTTTATCTCTCTCATTATAAACAGGGAAATCTGAGCCCAGGGGGTTTAAAGTAATTTGTCTGTAATGAACAAAAATATACATATAAGGCTTCTAATTCCCAGTATAGTGGTTTTCCTTTTTCTCCATGCTAATTCAAGATTGGTTGGAAAGAAAATACAAGGAAATCTGTAAATAAATAAACAGAGGTACTATTCAAATATAAGAACACAAACTAGTCTCTATGTTAGACAGGAGAGTTATAACTAGAAGCCATCAACAGGAAAAGGGTCCTAACCTATTTGCAATAGGGAATCCTATAAGGTGAATGAGTTTTGAATACAGATTTTCCTAAATTCAAATCTTGGCCCTTCTGGTCAGCAGCCCTCAGTACCCCCTCTTGGCTGGCATTTTCTCAATCTACAAACTGGGAACAATAACCTCTATCACACAGATACTTATGTAGATATGTATGTGTGCAAACAAAGGCCTCTGTTTCTAAAGCACAGAGCACAGCATGGCCCATAGAAAACAAGACATGGAGCTCCAAGAGACATACCTGACTAAGAGCCAAACAGGCTCATGGTTGACAAAGGCTTTGATCATTCATTGTTATGCCAGGCAGGCTAGCCTGTAATTCCCGCACTTTGGGAGGGTGAGGCAGGAGGATTGCTTGAGGCTAGGAATTGAGACCAGCCTAGGCAAATAAGACCCCATCTCTATGACAAAATTTAAAAATTAGCCAGGCATGGTGGCATGCACTTATAGTCCTAGCTACTCAGTCAGGCTGAGGCAAGAGGATCCCTTGGTTACAAGAATTCGGGGCTGCAGTGAGCTATGCCTGTACCATTTTACTCCAGTTTGGGGAAAAAGCAAGAAACTGTCTCAAATAAACAGCTGGGTTTTAAAATGTGGTGGATCTGTTTTTAATATCAAGATACTTGACAGCATCCCACCCTCACCACCAGTTGCCCTTGTTAATACCCATGGTTGAGAAAAGACACAATGACAACAAATAAGTCTATTTTCAGTAATACTTTTCACTGAATTTGTGTTTTTCACGTCCACATTTATAAGGAAGAGAGGGAGAGAGATTATGTATTCATTCCTCAGAAAATAATTAGGTACATCTGGATTCACAGCTTCTTGCAATAATTCTGAGGCACTAGAAACAGTCCAGACTCCGGGTAACCTTGATCTAACAAAATCATCTATTTGAAGTTTAAATCTTCTTTAAAATACCTCTGACCAGGCATATGCTAGAGCTTTCCTAACACCTCCAGTGACCAGATACTCACCTCCTCCCTAAACTGTGCCCCTCCACCTTTGCATTTCACTTAGAGAGTTTATTAAATTGAAGAAAAACCTGTAAACTTATAACTTCCTTCCCTGGTCCCTAATTCTGCTCCTTAAAGAGATATAAAACAGGCTTAGTCTTGTTCTCACACTTGAAATAAAAATTAGATTATTTCAAGACAGCAGGGCTATCTATTTCTTCTTTCCTATCACTGTTTCCTTTTCAGAATAAACACTTTTAAAGGGATGGTGGGGTGGAGGGAGAAAGCGCAGAAAGGAAGTATACAGTATACAATTAAATTCCTTCTTAGCACTATTTCGGGATTTCATAATTTTAAAGCTTTCTAATACCTTTTGAGATAATTAGATATATGGAACATCACAACCCAAGTTGCGGAGGCATTGGTCTAACCAATTTGAAATGCTCAGAAATCATCTGCTGTTAACCTCTTCTGATTACCTTTTCTCAGAATAAAAGGGAGTTTTCAAACATTCATTTTTACCAGATGGTGGCGAGTGACCTGACCCAGAAGTTACAGATGAGCTGCAGTAATGAGTTTTCCCTGACCGTTACTGGCTGCACATTCACTGGTGACATTTTACAACTAGGACTTCTGGCTCAATCAATATTTGCAGGCATGAAACCTGCCAAAGTTAACATCAGGGCTCCTTTGCAAATTTGCTCAAGGCACCACAACTGAAAAAGCTCACAATCTCTAATGCTGCAACTACCATCAGCCAAAGTTCATAATTAGAGATCAAAGTAACGAGAGACAGAAAATGCTACCCCACCTCAAAGGAGTGTTGTGATGATTAAACAAAACACCTTACGAAGAGGCCCTAGGTAAACTATAAAAAGCTACGCCAATGTAAGGGATTATCATCATCATACTTTTAGGAGATATCTGAGAGAAAATTCCAAGTATTTCTATATACATTATACTTGTGTAAACTAGTAAGACTTAAAGCTTCAAAAAACAAAAATCAATGAATCATGGCTATCTACTATCTTTTTTTCTGCAGGAAAATATAAGTACCAAGAATTCAAAATCCCAAAACAGAATCATTGCAAAATATAAAGCAGGATCCCTATTTATTCTAATCCTCCCCCCCCAAAAAAAATTATAGGTAGTAAAACCAGAATAATTACTAGATAATATGGTTTCTCTCAATGTCCAGAATGAGTGGGAAAAATATCAATGTATCAAAAATCAAAATTACCAATTTTACCACTTGGCTGACTAGATGGGTATGACTTATGATTTGAAATACCAGCTGTGAAGACCCTAGTTAAATCAACTTTTCCTACCAAAAAGATTCTTATTCCTTGTTAAAGTCTGAATATATATTCACCTCACCTCCAAAGGGTGTATAGATTTCTTTTTTTAGAAGTACAAACTATATTTTAATGTCCATGATTTACTTTGACATCGTCTCTGATTGATTCTGCTGCTCCATCAGAAAGTTAAATGTTGATTCAGTTTATCAAAACTAACATAGCCAGATATTTGTAAAATTATTGGAAGGTAAACTATCTCCATTTTAACAGACTTATTACAAATGTCTTGTCAGCTACACCAGAACCATCATCATTCATTCATTAAGGAAGTACTTATTGAGCTAACAAAACTTAAACATTGATCTATTAGGTGCTATGAGACATCAATTCGGCAACAACAGAATAGTACTGATCTAGAAGAAATAACATGGTACAGTACAAAGAGCAGACCAATAATCCGAAAAATCTGGGTTCTGGCAAATCACTTAAGAGTCACGTGACCTCAGATAAGTCACTTGACTTATCAGTGCTGCATTTCTAAAAATGCTCTGCTCTTGTTCTGCTACCTCACTGTGTTTAGTAAGATAAGGCATAGTAAGATTAAATAAGATAAAGATACAGGACTTTGAAAAGAAAATAGCCTAGAATTCAATTTCTTTTAATGGCTGCAAACTGCAAAGTCCTGTATATACAACAGATTTTAAAAATTACTTAAAACCAGCATTTGACAAAGAATATAAGCAGATGATTGCAAAAGAAAAATACTGAGTAGCCTATCAGCAAATAAAAAGTCACCCAATCACATTATCAGGGAAATGTACACTAAAACCAGGAGATATCATAAGATTGACAAAAATGAAAAAATAAAAATAAGGCAATACCAAGTATTAGTGAGCACGTGGAGAAACAGGAACTGTTAAAACTTGCTCATAAGAGGGCGGTGCCTGTGGCTCAAAAGGGTAGGGCACCAGCCCCATATGCGGGAGGTGGCAGGTTCAAACCCAGTCTTGGCCAAAAAAAAAACTTGCTCATAACAGTATAATGAGTACAGAGCTAATTCGTGATGCCTATTAAAACTGAAGATGCATGCATTCTATGACTATCCCAGAAGTTCTACTCCTAAGTGTGTATATATATGTATCTTAAAGAAATTCTCACACATACGTACAAGAAGATACACTGGAGTATATGTATTTGTACATACACATATATAAGAAAGGAAGTTCAGTGATTAATGAATGCATGCATAAGTTGTAGTGTAAAGAAAAAACACATGGGAGTAATCACCCAATTCAGAATAGTGATGGCTTCTAAGGCGGGTAAGAGGGAAAGTAGATTGGCAGGGGGAGGTGAGGGGAAGTAGGATATGATGAAACAGGATAGGGAAGGGTATTCAGGAGACTTCAGCCTGAATATTACAATTCAGCCACATTTACAACAATTTATTTCTTAACGAAGATTTGAAGCAAATCTGGCAAAATGGTATAATTATGTACATACTATAGGGGAAAGAGGCAGGGACCACTAGAAGCTAGAAAGAGCAGTCCGTCATGCCCAACTGGTTGTGGTTCCTTGATACTGTTACTGCTCATTAAGGTTAAGGGTTTACAATACAGAGTACCTTAAGATTAGCAAGATCTTTCACAGTTATTTAAGTGGATAGATGGAGAGACGTGGGCAAATGGTGCCACAGATAGGTACATCCATAACCAATTGAACCAAGAGCAGGAACAGTGCAAGTCATCTGTTTAAATTCAAGATAGCAAATGTATAAAGTACCTTCCAGGGAGACTGTGACTCAAAAATATTTCATTCAGAAAAGACATAAGGGTTTTAGCACCTCTCTAATTCAATGTGTCAACAGGATGACCAGCTTTGAATTTTTTTTTAAAGCTAATACATATTAAGGGTGCACTTTTAGAAGCAGGACATCCAATTCAGCCACAGTCCTACAGCACTGAGTTAGCTACGGCACATTAAAGAGGCACATTATAAACTACAGAATACATGAGTAGGACAGCACAGCATCTGGAAATCTTGCTATAAGAAAACGTTGATAAGGGAATCAGAGGGGATCTGGGAAAGGACCCAGGAGTCACCATCGCTTATTTTGAGCACAAAAATGCTCAAAATGCACAGCAGACCACCTTCCATCCCCCTTTATTCCAGCTGGAGAAATCCTACTCACCCTTAAGCTCCAATCAATGGCACCTCCTCCAACAGTCCTCCACGTACTCCAGAAAGACTTCTGAGCTTCCTCAGCAGTGTATCAGATCTCTTATAGCACATAACATATGTATTCATAAATCTTCATCTCCTCTACTAAATCATGAGCCAGGTCCTCGAGGCTAGGAACCCTGGGGTTAGATCCTTGCTCTGAGACTCAAAGTAGTAATAAAGGCTCAGTGCCCATAGCTCAGGAGGTAGGGTACTAGCCACATACACCAGGGCTAGCGGGTTCAAACCCAGGCCAGGCCTGTTAAACAACAATGACAACTACAACCGCAAACAAAAAATAGCCGGGCATTGTGGCGGGCACCTGTAGTCCTAGCTACTTGGGAGGCTAAGGCAAGAGAATCGCTGAAGCCCAAGAATTTGAGGTTGTTGTTGAGGCAAGAAAGTAAAAGCAGAACTAAAAGAATCTGTCCTAGCCGCCCTGTGTAGGCCTCAGCCAAGCCACAGGCGTTTCTGTTGTCTGTATGTTTCTTCCTTGACATAAGCGGGGCCTAGATTGTAACCTAGTAACTTCCTTGGGTTTCTGCTGCCTTTGAGTCCCACCAGTCTCAAGGACGCAGGCAAATCTGACCTTCCCCCTTGAGCCTAGTTCCTTGAGGATGATGTCATGTCTCTCTCTGTTTTAAGACCCTCACGTGCACTCCTACCCTGAAAAGTGGATAAAAGAGAAGCAAGAGATTGAGTCGGGGGGCTTGGTTTTGGGAAACATGCTGGTGTTCCAAATACCCCCAGCCGAATAAACTCGCTTCCTCTAATCAACTGGTGCCTAGAGTTTTCTGTCTGCGTCAGTTTCCTGCTACACTGTGAGCTGTGATGTCACAGCACTCTACCAAGGACAACATAGTGAGATTCTGTCTCAAAAAAAAAAAAATATAGTAGTAAGACTTGGACCTGGAGCCACAGATCTGGGCCTGGAGTCAGCAGTATACACCACCTCCAGACTCCTTTCCCCAATCATGACCTCAGAACCTATCATCTTAAAGGTATGCTTTGCATCATCTCTACCTGCTACCATCTTTCAGCCAACACTAAAATCCTGTTGCTGCTTTTCTGCCAATCCTTTTAGAAAGGTAAAAGCTTTTTCTGCAGTAGCTCTTTGTCCATTTGCAGTTTTGCTACCCAGAAGAGCCTAGTGTCATCTATCTACATGGAGATTTCAGTAAGAAGTCCCCCTTCCAGATCATTTGGAGGAGCCCACACGGAGCCCTAACACCAACCCATTCTGAAGCTTTAAACATTAAATAATAAATTAGTGTGGGAAAGTTATTTAAAATGATTTACAGTTTTAAACCAAGGCTCAGGTACAATAGATTCACTTTACTATTTAGGATGATACAAAGGCTAGATACTTTGTATTTATCTAAGAAAGGGGGGCAGAGTATGTATTTAGTAACCAGCAGACACACGGTGGTTAAGCAGGTTACATGGCACACCTGTTACATGCAATCCTGCTGCTGGAGAAGTCTCCAGCCAGTGGAATATTGCCTCTAGCAAGGGATGATTTCATTAAGACTAAAGTGGGGCCAAGAAATCTTTAATTACTTTTTCTGTAAGTTGCCTCTGAGGTCACTTCCAGCACTCAAAACTGTATTCCTTCTTCAACAGTAGTTGAGGAGAAACAGTGTCTCATACCAGGACAAAAAGGGGGAAAAAAAAAAAGAAAGAAGAAAGAAAAGAGTAAGATGTTTTGAGAAAATGGGAAAGGGAGAGTGAACAATCCAGGAATGAATAAGTAAGCTCTGGCTCATATGTTAAAAACTATTTTATTCATTTACGAACATTTGCTCATTCATTCCTTAAGGGTTCTGACATGGTTTTGGTCTTAGAAGCCTCAGATTTTAGATATTGCCATTGTTTGTTTTAAAGCTCAAAACTTAAGTCTGTTACACAATGGCTGCCACATTTATTTCAAGGAAGATAGAACTCACAGGGAACTTTACCCAGAGTATCTTGTTAAAAAGAATATTTTTCAACATTATGGGCAATACTTTAGAGTCTGAAAATGTTGCATGATTATACAATATACTTTCCAGCACTTGAGCACTGATTTACCTATCTCTCTCAGCTCAAATGAAGTAGCTGGTGTTATGGCCTCAATACATGCCTGTTGATGAGTCCATCAAAGACAATGGAAAAAGATGGTTTCGTGTCTGCTTTTGTGTAAGGTGTACTTTATTTTCCTCAACTCAAATGTTTCACTATTTCTAGGAGCTCTACAAACTACTAAGTTAGCACAATACCTACATCCCCAATAAAGACAAGGACGATGAATGAGTTATTCTTAGACCAGACAATTCAGTGTCAGAAATATTTCCCCCCCTTGCAAAACAAAAGGAGGACCCTGACCACCACCTGGCCATGTGGAATACAATGGAAAGGAAATCTCTGGCAGCCTGGATAAATGCATCTTGCCCCCCTCCAAGTTCTATTCCCACCATCACAACACTCTCTCAGGGAAGCTGTAAAACTGATTTTTAAGTGATTCTAAACTAGTACCTGCTTATTTCAAGAACATTTTTAAAATATCAATTTCCTAGCAAGACCATCTAGTAGACCAGATAGCCAAAATGCATACCTGGCTGGGTAGGAAGAAATTCTACTAAGGGTAAGATAAATAGGTGTCTTATACACAAAAATAATAAACAATGTAATAATATAGTTATCTTGAACCATATCTCCTTATTTAAAGTTGTCTTTGAAGTCTGGCTGCTTAGGGTATTGAAAAAACTTTCAAAAGTTATCTAAAAACAGTCCAAAGACAGACAGTATTGCATATTATTGTAGCTTTACTTCCTTATAAAAGTGAATTTTTATAAGTTTCGTCTATGGGTGAATCTCTAGTCAATTACAACCAACTCAGAGAGAGCTAGCAAAGCAAACTACCCATTAGCTGTCAATTTAGAACGACTTCAGAAAGCTAGCCCCAGAGCACCACCGACATCTTTTCAACAACCTCTTAATCTTGTTTATAACACCTGTGTTAAAGGAGCCTGCCGTCAATGCTACTCACTTGTCTCAGGCTGAAATTACTTAGAAACCAGAGAATTCCCATAAACATATCAAAAAAACACAAACTCACCCTGCCTGAAAAACCCCCTACACAAGGGAATTCGGTCACCTCTTTTATACAAAGCTGCCCAGGTGAGCCAGTATGGGCCTCGAGAGGCAAAGTCAGATACATAGCCCACCATGAACTTCCTAGGAGGCACTAAGGTCACAGAATCATGGAGTTTACAGAAACCATAAAGAATTCCTCCTACAGATTCCTTACTAAGGGGTTATCCAAACTATGTAATAGTTATCATTAACTGTGTGCATACTCTGTACCAGGAATTTAACATTTCATTATCTTTTTCATCTTCACACACCTCTTCTAAGTAGGTAATATACTCCTGATTTCTATAAGTGAGAAAACCAAGGAACAGGTGGCTTGCTTGGGGAATTGCCCAAGAGCTAGACAATAGTGGAGATGGGATTTAAACACTGCCAGTCAAAGCCAAAAGCTCTTGCTCTTTCTACATCTTAACTCCACCATGTGATTGGGAAACCGTCCTGTCTTAACTGGGTTTCTGTGCTTACTATAGATCTGCCTCCTGAGGCTCCTTAAACTCAAGTGAATTGTTAGAAGCGTTAGCAATTGTTAGCAACTTTCTGTTTTGGAAACCCAGGTTTGTCCTAGGCCTGTACAAAACATAAAACACATGAGAAATTAATGCTAAGCTAGTCCCATTAATAGGGAATGACCATGTAGTGAGAAGACAATGGGCTCTGGTTGTCAAGACACCTGGGTTTACTGATACTAGTGTGTGACCTGGGACAAACCACCACCTTAGTTTTATCCTTGCAAAAAGCCTTTCTAGTGTCGTGGGATAGATAATATGCGGAAATGACTAACCCAGAAAGAGTACTCAAAAAATGTTAAAAGATAAAATAATATCAAATGGAAATGATTACACCAGATTAAATCAACACAAAATAAAAACTAATCTTGCTGTTCTGTACGATCTTATTTTTCACCTATGAGGCTGGGTATAAAGAAAAACAGCAATTATGGCCTCAGTAGACTTCCAGTAAATCACTAACAAATAAATGAATCAATTTAACTCTTGCTTTAGAGTCAGAGACAATACTCATCTTTAAAAGATATGCCAATCAGCTCTCAGGTTACTATAATAGTAGAATTGGGCTTTCATGAAGATCATCTGTTATTTAAGGCAAGATTCACCCAAAGTTTCCTATGATGAGGGCCACTGTCATTCACAGACACTGCTTAATCTACTCCCATCAAGAAAAGGCAAGAAAAGACAGCAACTGAGGTCCTAAGCCTCAATGTAAAAAGATATCTAGAAGAGACACAAATTTAGTCACCTAATCATTGATTCACTGCTTCATTCATTCATCCTTCATTCTTTCCTTTCTCAGCCAAGAGACTTTTATTGAGCATTTACTCTATGGCAGGCACTGATCTGGTCACTGCTTTTTGGGAACTTACAGTCCAATGAGAAGAAAGGCATGTAATCAAGTAATTCCAATAAAGAACAGCAGGTTAAACAGAATGGAGGCAAGTACAAAGCAGAACAATGGTAGCATTCTGCTGCAGTCTATGCTCTGAGGGTCTTTCTCATTTTCAAAGTTACCTACATCCACAGAAGCACAATAGGAGGAAGAAGATTCCACTATCTATTTCCTGGGGGTCTTCGGGCAAATTACTAAATGTCTGTGAGCTTCCTTCCTCATTTGCAAAATGGAAATAAGAACAATGACTTCCCTGGGTTCCCAGGTTGTGCAAAGCCTGGCTCTCAGTGGGCTTCGATACCTGGTAGTCTCTAGGCCAGAGATTTTCAACCTATGTGCTATGGCACACTGGTATGCGGTGAAAATTTTTAAAGATCATTAATTAAATTATTTTCAAAAGAAGTTTAGCACGGTGGCTCACACCTATAATCCTAGCACTCTGGGAGGTCAAGACAGGTGGACTGCTGGAGGTCTGGAGTTTGAGACCAGCCTGAGCAAGAGAGAGACCCTATCTCTACAAAACTAGCCAGGAGTGGCAGGTGCCTGTAGTCCCAGCTACTTGGGAGGCTGAGACCAGAAGTTCACTTGAGCTCAGGAGTTGGAGGTTGCTGTAAGCTATGATGCCATAGCACTCTACAGAGGGCAACAGGCTCTGTCTCAAAAAAAAAAAATGTTCAAAGCACAGTAAGTATATTCTTCTTATTCTTTTTTCATCAAAATAACTTAAGTGCACCATGAAAGTTTAACTATAAGTTAACTATAGATGAGATTATAAAAAAGACTGAAAAACACTGCTCAAGGCCTTTGTTTTGTTCTTTGGGTTGGGTGACATAGGGAGGAACAAACATATATTCTTCTATTTCATTAAGTATGAAAAGTACTTAATGTATGAAAATGCTCATGCTCCTTTCTAAGCTGTTTGTCATTCACTTCAATTCAGGAACACAGCCTCCCCACAAGTGACCCCCTTCTCCCATAAACACAAAGTCAATGTGTCAACTGAAGGGCCAATGTGTCATCAAGGCAGAGGCAATACCTCACCAGCTGCACACCCCCTCATGATATTATCCCATTAGGCTTGGTGTCATGCTCCTAAGAAAAGCTATACTCACTACACTCAGCAATCACAAAGTTCACATGGTCAGAAGTGTCTCTGCCTCACACAAGGTGAGGCATAGCAGAAAATTGCATTTTTAATTAAAATAAGACTTCTTCAACCTCCTGCTGATAATCACAACTAGAACATGGAGACCAACATCAGATAGTTAACAACTCTCCATCCTGCTCTAATGGTGGTTTTAAGCACTCAGAGAAGGGAGGGGAAAAAATTACCAATTTAAACAAAAATGTTTAATCTTCTAATTATGGGACAGGCTTCAAGAGGATGGGGAATTATGTGCAATCTTCATTATGGAATCCCTCACATGACCACTGGCACGAGTCATGTCAGCCAGAGGCAGATGCCATCTTTTTCCTGCACTAAGTCTTCGGTGTCTGCAAGTTTGATGGAGAAGAAAGAAGAAATCTTTAGCAAAAAAAAAAAAAAAGAGAGAGAGAGAGAGAAAGAGAGAAAAATAGGAGTTCTATCTCCAAGTTCATTGTGCTGAATGAGGTATAAGGATCCCCAGTGAGGAGCCAGGAAGATAATATTCAGTGACTTTACATTGGCAGATTAAGCAGCCTGAGGCCCTTGGAAACTTAAAAGTCTTATAAAAACTGCCCAGTTCCGGGTGGTGCTTAAGGAATTCTTTTTATTTGCTGAAAAGTCCTGTCTTCTGGTGGTAAGACATGCATCGAAAATTAGGGTGGTGCCCACCAATGGCACTTCTGGTCAGAAGGAAATCTGTTCCTCTGCAGATAATGCTTGTATCTTTGCTAATTTGTGTTATCTCTGCCCGTTCAGATCTCTATGTGCCAACTCAGGAGAAAAAGTCCCTGCCAACCAACTCTAACAAGTCTGATGGCAGAACTCCCACTGGAGAACTCCCAACGACAGCAATAGCTGGCAATTATTCCCTTTCATTAGGGACAGTCCTTTTTAAGTTTTGTGGGGGGTTTTGAATTTTGATAACAAAAAGTAGCTATTCACAAACCATTGCTCCACTGCAGTCACACAACTGACAGAAACTGAAATTTTCCCCTAAGCTGACTGGAAAAAGATGTCCTAGAAGCAAGCAGAAATGGCTATGCCCCCTAAATTGCCCACTGTAATGTACAACCAGACATGGAGAGGATGGCACAGAAGATCTGGGCAAAGCAGCAGTGATATTTAATCATCAGTTCAGACCATCTGCAACTGTTTTGCATAAGCACATAAAGTTTATGGATTCCGAAGCTTCACGCAAGTTACCAGGTGCCTGGGGTTGGTTGCATTGTCCTCAGGTCCACCAGGGGCTGCTTTTTGCATTCTCTCTGGGCCAGGGTGCTCAACAAAAGGCACCATGCCCACACTTTCTGAGCCAAGCCTGGCACTGAGAGAGAGCTGCTTTTTGATTAAGCCAGAACACAGATTAAATGTTTAGAACTAAAGATTCTGAAAACAACCTAGGTAGGAAAGTAATTATCCCAGGGAGAGCACAGCTTCAGCTGCAGCCCTCTGCAGCACAAAGGAGAATTCTATCCCCTTCAACAACTAAGCTGGCCGGATTGCTGCCCTACAATCTCTTCTCCAATCTGCAGCAATCTTTTAAAACATAAACCAAGTTGTTTATGCTTGTTGTTCTGCTACTTCCCATTTTAAAACACCTAACGGCTTCCCGTGGTACTGAGAATAAAGTTCAAACATGTTAGGGCTCTGCCTCCTCCCCATAAGTGGCCTCCCTGTCCTTATCTCAACAGTCCCCTCTTCACTGGCCACGCTCTAACCATAGTGACTGAAACATGACAAGTCAGTTCTCACCTCAGGGTTTTCGTGTTGTTTTTCCCTTGGACTAACCTACCCTGCTATTCCCACAGCTCTTCACATGGCTGGATCGTTCTCGTCTCAAATGTCACTGCTCAGAGGGGCCTTCTGGAACCTTCTGAAGTAAATAAAATGGCTCTCCCGTTACTGTATTAGCCCATTTCCCCCCTTCATATCCCTATTTTAAATTATCTTGTTTTTGTTTATCTTGTATATTTGCTTCTTTAAGCATTCTTGTTTTTTTTGGTATTTGTTTTTCTTGTTTATTGCCTGTTTTGCTTCCTTGGCTATAATTTCATAAAGACAAGAACTGTGGCCATCTTGTGTATCATTCTATTTCCACTGTCTAGCATAACATCTCACATTTAGTAGGCATCTAATACATATACAATGAATGATTAAAAAATAAAAGGTTCAATGTGGAGCATTAATCCAAATGAAATTTACTAATTCCCCCCAAATGTGGATTGTCTCACACCCTGTGAGCATATGCCACAATGCCCTAGACACAACAGTGAATAGCATTCTATTTCTTCACCAACCCCTGGTGTATGATAAGAAACAATGGCAGAGGGAGACAAGACCAAGACAGAGAACTCACAGTCTGTCAAAGTTGCAGAGTTGGAAAATGTGCAAGGCCTGTGGGTCTGGTTTTGCCCAAACTGTCCTTGATAGGAGGATTAGATGGACCAGACATGGTAAACACTAATGCACTGGGGCCAAAGTGTGGTCTTAAGGGTCTAGCTAGGGTACAACACGCCATATGAGGCACACTTTGGCCCCAGTGCATTAGTGACTACCATGTCTGGCCCGTCTAATCCTCCAGTCCCAGCCATCCAGAGTCCTTGATAACGGTGAGTCAGCATTTGGGAGCTAGAGAGCACATACCAAGCCTAAAGGTGTGTGTGTTTGGGAGGTAAGGGCACAGGATATGAGAGAGAGCAAGCCAAGAGTCAAGCACAAGATAGGAACTAGACAGAGACATAAACAGGTCAAGAACAAGCATACTGGGCTCGGCACCTGTAGCTCAGCAGCTAGGGCACCAGCCACATATACCAGGGCTGCCAGGTTTAAACCCAGCCCAGACCTGCAGAACAATGATGACAACTGCAGCAAAGAAATGGCAGGGCATTGTGGTGGGCACCTGTGGTCCCAGCTGCTTGGGAGGCTGAGGTAGGAGAATCACTTAAACCCAAGAGTTTGAGGTTGCTGTGAGCCATGATGCCACAGCACTCTTCCGAGGATGATATAATGAGACTCTGTCTCAAAAAAAAAAAAAAAAAAAAGAACAAGCATACAGGGTCTCAGGTGACTGAGAGAATGTGGGCACAATGAACATGTATTCATAATGATGATCCTGAGACCACACTGTGACCTACTGAGAAAAGTTAATGTACATGTTAGAGAGATTGCCCCACAAAATGATAAACTACAACTTCTGCACATGTCAAAGAAGAGATGGCATCGTCATACACAAAGCACTACTCTAAACTATTTCGGCAGCAAGTAGTTTGGATCCTGAGACAAGTTTCTTTCCCTCTGGGCTCTGGTTTCTCCATGTGTAAACGGAGGAGGCTGGAATACATCATATCTAGGTTTCTCCTCGTTTTAGCATTCTCACCCCACTCACAGGCTTCAGTTATCTGGAAAATCTGTTTATGAGGAACACCACATTTTCCAACAATAACAGGTAAATGAGTTAGTCCAATTCAATACAGCCTGTACCATTTTTTTGAAAAAGGAACCTTATTATGGGTTTCTTTCCGCTACAATCCTCAATTAATCAGTGGGAATGTCTTTTTTTTTTTTTTTTTGTCCTCCTTTATTGCTGAGCTTCAGCATTCTGTTAATTCTTTGGCATTTCTATAATACCATCCTCTGCCCAACAGAGTTTACTTTTGGCCAGAGCCCCACTCCGTGTTTCAGCTTCTCTGTAAATAATTCTATAACCTTGAGATGTTCAAAAGTTTCCCTCATCAGTCGGGTAAGATATTAGCTGTTCCATTGGAAGCATTAATGTTCAGAGAGGCTGCCAAAAGATAACACAACAAATTATAACTAGAACACTTTTCTTTTTATCCAAAGCTGCAAAATATAATAGCATTCCAACATTATATACCAGCAGAGAACTGATATACTGCTAATGTTTAAGTCTATCAAAGATCCCAAAAGAAACTCTAAACTCTGATGCTCTTGCGGGGGGGAGGGGGAGGAGGTCAAATAAAAAATGTAATCAATCCACAATTTTATGTATCAATAGAATGAATAATGCCAAACTGTTTAATCATCAATCATATTTGCTTTTGGAATAAAGACAAGAGACACACCATGATACTCTGCTTGGTTTCTCAGTTCAATCATAGACTCTGGACACTGCTGGATAGTTAGCTAAAGAGAAGTCCAAGGAATCAAAGTAGATAATCTGCTTACTAGAAACCGATAATCTAAAATGAGTTAAAAGATGGAAATGCAGTATGGTAGTCTCACTAGATCCTTCACTAGTATCTGCCAAAACACAATGGAGCTGGAGTCCTAATACTTACAGATCAGTCACTCCTGGAAATCTATGGAAAATGGTGTGGAACCACAGGCATAAGTCATTTTATTGTATGACATTCTAGACACAGAATATCCATTTTTTATAAATTGAAGGATGGCAGTAACCCTTCATCATCCAAGTCTATCAGTGCTATTTTCCCAACAGTGTATGTTCTCTTCATGCCTGTATGTCACATTTTGGTAACTGTCACAACGTTTCAACCGTTTTTATTATATCTGTTAAGGTGATCTGTGATCAGTGATCCTTGATGTTACTATTATAATTGTTTGGGGGCATCATGAACCATACCATGTAAAACAGCAAACTTAACTGAGAGCGCCAGCCCCATATACCACGGGTGGCAGGTTCAGACCTGACCCCAGCCAAACTGCAACAACAACAACAAAAAAAATTAGCCGGGTGTTGTGGCGGGCACCTGTATTCCCAGCTACTTGGGAGGCTGAGGCAAGAGAATCGCCTAAGCCCAGAGTTGGAGGTTGCTGTGAGCTGTGACGCCACAGCACTCTACTGAGGGCGACAAAGTAAGACTCTGTATCTAAAAAAAAAAAAAAAGAAAGAAAGAAAAAGAAAGAAAAAATTGTTGTTTGTGCTCTGATTGCTCCAATGACTGGCCAGTCCCCCATTTTTCTCCCTCTCTTTGGGCCTCCATATGCCCTGAGAAACATCACTATTGCATCATGGCCAGTTAATAAGTCCACGATGATCTCTAAGTGTTCAAGAGGTTACAAATGATTTAGCTTTAGTAGAAGGCATGTCAAAAGCAACAAAAGATGGGTGGTGCCTGTGGCTCAAAGGAGTAGGGCACCGGTCGCATATACCAGAGGTGGCGGGTTCAAACACAGCTGGCAAAAAAAAAAAAAAAAGCAACAAAAGACTGAAAGCTAGGCCAAAAGATTGGCCTCTTGCACCCAAGTTGTGAATGCAAAGGAAAGTTCTTAAAGCAAACTGAAAGTGCTATTTCAGTAAACATACAAATAACAAGCAAGTCAAACAACCTATTGCTGATATGGAGAAAGTGTGAGAGCTCTGGATAAAAGATCAAACCAGCCACAACACTCCCTCAAGCCAAAGCCTAATCCAGAGCAAAGCCCTAACTCTCCTCAATTCTATGCAAACTGAGAAAGGTCTGAAAGCTGCACAAACAAGTTTGAAACTAGCCAAGGTTGGTTCATGGAGTTTAAGGAAAGAAGCCGTCTCCATAACGTGAAAGGGAAAAGTGAACCTAGATGGCTATATTAAACAACAGATTTTCAGTGTAAATGAAACAATGATGACATATAAGACCTTGATAGCCAGAAAGAAGTCAATTCTTAGCTGCAAAGTTTCAAAAAACAGGCTGACACTCTTGTTGAGGGCTAATACAGCAGGTAATTTTAAGTTAAAGACAATGCTCATTTCATCTATCTGAGGGCCCTAAGAATGATGCTAAATCTACTTGCCCTGGGCTATATAAATAGAGCAAAGAGCCTAGATAAGTGTATCTGTTCACAGAATGGCTTATGAATATTTTAAGTCCACTGTTGAGAACTACTACTCAAAAAAAAAAAAATAATAATAAGATTCCTTTCAAAATACTATTGCTCATTGATAATCTACCTGGTCACTCAAGAGCTATGATGCAGATGCATAAGATTAATGGTGTTTTCATACCTGTTAACACGCTATCCATTCTGCAGCCCATGGAACAAGGAGTAATTCTGACTTTCAAGTTTTAGTATTTAAGAAACCCATTCTTAAGGCTATCTCTTTCATGAATACTGATTCCTCTGATGAACCTGGGTGATGTAAATTAGAAACCTTATGGAATAGATTCACCATTCTTCATGCCATTAAGAACATTTGTGATTCATGGGAGGTCAAGATATCAAATTTTTTTTTTTTTTTTGGCCAGGGCCGGGTTTGAACCCGCCACCTCTGGTATATGTGGCCGGTGCCCTACTCCTTGAGCCACAGGCACCACCCTAAGACATCAAAATTAAAAGGAGTTTGGAGGGAACTGATTCCAACTCTCATGGATGACTTTGAGGGGTTCAACATTTCAGTGGATGAAGTAACTACAGATATGGTACAAATAACAAAAAAGAAATAGCAAAATAACTATAATTAGAAATAAAGCCTGAAGATATGACTGAATTACTGCAATCTCATCATAAAACTTGAACAGATAAGAAACTGCTTCTTATGGATAAGCAAAGAAAGTGGTTTAAGATGGAATCTGTTCCTGGTGTAGATGCTGTCAACACTGCAAAGGATTTAGGATGTTACATAAACTTAGTTGATAAAGCACCAGCAGGTTTTGAGAGGACTGACTCCAATTCTGAAAGAAATTTACTGTGGGTAAAATGCCATCAAATAGTGTCCCATGCTAAAAGAGAAATCTTTTGTGAAAGGAAGAGCTGATCAATGGGGCAAACTACATTGCTGTCTTATTTTTTTTAATTGCCACACCCAACCTAACCTTCAGCAACCACCACTGTGATCAGTCAATAGCCATCAATATCAATGGCAAAATAAGGACAATTCACTGAAGGCTCAGATGACTTTTAACATTTTTTAGCAATAAAGTATTTTCTAATTATGATATGTGCATTTTTTAGACATAACGCTATTGCACACTTAATACACTATAGCATAGTATAAGCATAACCTGTACTATATGCACTGGAAAATCAAAAAATTCATGTGACCTGCTTTATTAGGGGTGATCTGGAACTGAACCCTCAGAACCTTGGAGGTACGCCTGTATTTAGCTGAAGTATCATACTACAGAGCCAAATGGCTGGCCTTGGAGAAGGTAGAGGAGGTATCAGAATTCCTGCTACAACTTCTTCTAATTCCAGTTCCTCTACAGCTATACAAGACTCAAACCAAACCCAACCACTTCCTTTAGGACACTAAGTGGCGGGGTATGGGGGAGTAATTTGTAAATGAGATTCCTGGTACTAAATGAGAAGAAAACTGAGATGTCTTAGTGATAGTAAAGAGATCTCCAGGGAGGGGGGGAGATCTAGGGGAAAGAATTACCGTGTTGATGGCATAATTCTTGCTATCAATGACTGCTAACTGTGGCAGAACATGGTTGTGCTTTAACTACCAAGAACACTTCTATACTGTGGCTACTGTGGCATGTGTAGGTGACAAACTATTCTCATTTCATTGCATAACACTCTAAATCTTAATCTCCAAGGGACTAATAACCTTGAGAATACTGAAGTAGCTTTGTAGAATTCAAGAAAAACTTTTGTTTGTTTGTTTGGAGCATGTGTGTTATTTGCAATGATATCAACAAAGAAAATTACAGCTAATATCTACTGGGAACTTACTATGTGTCAGGCACTATATTACTTAGCACTACCCACACTGTCTCACTCAATCCTCTATTTTAACAAAAGATGGTGAAGTAGAAATTTTTTAGAAGATGGTACAGCAAAGATAGATATTATAATATAATCTTCATTTTAAAGATGAGACCTGAAGGTTAAAGTAATTAGCTGACCCAAGGTCACACTGCTAGCAAGTAGCAGAGCTGGGATTCAAACGTAGGCAATCTGAGTCAGAGTTTATGTTCATCTACTATACTAAACATCAAAAGACACCTAATAGGCACACTCAGAAAGGCATATGCTTTCTCCAATAGTGCTGAAAAGCCATTTTGAACCATCCATATTCTCCAAGATAGTCATTTTTATATAGGAAAACTTCTCTATTGAGTTAAACCCCTTATAAATTCAATCCCCCAATTTAAACAATAACACCAAATGAGAGAACACAGAAAGGTATGCCTGTCTTCCTCAAGTTCACCTCCAAAATGAGGAAGCCAACTCATTAAGACCTATCTCCAAGGAAGCTGGAATAGGAAGGACTGAAGTTTATGACTGGAGAAAGGTTCTCTGTTAGCCTATAGAAGAAATAAACCCACATTCGCCATGCCTATATGAGATCCACAATGATAAAAAGACCTAGAAGGAAGCTACTCATTTGACCAAGTCTTAGAGTCTAAACTTTAGGTGGTGGTGGGTGGAGCAGAAAGGAATGGAAAAAAGACTCCTGAAGATGCAGCACCCCCTCCACGAAGCCTTCCCCAACTTCCTACTGGCAGAGCTGTTGTGCCACATCTTGTTCATGCCGCCATAACAGCACCAACACGTGGAAGTTGGATTCCAAATCCATAGTCTACCCCTATTACACTATAAGCTCCTAATTCCAGTTCCTCTACAGCTATACAAAATGATGTGACACAATCATTTTCCTATCCAGACTGCAAGTTAATCACTTTCATATCCTAACACCTTCTTGACTCCTAAGAGAGGAACTAACCCTCTGCTCATGAGCTTGTATGATCCATGAGGAAAGAACCTTGTCTTTCATCTCCGAGCCCTTTCATCTTTGAGAAATAGCTCCAAGGCTTCTTTCAAGTGTGCTGAATATCAACACCCCTAACTAAAATGCAAAATTAGCCATGGGGACAGGCACAGAAGGAAGCAGAGAATTATGTGATACTAGAATACCTAGTCAGAATATTCAACAGACATATGAAACACAAATCAGGACTAGAGAGCTAACAGCTTTCTATGAAAAGGTACTAAAAGGAAAAGAATGAATAAGTTATTCTAAAAAGATGAGGAATAGGGTTAGAGTCAAACTCTAGTGAAGAGTAGAGAGAAATGAGGCCCAAGAAAATTTTTGGCAAAAGAACACTGTCAACATTCAAGAATGTGGGTTTTGGACATTTTATAAAATAACTGACCAGTACTCTTCAAAAATAAAAGACAAGAAGGGAGTAAGGAAATATGACAATTAGATGCCATGAAAGAGCACAGAAAAAAACCATTGTTGGAAATACTGGGACATGTGAATTAATGTTTTAGTAGCAGTTTAGCTACTAATATTATATAAATGTTAATCTCCTAGTTGTGTTCATTATGCAATGGTTATGTAAGATGTTAACTTTAGGGGAAGCTGGATGAGGAATATATGGAAATTTTGTAAATTTTCCTTAAGTTTAAAATTAATTCAAAATAAAAAGTTAAAAAAACCCAAAGAATATACGTTTTGTAGCTAGAGCAGCAAGAAATGATGACAAGGAAAGCCATTCAGAAACTGAAGTAACAGGTGTGAATCAAATTTTCCTGAAGTCTAACATGAAAGCAGAAATACAGACCAACAAATAGCTGGTAACAGAGCAAAGGCTTTCCAAAAGGGGAAACACCACAGCATAGTTGAAGGCATGTACCGATTCATTCAATCACTAAACCACCACTTAATTAGACATCAACTATGGCTGACACTCTGCTAGGCACTAGTTCCTACCTCTAAGTCTACAGTCTAGTAAAGAATGTGTGCAAGAAGGCACATAAATATGTTTTGTGAGTGTGAGAAGAATGAGCTAGAGGAAAGAGAGAGGATGAGAAGATGCAAAGGGAGAAAATGAATTTTTAAAAATCACTCAGGGGCCAGTCGTGGTGCCTCACACCTGTAATCCTAGCACTCTGAAAGGCCAAGGCAGGAGGATCGCTTGAGTTCAGGAGTTTAAGATCAGCGTGGGCAAGAGCGAGACCTCCATCTCTACAGGTGCATTATGGTGGGCACCCAGCTACTCAAGAGGCTGAGGGGGGATCACTTGAACCCAGGAGTCTGATGTGAGCTAGGGTGATGCCATAGCATTCTATCCTGGGGTACTCTACCCAGAGGCAACCGAGTGAGACTCTATCTCCAAAAAATAAAAACAAAAACATTAGACAAAAGACAAAATGAAAACACTCTGAAATGGACATATCAGTGAGAATAGCTCTTTATTATTCAGTCACACTTCTAACAAAAACTTCAAAAACTACTAAACTCATGCATAAAGAGCATACTTCATGATGCTGCAAAATGACATGATTAGAATCATATTCTTAGGGTTATAGGTAAGATGAGACTACTACAGAAGGAAAGATATATTTGAACACTGGTATTCAGGCTTTCAGTGATGTTTCTTATCCACACAGCAACAACAAAAAAGCAAACAGAAAAGCTCAATTACACAACTGCAACTACTGCACTAAGAACAAGACGAGAAATACAAATGATAAACACACAAGAAAAAAAATGCTTATTAAAGCAACCTTCAACTAATATTTTATATTCCTACTAGACTAACAGAAAAAAATATAACTAGTACTATCAAGATTGCAACAATTACAATGGAATATACAGTTTACAGTTAGTACTATAAACTGATAAAGGATTAACTCCACATGAACACTACGGATTACTTAACAATTTGCAGCTGAGAGGACCCCATACTCTCCTGCCATTCCCCCTCCCATTCACCCAAAGCTCTAAACATTTCACTCTGAAATATTAAGGGTTTTTGCTCCTTATAGTCCCAGTCAAGAATGACTGTCCTCAAGCTACTTAACTATCCACAGATCCTACTTAACCATCATCACCCTTTCTTCAAAGACCAAACCAAATCCATTCCCTCAACACATCCCCTCTCTAGGCACATCCAGTCTTTCCTTCCATTATACTCTCATGCTTTTATTCATACGGTTAGTTGTTTAAAGGCCTGTCTCATTCCCTAAGTCATGAATTCTTTGTTGTTGTTGTTGTTGTTGCAGTTGTCATTGCTGTTTAGCTGGCCTGGGCCAGGTTCAAACCCGCCAGCCTGGGGCTATGTGGCTGGCACCCCACCCAGTGAGCTATGGGCACTGCCCAAAATCATGAATCCTTAATAATTTTAGTACGTGCAATACTTAGCACAGGAGATGGCACATGATAAGAACTAACAACAGATGGAAGGAAGAAAAAAACACCACTATAATATTACCTCAAAGAACAAAAGCCCAGGAAGCACCTAAATACCCAAATTATAGAAAAACACTTTAGGGAAAAATGGTCTATCACTCACAAAAAAGCAAGCAAATATTAAAAATAAAATGAAAGCTATGCTATCTTTAATAACATAGAAAATATTTCTGGCTATGTTAAATTAAAAGCATAGAACACAACACAGTATGTATACAATGATTATAGCCACATCAAATACACAAGGACTATGAGAATAGAAAAATGTATGTTGAAGTGGGGTAGTTTTCCTCTTCTCAAATATTTTCTTTAATACTGTTCCTGTCAGTTTATCATCATAAAAAAAACCTTTATTTCAAAAGAAAGAAAGAAGAGAGGGATAGAAGCAAGTTTAGAGATTCCTCCAAGCCCCTGCAACCCAAGGGAAATGCTATTACTGATAGGTGCCAAGAGGTGTGGACGTCTGCAGTATCACCAAAACCAAGGGTCCCAACCCCAATTTGCCTCGAAGAGAATTCCTCTCATGTCACAAGCTGCACTAAATGTGAATTCTTTATTGCAAAACTTCGGAGGTAAGAACTTTTTCCAGACATCTGTGGAATTAGTATTAATGAGAGTGCCCTGGAGTTCATACCCATGCCTACGCAGCAGAAACTTCTCAGACAAAGCACTGCCAGGCACACTTCTTGATGAGATGTCTAAGCCTGAAGGCATCAAAGATGTAAATTTCCATATTGGAAACATAACTGGTTTCCTCTTGAAGACTTTTTCCATCACCTCCTGTCCACACTGTAATTCTCCAGTCTTCTCAAATGAATAGTTAACATATGTCAAGGATAGAAGGCATACACGGAGGTGCTTGGTGCCTAACTCAATTACTTGTAGAAGAACCAATCTCAGCAGAAAATTGGAATCTTCCCATGAAGTTACTCAAAAAATGAAAAAAAAAAAATTTGTGTGTGTGTGACAGGCTCTCACTCTTTTGTCTGAGCTAGAGTGCCACGATGTCCTAATAGTGCACTGCAACATCAAACTCCTAGGCTCAAGTGAGCCTCCTGCCTCATCATCCTGAGTAGCTGGGACTACAGGCGCACACCACCACATCCCGCTAATTTTCCTATTTTTTTGTAAAGACAGAGTCTCACTATGTTGCTCAGGCTGGTCTTGAACTCCTAGCTTCTCACCTCAGCCTCCCAAATGCTAGGATTATAGGTGCCTGGCCTCAAAATTAAATTTAATAAGCACCCCAAAAGAAAACCTTAATTTCTTTCTTTTCTTTATTAAAAGTGTTAAATACTTTTAATAAACAATTCCTCATGCTACATGTTACTTTTCCTTGCTTAGTCTCTGAATTTCAGGAGTGGAATTCACCTTAGTCTCTGCATTTTAGGAATGAGAAGAACCAGAAGTCATATGGTCTCCTAATTTTACAAGTTAAAAAAAAAATTATGTACAGAGAGGGAAAATGACTTGTCCTGAGTCACCCAGTTAAGCAATGATAAAGTAGGATTAAAACCCAAATCCCCGGTGGCACCTGTGGCTCAAGGAGTAGGGCACTGGCCCCATATGCTGGGGTGGTGGGTTTAAACCCAGCCCCAGCCAAAACTGCAAAAAAAAAGTTTGGGCGGTGCCTGTGGCTCAAAGGAGTAGGGCACTGGCCTCATATGCTAGAGGTGGCAGGTTCAAACCCAGCCCCAGCCAAAAACTGCAAAAATAAATAAATAAAAAGAAAGGAAGCTTTAAAAAAAAAAACCCCAAATCTCCCAGATTTTCAGCCCCAATTCATTGCATTATATCAAGCTTTTTTATTCCTTAAAATCTCTGGAGCCCTTGGCATAAATAATTAGTACCACAGAATTTTAAAGCTAGAAGGGACCTCAGAGAGAGTCTTAACTTAATCCCCACATTAAGCATATAAGGAAACTGAGGCCCAGAAAGATTAAGTGATTTGCTCTCAATCTCTTGAATGGCAGGGGAAAAGTATAACTTAAGAAAACCCACAAACCAATGCCCATGAGAAGGGAGGAGAATGTCTCAGCTGGAGAAAATTTTTAAAGGAATGTAGTTTGTTCTAGATCAGGGGATCACAATGTATAGTTCAGGGGTCCTCAAGCTTTTTAAACAGGGGGCCAGTTCACTGTCCCTCAGACCATTGGAGGGTCGGACTGTGGGTCCTGGGATGAGTCGGCTGCTAAGCAGAATAGGCAGCAGCAGCAAAAACACCTGGCAAGCCGGATAAATGTCCTAGGTGGGCCACATGTGGCTCATGGGCCGTAGTTTGAGGACGCCTGGTACAGTTCCTGAACCAGCTGCTTTGGCATCACTCAGGATCTGGTGAGAAATGCAAAATTTAAAGTACCACAGGAGACTAACTGAATCAAACTCTGAAGGTGAGTAAAATCAAATTAGCAACGTCATACCCTTATGTCCCCAAGATGTAAACTTCTGTGGTTCAGCTGAGTCTGCTTTCTAAATAATAACTATAATCAACGGATCTTAAGATTTATGCATTCCTCTATATGTGTACTCTACTTCAAATTTTTAACTTTTTAAAAATCTGAAAACAAAATAGAAAGGTACGTTTAGATGTTCAGTGGGTTTCAGTTCTGGCTCTGTTCTTTACTGGCTATTTGACTTTGGGCAGATAACTAAACCTCTCTAGCTTGAGTTTCCTTTTCTATAAAATAGGTGTGCCATCTACCTCGGAGGGCTTGAGAGTTAAACGTGAGAACTTGTCTGAAAGCACTTTGGCTCAACCTCTAGCATACTGTAGACAGACTACAGCACAGTGGTTAGGAGCCCCAGCTATAAAGTAAGACTGCCTGAGTACCCTGGCCCCGCCACTACTGGCTAGGTGCCTAAGATAGTAACTTTTTTGTATCTCAGTTTCCTCATTTGCACAACAAGGATTAAAAATAGTATCTTCTTCAGCTGGGAATGATGGCTCACACCTGTAATCCTAGCATTTTGGGCGGCTGAGATAGGTGGATGGCTTGAATTCAGGAATTGAGACCAACCACAGCAAAAGTGAGACCTCATCTCTACTAAAACAGAAGAACTAGCCAGATGCTGAGCCTGGCACCTGTAGTCCCAGCCTACTTGCTGGCTAAGGCAAGATCTCTTGAGCCCAAGAGTCTGAGGTTGCTGTGAGCTATAATGATGCCACAGCACTTCACTCAAGAGGACAGAGTGAGACTCCGTCTCAAAAAAACAAACAAAAAACCCCCACAACACTAACTTCCACATATGGTTGTTATGAGGATTTAGAGATGCTGTAGGTAAGTAAAGCATCTTTCATGT
This sequence comes from Otolemur garnettii, assembly GCF_000181295.1. Taxonomy (NCBI): domain Eukaryota; kingdom Metazoa; phylum Chordata; class Mammalia; order Primates; family Galagidae; genus Otolemur; species Otolemur garnettii. Next base: position 639,317 of record NW_003852418.1, on the reverse strand, counting down.
CTATAAAATCTTACTGTTTTCAAAGAGCTTTGGCATCCAGAAACTTACTTGTTCATGACTTTCCCCAAAAGGATATGTGCATTTGACTGAGTATGGACTAGATTCCAGACTCTACCATCTTTTAGGAAGCAAAAGAGTGGACACAGATCTTACAGAAAGGAAATCACATGAAAAGTACATGTGGGAAATGAACAGAGCTGGAAATAAGGAGACCAGGATTCTGATTTCAGTTCTTCCCATCACCTTGGCCTACAACCTCAGGTAAGTTTCTCTATCAGACTGGGGTTCACGTTTCCTCTGTAAACAAGTGGGCTGAATCACATTACCTATAGCATCTCTCAAAATAAAATACAAACTCTATATCATGGCCCAGAAGGAAGGCCCACATAATCTGTCATCTGCCTCTATCTCTGCCTTCATCACCTACCATTCTCCTGCTCACTTGCCCCATTCCAGCTACCTCTATCTTCTTCCTGGTCCTCTAATAGGCTGTTCCCTTTCCCTCTATCACTGTGCCCCCTTCATATGACTGCTCCTTCTCAACCTTGAGTCCTTTAATATCCAGTCCTCGGAATTCTTCTCCAACCACATTATCCAAAGGAGCAGATCCTATTCCCCACTCAGATGTTATTTTCTATAGCAGCACTGTCCAGTAAAAATAAAAGCTGCAAACGGACCACTTAATGTAAGTTTGCATTTTCCGATAGCCACATTAGAAAAGTTTTTTAAAGGTGACACTAATTTGAATAATGTATTTTCTTTAGCCCAATGAATCCTAAGTGGTATATTTCAACATGTAATATAAAAATTAAGATATTTTACATTATTTTCACCTATTATCCAAAATACAATCATTTAATCAATATAACCAATAATCAGTAACCAAACCAGTAACTGATGTGATCAGAATGACCATGCAGTCAGTATGTTTAAACTTACTTATTTCATACTAAGTCTTCAAAATTCATGGAGACTTTAAACTTACACCACTTCTCAATTCAGACTAGTCACATTTCAAGCGTTTGACAGCCATATATAGCTAGTAGCTACCATGTTAGGCAGTGCAGCTCTGCCTCTCACATGGTGGACCTTATTGAATCACAAGACGGGGGATGGGCCGTGGATTTGGGAGTAGCAGTCAGAACACCCTGAGCTCTAATCTTAGCTTTTAGTTTCCAACTGTCCTTGGACAAGTCTTTTCTGCCCTCTGGGCCATGGTTTCCCCATAAGAACCCTAAGCAAGAAGGACAGGAAGATTCCTAGAAACCCATCCCTGGCTAAAATCCCAAACGTCTCTGAAATGCCACAAATGACATGGGCACAGCTTTCTACACTTTAAAATGAGCTCTCAAGTATTTGGTGTTGCCCTCAAATACCCTATGAGGCAATTATTCCTATCTCCATTGTGTAGATATAAAAACTGAGGCTCAAAGAAAGGGCAACGACTTGTCCAAAAGCCACACAGCCACTCATTGGAAAACATTGGGTTCAAATCCAAGAGAGACCAGTGCCACCACCACCTCAATGTTGGGGGGAGAAGCGAGCTGAGAGGGGATGGTTATGAAAACAGAACAATTTGAGGCTTCAGGGGAGTTGAAGGGAACCAGGCCTCAGGGGTAGGGAGTGGAGGTGAAAGAGTTCAGGCCTTGAGAAAGAATCAATTGAAAGAGTCCACCAGGGCCTCTGGAAGTGAAGACAAACGAGAGTCTAGGACCCCGGATGGCATGACAAGAGAGAGGGCCTGGGAGTGAGATGAGTGGTGGTGAGATGAAGGGTCTCTGACCCCGTGCCCCTGCATGGGTGAGGAGGTCGTCCTTCAGCCCTTCTCCCCCTCATACCTGGTAACTCAGAAGTTCGCCCACGTCCATGGTCCCCGGCCCCGCCAACAACCGGTACACTGGTTCCCTCCACTTGCTCCTAGACTGCTGGGGCCTCAGCAGCTGCTCCTGCCACACTGCTGTAAAGCGCCACGAGTAGGGCCGCAGAGCCAATGGGGTAAGAGTGCTCCACGAGTGAGCGGGCCACACTGCGGTAAAAGGCAGCGGTACCGTAAAGCGCGCCACATTTGCGACAGTACTGCTTCCGCCCAGCTCCTCAAGGGGGCGGGGAAAGGGGCGGAGACTTGGGGAAGGGAGGATGGCCCCAAAGCTACCGACTTTTTATTGTGCGCCCGAAAGTCCAAGGCGAAGGGCTAATAGTTGACCTGCGCTCTCACAAACTTCCTGTGATTTCTCCTCTTTTTATCCACATTTCACGGATAAGGAAACGGAGGCTCAGAACAGCACTATATTTACTAGCCGTACTACACTCTACAGTACTTAACTAATGAGCATTTGAAATGTGGCTGGTCTGAATCGAGATATGCCGTAAGTAAAATACATATTGGATTTCTGAGACTTAATATTGATTATATGTTAACATGACATTTTTGGATATATTGGATCAAATAAAATATATGATAAAAGTAATTTCCCTCGTTTCTTTTTACTTTTTAAATGTGATTTAGTAGAAAATTTTAAATTGCATGTGTGGCCGGGCATGGCGGCTCACATCTGTAATCCTAGCACTCTGGGAGGCTGAACCAGGTGGGTTGCTTGAGCTCTAGAGTTGGAGACAAGCCTGAACAAGAGCAAGGCCCCATCTCTACCAAAAATAGAAAAACTAGCTGGGTGTTGTGGCAGGCGTCTGTAGTCCCAGCTCCTAGGGAGACTGAGGCAGGAGGATCGCTTGAACCCAAGAGTTTGACATTGCTGTGCTCTATGATCACACCAAGGCACTCTACCCAAGCTGACAGAGTGAAACTATGTCTCAAAATTAAAATTAAAATGGCACCTTCCCTGATATTTCCCCTGCAGCATCTGGCCCAGTTTCTTGCACATAGACTGTGCCCAATAAGTGATGGTTAATTTTTTTTTTTAATTGTATATGTGGTTCTCATTGTATGAAGCATTTCTAACAGAGAGTGCTGGCTTAGAAAGGGACTTGTCCAAGGCTATACAACTATTACTTTCTTAGAGTGGCTTCTTCAATTCCCTCCTGGTCCAAGCTAGCAGCCCCTCTCCTCATTATTCCCTATCCTAGCACCTCCTCCACTGCATCTATGATTCAGTCTGTAATTTTATACTTAATGATTGACTAGTTTACTTAAAGCCTCATTGACTAGCATACAGGCTCCATGAGAGCAGGGATTGTGTACGTGGGTCACTAAAAAAGTTTTAAGACTGTCTTTGTTATGGTTCATTATTTCACTTCCGGGAACCAGTATCCATTCTGATTCACCTGTGCAAGTTCCATCCATGCAGATTTTACATTTCTTTTTTTTTTTTTTAAGAGACAGAGTCTCACTTTATTGCCTTCAGTAGAGTACTGTGGCGTCATAGCTCACAGAGCAACCTCCAACTCCTGGGCTTAGACAATTCTCTTGCCTTAGCCTCCCAAGTAGCTGGGACTACAGGAGTCCATCACAACTCCCAGCTATTTTTTGTTGCAGTTTGGCTGGGGCTGGGTTTGAACCCACCACCCTCAGTATATGGGGTCAGCTCCCTACCCACTGAGCAACAGATGCCGCCCAAATTTAAATTTCTTGATTTTTGGGTACTTCAAAACTTTCGTAATGATGTACATATGTCATGTACAACACTGTATTATCCCCTAAGCCTAGCACAGTGTCTGCTAGAGGCAGATGTATCTCAATGGGCCTTGGGGGCCATGATAAAGAAACTGGATTTTATGATAACAGCATTGAGAAGATTTTTTTTTTTTTTTTGTAGAGACGGAGTCTCACTTTATCACCCTTAGTAGATTGCCGTGGCAGCGTCATACTGCTCACAGCAACCTCCAACTCCTGGACTTAGGCGATTCTCTTGCCTCAGCCTCCCGAGCATTGAGAAGATTTTAAGCCGGGTAGTTTTGAGACGAGGTTTATATTTTTTAAGGATCACCTATGCAATCTGCTTTGAACTGAGTTTATTTGTATGTCATTTTCCCTTCTCCTTAGACATGAATATAGACTGTGCCTTGCTCAAGAAAACAGGCCAGAGTAATGGTAAGAGTGTACCATTTGGACACAAACAGACCTGTGCTGGAGCCAGCTTGTAAAGACAGGCTTACAAAAGCCCATGGTTAAATTTTCAGGAAGTTTGTGAACTAATTGGCATCAAGTTAATTGCTTGAAATCACCACGACAAGAGTATTTACGCCATGTAAATCAGCAAAGACTGCAAATCAGTGTTGTTACTGTTGTTTTCCAGAGAGCCAATTGTTAACTATCTGCCGGCACACCCCTGATTCTGGTTCTAGTCAAAGTTCTACCACATCTGGCTGTATGCCCTTGGCATATTAATATCTCTCTCTCTCTAAATTGCATTTCCCTCCCCTGTAATGTGACTCATTCATTCATTCAACACGTGTTTAGTGAGAGTGACTCAATCCTACTCTCAATTCTGGGCTCTGAGGAGGTAGAAGTTTAGAAAATAAAGTTCTTGACTTGTTGGAACCTACATTCTAGTTGGGGAGAAAATGTTGTGGAGAAAATATTGTTAGGAGTTTCATTTTATAGATGTGGAAACGGGCAAACCACTTCACTTCTGCATGCCTGATTTCCTCACCTGCAAAGTGGAGATTCTACCTAATCTACCTTATAAGGTTACAGGGGGTTTATATGAGATGCTTCATGGCATGCAAAGCTGTTAGCATAGTACCCGGCATAGACAGGTGCTCAGTCAATGTTCAAACATCAACGTTAATATTATGAGGAGTTGAGTGAGGTGTAGGCAAAGGAGAGGGCAAGAGGGGAGGAATCAGAGCATTCCTTACACGCTTTTCTTTTCAGGCATTTAATTTTGCCTTGGTATTTTTAAAAACCAGCCTTAAAAATATAGAAATATGAGGCAAAATCCTCTGAAAACCAAGGTGGTGAACACCCTGGAATGAGGATAATGTACTGTGCTGGGAAGGTGTCCTAGAGGAGTTACCATTTGGAATGGGGTTTAGAGGATGAGAAGAGTTTCCCAAGAGGACATGGTAGGAGAATAGAGACTCTGGCAGAGGAAGCAGCATGAGCAAAGACATGGAGATCAATTTTTTTTCTCATGAACAGGGCATAGAATGTGTGGAGGAAATGGTAGGAAGTAGGCAGGAGAAGATCACAGACGGGGTTAACAGATTTAGCAAATAAAAATACAGGATACCCAGTTAAATCTGAATTTCAAGTAAACAATGAATTTTTTAGCATAAATGTGTCCCATGCAATATTTAATAACCTCCTAAAAACTTTCTTTTGCTTATCTGAAATTCTGATTTCACTGAGTATTCCTTTATTTTATCTGGCAACCCTAATATCGGAAGACTTTGAATGCCATATTCAGAGCTTTCAATTTTATCTTGAGGAGAAAGTCCATTAATAATTCCTTGGGAACCTCCCCAGGGATGAGGCTTGGGGTACTCATCCTTCAACTCTTAGCTAAACACCACACATCACAGAAGTCTTCCCTAAATACAAGATCTAAGACAGCCCTTCCCACCCTTCCAGATTTTTTATCAACACTCTTCACCATTATGTTCAAAACACTTATGATTTCTGTTTCTATATTTATTTTCTTTTAACTCATCTGGGGTCTGCTTTCCCTTCCAGATTCTAGGCTCCAAAAGACCAGAGACTGCTGTATTCTTTACCATGGTAACCACAGATTCTAACACAATACCTGGCAATTAATTGATAATCACTAAATAGTTGCTGATTTAATACATAAGACAATCAGGCCAGGTGTGGTGGCTCATGCCTATAATCCAAGCACACTGGGAGGTCAAGATCAGGGAGCTCACCTGAGCTCAGGATTTTAACACCAAACTAAGCAAAAACAAGAACCGTCTCTACCAAAAAATAGAAAAACTAGCCATCTGGGTGTCATGGCAGGCACTTGTAGTCCGAACTACTCAGGTGGCTAAGGCAAGAAGATCACTTAAGCCCACAAGTTTGAGGTTGCTGTGAGCTATAATGACACCATGGCACTCTACCCAGGATGATAGAGTGATACATTATCTCCAAAAAAATACATAAGCCAGTCAGTCTACTGATTGATTCACTTATGCATTCATTCCTGGCCAAAATACTATCAAATACCTTCAAATTCCTACCCGAAATCCTAATAATGTGAGTATTTTAGGTTTTTTAATTATTGTTTCAGGTTAATTTGAGGGTACAAAGAATTAGGTTACAATATTTGCATTTGTTAGGTAGAGTCCCTCTTAAAATTGTGTCCCACCCCCAAGAGATGTGCCATACACCCTAACATTGTGCCCATAAAGTGGGAGCACACCCACCCCCCTTCCTACTCCCCTCTCCTCACTCCCTGGTTCCCCCAACTGCCACCTTGAATTGATTTGAGTTTTTCTCTTATGTAGGTGTATATTAATATGAAGTCTACTGGCTTCATATTAGTATTGAGTACATTGGACTTTTGCTTTTCCATTCTTATTTATTTACTTTTTAGAGACATAGAGTCTCACTTTGTCACCCTCAGTAGAGTGCTGTAGTGTCACAGCTCACAGCAACCTCCAACTCTTGGGCTTAGGCGATTCTCTTGCTTCAGCCTCCCAAGTAACTGGGACTACAGGGGCCCACCACAATGCCCAGCTTTTTTTTGTTTTAATTGCAGTTTGGCCAGGGCCAGGTTCAAACCTGCCATCCTTGGTATAGGAGGCCGGTGTCCTACTCACTGAGCCACAGGTGCCACCCCTGCTTTTCCATTCTCGTGATACTTTACTAAGAGGGTGTTTCAATTCCAACCTGGTTAATACAGAAGATGTAAAGTCTCCGTCTTTTTAAATGAGTGAATAGTATTCCATGGTATACACATACCACAGTTTGTTAATCCATTCCTGGGATGGTGGGCATTTGGGTTGTTTCCACATTTTGGCAATTGTAAATTGAGCAGTGATAAACAATCTAGTGCTTATGTCCTTATGGTAAAATGATTTTTTTTTCCTAGGTAGATGCCTAGTAGTAGGATTATGGGATCAAATGGGAGGTTTGAGTTCCTTGAGGATTCTCCATACTTTCTTCCAAAGAGTCTATATTAGTTTGCAGTCCCATCAACAGTGTAAAAGTGTTCCCTTCTCTCCACATCCACATCAGCATCTACAGCTTTGAGACTTTGTGATGTGGGCTATTCTCACTGGGGTTAGGTACTATTTTAGGGTGGTTTTGATTTGCGTTTCTTTGATGATCAGGGACAATGAGCGTTTTTTCATGTTTGTTAGCCATTTGTCTGTCTACATCAAAGAAGGTTCTGTTCATATCTCTCTCCCAGTGGTAGATGGGATTGTTTGCTCTTTTGTTGTTGATTAATTTGCGTTCTCTGTGTTAACCCTTTGTCAGATTCATACGCTGCAAATATCTTTTCCCATTCTGAAGGTTGTCTTTTTGGGTTACTTGTTGTGTCCTTACCTGTCCGGAAGCTTTTCAGCTTAATTAAATCACATTTGTTTATTTTTGTTGTTGTTGCAATTGCCACTGAAGTCTTCATCGTAAAATCTTTCCCCAGTATGACATCATCAAGAGTTTTTCCCCACACTTTCTTCTAAGATTTTTATCATTTCATGTCTTAGATTTAAATCTTTTATCTATCTTGAGTCAATTTTTGTAAGTGGTGAAAGGTGTGAGTTCAGTTTCAGTCTTTTACATGTGGTTTTCCAGTTCTTCCAGCACCATTGGTGGAATAGGGAGTCTTTTCCCACTGCATGCTTTTGTTTGGTTTGTCAAAGATCAGACAGCTATAATAGACTGGTTTCATCTCTTGGTTTTCTATTCTGTTCCATGTGTCTATGTCTCTATTTTTGTGCCAATACTATGCTGTTTTGATCACTGTTGACTTGTAATATAACCTGAATTCTGGTGGAGTGATGCCTCTGGCTTTGTTTTTATTACTAAGAATAGCCTTGGCTATACAGATTTTTTCTGGTTCATACAAAATGAAGTACTTTTCGGTTCTTCAAAGTATGATGTTGATATTTTAATGGAGATTGTGTTAAATCTGTAGATTGTTTTGGGTAGAATAGACATTTTAACAATGTCATTTTAACATACCTAGCCAAGAGCATGGCATGTTCTTCCATTTGTGAATGTCTTCTGCTATTTATTTTCTTAGGGTCTCATAATTCTCTTTCTCAATATCCTTCACCTCTTTTGTTAGGTGTATTCCTAAGTATTTCATTTTCTGTGAAGCTACTATAAAGGGAATTATGTCCTTAATTTGCTTCTCAACTTGACTGTTATTGGCGTATACAAAGGCTACTGATTTGTGGACATTGATTTTATACCCTGAAACATTACTGTATTTCTTGATTACTTCCCGGAGTTTTGTGTTTGAGTCTCTGGGATTTTCTAAGTATAAGATCATATCATCAGCAAATATTAAAAGTTTGACCTCTCCTCTGCCCCCATCTGGATGACCTTTATATCCTTCTCTTGTATGACTGCATTGGCTAGAACTTCCAGAATTACGTTAATAGTAGTAGTGACAGTGGACATCCTTATCTGGTTCCAGTTTAAGTGGAAAAGTTTTCAGTTTTACTCCATTTAGTATGATATTAGCTGTGAATTTGTCATAGATAGCTTCAGTTGTCTTAAGAAATGTGCTATCTATCCCTATTTTCTTAAGTTTTCTTGTTAGAAAAGGATGCTGAATTTTATCAAATGCTTTTTCTCCATCAATAAGAAGATCATATGGTCTTTGTTTTTGCTTCTACTGATATGGTGAATTATATTTATGATTTGCATATGTTAAACCAGCCTTGTATCCCTAGGATGAAGCCTACTTAATTGTGATGTATAATTTTTTTATTGTGTAGCTGCAATCTAAAAGCTCAGATTTTGTTGAGTATTTTTGCATTGATATTCATTAGTGAAATGGTCTGTATTTCTCCTTTATAGTTGAGTCCTGTCCTGGTTTTAGAATCAGGGTAATGTTTGATTTATAGAACGTGTTGGGGAAGCTTCCTTCTTAATGTTTTGGAATAGGTTCTAAAGTGTAGATACAAACTCATCTTTGAAGGTTTGATAGAATTCTGGTGTGAAGCAGTCTGGTCCAGAACTTTTTTTTTATTGTTGTTGTTGTCATTGGAAGCTTTTTTACTGTTTCTTCAATTTCAGTGCTTGATACTGGTCTGTTCAAGAGATCTTTTTCTTTCTGGTTAAGTCTACGGAGATGGTGTGATTCCAGGTATTGGTCCATTTCCTCTACATTGTCAAATTTCTGGGCATAGAGTTTTTTGTAGTCAGAAATAATCTCTTGTATCTCTCTGGTAACAGTTGTTATTTCCCTCTTTTCATTTCTGACTGAGTTTGTTAAAGATTTTACTTTTCTGTTTCTAGTTAATCTGGCCAATGGTTTATCAATTTTATTTATCTCTTCAAAGAACCACCTTTTCTTTCATTAATTTTCTGAATGATTCTTTTGTTTTCAATTTCATTTCTTTCTGATTTAATTATGGTTATTTCTTTTCTTCTGCTAGATTTGGAATTGTATTGCTCTTCCTTTTCCATTTCTTTAAGATGACTCATTAGATTACCAATGTGTTCTATTTCTATATTTTGGATCTAGGTGTCTAATACAATAAATTTCCCTCTTAGGACTGCTTTTGCAGTGTCCCATAGGTTTTGGTAGTTTGTGTCTTCATTGTTATGTTCAAGGAAGTTGATGATTTACTCCTTTATGTCTTCCTTGACCTAAATGTCATTCAGCATAAGATTGTTTAGTTTACATGCCTTTGTGGGGGAATGAAAATTTTTGCTGGAGTTGAGTTCCAATTTTATTGCCTTGTGGTATGAGAAGATACAAAGTATAATTTTCAATTCTTTTAATTTTGTTGAGATTTTATTTATATCCTAGGATATGATCTATTTTGGAGAATCTTCCCTGGGCTCATGATAAAATGTACATTCCTTAGCTTTGGAATGGTGTGTTCTGTATATGTCTGTTAAGCACAGTTGTTCTAAGGTCATGTTCAAGTTTCTTGTATCTTTGTTTAGTTTCTATTTAGAGCATCTGTCTGGCTCTTTAAGAGGAGTGTTAAAGTCTCCTGCTATCAGGGTGTTATAGGATATCATATTGGCTCAAACCAATTAAGGTCTGTTTCATAAATCTGAGAGCATTTAAATTGGGAGCATAAATATTTAGAATTGAAATGTCCTCTTGTATTATTCCCTTGATCTGTATGAAGTATCCATCTTTGTCTTTTTTTACTTTCCTTGCTTACTTGAATTCTTCTTCCCCTTCTGGGATACCTTCTGTACTAGTTCTCCATGGCTCCTGCCCTCTTCTCAGGCTCCTAGAGTCTCCTACTGCCTGCCTGTGCCCCTCAGAGTGATGTTTCAGGGCAGGGCTCCCCAGCCAGACGTAGCTGGAGACCTTTCTTCCCAGTCTCACTAAGGGTGGCTGTAAAGGAGATGTCTCCATTTGGCCATCTTGCTCTGCCTACGACTATTTCAGTTTTAAAGATATGGAAATGAATGTTTAGAAGACCTATGTACAATGCACCAAACCGTCCAAAAATGTGTGGTGGTGGTGATGATTTCAGAGTGGCATCCACGAGGTAGCTAGGGGAAGAGCACTACCTGGAAGACCAAGTGCTGGGCTGTAACCTTTTAAAGAAATGTAGAAGACTTGGGCGGCACCTGTGGCTCAGTGAGTAGGGTGCTGGCCTCATATACCAAGGGTGGTGGGTTCAAACCCAGCCCCAGCCAAACTGTAACAAAAAATAGCTGGGCACTGTGGCGAGCGCCTGTAGTCCCAGCTACTCAGGAGGCTGAGGCAAGAGAATCACCTAAACCCAAGAGCTGGAAGTTGCTGTGAGCTGTGACGCTGTGGCACTCTACCAAGGGCAATGAAGTAAGACTCTGTCTCAAAAAAAAAGAAAAGAAATGTAGAATACTTATCCTTTCCAGAAAGTTTTTAAATAACTGTGAGCTGTCTGGGTCCCTTAAACTTCAAGCTTGCAATGCCCCAAGAGGTAATCAGAGTTGCCTTCTCCATTTTTCACTGCCCCAGTAAATTATTTATTAGAACAGCCTTTAAGGAAATATCCTCAAAAAAATCTCATGAAGTATATTTATCACCAATATTGAGCTCCTACTTTGGGATCTTGAGCTGATTTGAAACATACAACACTGCTGAGGAAATTCTGACTCCTCTGTTTAGGCACTAAATAGGTGGAGAAGAGTTATAGAGTGGGAAATGGGAAGGTGAATATGTTTTCCGGAGACTAGAGGCAATTTCTGGAGTTCAGGAGAAGTCTATTCCTTCTACTTCTCATTCCCAAAGTTGAAGTCCATTCTGTATTCTATAATATTTGTAAATAATTATGAACACTGAAATGTAGGTGCTTTAGTTACTTGCCTATAGTCATAGTAACTGGCAAGGCTCCAATTCAAATCTGTCTGACTATGCATTTCACAGAAGGGATTTGGGCTCAGTTAACCTTTCAAATAGTACTGGCACTTATGATCCAGGCACAGGAGATTATTGACTGCTGAAGAGTAATTATCTCAGCAGGTCTCGATTAGACACAAGGAGAATTTATGTTCTTAGATACACTGTGAGCCAAGTACAAACTCAACAGTCATGGATATGCAATGAAAAGGAATTATTTGACAGAGGAGTGGGAAGGTATTTAAGATGTGATAATGGAATTGCAATGATGTTATTAAAAGAGTCTTCATCTTTTAAAGATACATACTTTAAATTATTAAAAATAATATGAGGGCAGCGCCTACAGCTCAGTGAGTAAGGCACCTGCCCCATATATCGAGGGTGGCAGGCTTGAACTCAGCCCCAGCCAAACTGCAACAAAAAAGTAGCCGAGCGTTGTGGCAGGTGCCTGTAATTCCAGCTACTTGGGAGGCTGAGGCAAGAAAATCACCTAAGCCCAAGAGCTGGAGGTTGCTGTGAGCTGTGACACCATGGCACTCTACCAAGGGCAACAAAGTAAAATTCTATATCTAAAAATAAATAAATAAAATAAATCAAACTGTTAAAAAATGATATGGTGAGTGGAATTTGCTTCAAAATAATCAGGTGGGGGTAAGCATGAATTTGAGTGGAATAATAGATGAGAGAATTATTATTGAATTGATAATTGTTGATGGGGAATTTGCTTCAAAATAATCAGGTGGGGGTAAGCATGAATTTGAGTGGAATAATAGATGAGAGAATTATTATTGAATTGATAATTGTTGATGGGGATTGAGAGATAAATTGGAGTTTATTCTTCTGGCAACAGGGTGGCAGCAGCGATTCCAGGTACAACACTACCAAGAATAAGAGAGATCATTTTTTCCTGAGGCTCTTTCTTAGATGAAGGGAAAAGGAAGAAAGGATGCTGGTAGGGCCCAACTGTGTCCCTTGCACAAAGAAAGGATTTTGTGGTCAAGCATGTTAGACAGGAAAAAAGAAGTATGTGTGTGTTCCATACCACATGTATGTATGGGAAAAGCCATAAAACCAGCACTCACAACGGCCCATAAGAATGTAAAAACTTAATAAACCCATAATTCTGAGAAGCTCTCTCCATCAATGCCCCACAACAATGATCCTCATGAGTTAGGCCTTAAGAAATGTTTTAATAGGCTCGGCACCTATAGCTCAACCGGCTAAGGCGCCAGCCACGTACACCTAAGGTGGCGGGTTCGAATCCCCAGCCCGGACCCACCAAACAACAATGACGGCTGCAACCAAAAAATAGCCGGGCATTGTGGTGGGCGCCTGTGGTCCCAGCTACTTGGGAGGCAGAGGCAGGGGCTTCGCTTGAGCCCAGGAGTTGGAGGTTGCTGTGAGCTGTAATGCCATGGCACTCTACCCAGGGGGACAGCTTGAGGCTCTGTCTCAAAAAAAAAAAAAAAAAAAAGAAATGCTTTAATAATAAGGGATAAGGAGAACTATTTGGGCTGTCACCATTGGAGGTCTGTAAAAGGACATTGGTCAAAACCATTTTGGGTTTGGGAAGTAAGAAGATTCCCTAGTTAGTAAGCTGAAGCAGTTGTTCATTACCCAGCCTTGGCACTAAGGATGTGTAGTACGGTAGAACCTTCATAGTTGACCACTTCCCTACACTGACCACCTGCTTAGGTTGACCTAATTTTCATCGACTGGGCACATACCACATGTATGTATAAGTAGAATAGGCTTAGTTCTTTATGTTGACCACCTCCATGTGTTTGTTATAGTCCCTTGGATGGTCAGCTTACAGAGGTTCTACTATAGTGATGCATTGCTTTGTAACAAGTTACTCCAAAATATAGTGGCTTAAAATAACAATGAGTATTTATTATCTCATGCAATTTCACTGAATCAGGAATTTAGAAGCAGCATATGGCATGGTGCTGGCTAGTGTCTCTCATAAGGTTGCAGTCAAGATGTCAGTCACTTCAAGATGGCTCACTCGTATAGCCAGCAAGTTGATACTGGCCGTTGACTGGAAACCTCAATTCCTTGCCATGTGTTTTTTTGAGACAGTGTCTCAAGCTGTCACCCTGGGTACAGTACTGTGGCATCATAGCTCACAGCAACCTCCAACTCTTGGGCTTAAGCGATTCTCTTGCCTCAGCCTCCCAAGTAGCTGGGACTACAGGCACCGGCCACAACACCTGGCTATTTTTTGGTTGTAGTTGTTATTGTTGTTTGGCAAGCCTGGGCTGGATTCGAACCCGCTGGCTCCAGTGTATGTGGCTGGTGCCCTAGCTGCTTGAGCTATAGGTGCCAAGGCCCTAAATTCCTAATGAACAAAAACAGTGAAATAATGAACACTTACCATTTTACCCTCCTAAGTTTTTAGGTATTTTGTTGTCCATCAAGAGATTATACAAAGTCCAAGCAGGTTAGGTACCAAAGAATGACATTCCCATCACTATGACCATTTTTTTTTTTTTTTTTTGAGACAGAGTCTCACTATGTCGTCCTCCGTAGAGTACTGTGCATTTTAGCTCACAGCAACCTCAAACTCTTGGGCTTAAGTGATTCTCTTGCCTCAGTCTCCCAAGTAGCTGGGACTACAGGTACCTGCCACAATGCCCGGCTATTTTTTGGTTGTAGTTGTCATTGTTGTTTGGCAGGCCCAGGCTGGATTCAAACCTGCCAGCTCCAGTGTATGTGGCTGGCACTCTAGCCACTTGAGCTACAGGCACAGAGCCCACTATGACCATTTAATAAACTGAGCATCTGATCAACACTCATTAGATGCCCTGAATTATTCCCAGCAGATATCAATGAAATTACACCAGCAAAAATGAAGGCAAGGAATGTTCCTGCCCCCCTATCAGTAAGAGGGGTGACTGCTAAATTCACACTTTCTCATAGAGCAGTGGTTCTCAGCCTTCCTAATGCCACAATGTATTTTCATTGTTTGAAGGAGGTCAAGCCTCACAGGTTGAGAAACGCTGTCATAGAGGATCATAAGCACATTAGTATACTCAAAGCTCTGAGGAATCCAGGTAGAAAACTGTTTAACTTTTTTTCACCCAATGTTTTCCAAGGTCATGTGACCACAGAAACCACTTTTCATGTAACACGTTAATATCCTGTGGAACCAATGTTAGGAAAGACGTACCTTAAGAAAAATGTATCTAACCTTCTTGGAAATTTTAGAAAATCTCTGCTCGCAGTGAAATCACAAATTTTTGCTTAGAAAAAATATACATACTGTGTCTATATTTAAAAAGATATAAAATTTGCTAAACCTGACATCCTGAGCATAAAAATGATGGTACATTGACGTTAATTAATTCTCTATGACTCAGAGCTTCCATCTGCCCCAGTACAAGAATCTCAGCCCAGCTCTCATGAACGACTGAGTTATTTCTCAGCGTGCATATGTTCACATACACTTGTGGCTGATCCTATCAACAGATCCTCTGCTCTGGCCCTTTTTTGGTCTATGTCACCCCCAATTCACATAAAAGGGGACTCTCACCCCTCCCACTGCTGCCCTGCCCAGAGCACTGCTCTCAGGCACTCCAGTAGCTGCAGGGACTCAGAGGTACCAGTCTTTTGCTTAGGTCTTCACAGCTGCACAGCCATGCTACACCCTGCAGAAACGTGGGGTCCAGGCAGCCGTCCTCAGTGTTGGGTTACCCTGATCTGGGTCCCAAGACAAGTTCTATTTGTACCCTCTTTCTCATCTCTTCCATACATAACTTCTCACCCTGTGGGGGTCAGATTTCATCCCTGACTCAGACCAGGCAGCAGGCACTGTCTTCTCCTGCCAACTCCTCATCTACCCTCAGATGTCCACACCCCAAACCTCAAAGATTCTTTCCCTTCCCATAACTCCCTCTCCCTCCTTCTTCTCCTCTTCCTTTTCTTCCTCCTCTTCTCCTTGCCCCTTCTCTTCTTCATCATCATCTCCATTACCTAATGGCAGAGGGGCATCAACGCATCAAACGGCAAGCCCCACTTTAGGATCTGTTGGGACACGCCCTCCCTACATCTTACATAAAGATGAAAAGAGTCTGCAGTCACATGTTAGCAATGATGTTCTCTGAGAAGTACGATATGGATGGCTTTCCTTTTTTCTTTTCACTTATTTGTATATTCTCAATTTCTGTCCTGTACCAATATAACAGAAGTAAATAATAAAATGAATAAAATAGATAAATGTCTCTAAAGGTAAATAATAAATATAATCTTTTATCTTCATGGTATTTCTTAAAGTTATTTGTAATGCACATGCCTGGGGCTTCATAAAATTACTCCTGTCCCCTTCAGATGCATGCTGTCCCCAGCACACCTCTAATCAGCTTATTTCTCTCCAGATAAACAACCACTGTTGGCATTTTAGGAATAGACTTTTATAGAGCTTGTTACTTTTATATTTATATAATATGTTATATGTTGTGTGTTTTTATTTATATCACTACCTTATTCCAGAATGGATTTAAAGTGGCTTACAAAGATACACAAAGCACAGCAAGGTGGCATAAATATAAAGAAAGTAGAAAGAGCATTGAGAAGAGTGGAAAACAGAGACTGAAATGAAGCTAATGCAAAAACACTTGCATAGAGAGTCCTCATGGCTCTGGGGAGACCACGAGCTGGTTTTAAGCTGCTAACTAGCAAATATGAAAACAGAAATTGGTCCATCAACTGGTCCCTCTACTCCAAGCAGCTCATCTCGTGGTTTCCAAAATGTGCACCTGTGGAATACGTCTGTGAACTGGACCCAGCCATTCTACCACTAAAATCCAATTGTGGAACATTGGTGGTCATAGACCAGTTCATGGCAGGGAAGGACTGGCAGGAGAATTGCCCTGGTTGATAGTTATTCCCTGGTGTGTGTCCCCCAACTTTGGCATCTGTTTCCACTTTTTATGGCATTTGGTTTCACATGAAATTATATATTCACTCATTTTAAAATTAATTTGTCACTATTTCATGGTATTCTGCAGGGACAATAATTTTAAGCTACTTCAGCACCATCTGAAAATGTTGGGGAACCCCCAGTCCATGCTATCTGTGAGTGCTCAACTGAGCAGCCATCTCTGTCCATCCACAGTGTACCAAGTACTGTGCCAGGCATACTGAGATTTTTTTTTTTTTTAAGAGACAGAGTCCCAATGTGTCACCCTTGATAGAGTGCTATGGCATCACAGCTCACAGCAACCTCCAGCTCTTGGGCTTAGGCGATTCTCTTGCCTCAGCCTCCCGAGTAGCTGGGACTACAGGTACCCACCACAACGCCCAGCTATTTTTTTGTTGTTGTAGTTTGGCTGGGGCCAGATTCAAACCCACCACCCTCAGTATATGGGGCCAGCGCCCTACTCACTGAGCCACAAATGCAGCCACATACTGAGAAATTTTTGAATGAGTACAAAAAAAGCGTATGCCTTACAGAAACTTACAATCTAGTGGGGGAGACCAGTACCTGTTTTTTCCTCCCTCCCCCCCATCAGTCTGGTATATATTTATTTAGAGACAGAGTCTCACTGTCACCCTGGGTAGAGTGCCTGTGGCATCATAGCTTACAGCAACCCCAAACTCTCGGGTTCAAGAGATCCTCCTGCCTCAGCCTCCCAAGTAGCTGGGACTACAGGCACTTACCAGGTCTCACTCTTGCGCAAGCTGGTCTCAACTCCTGAGCTCAAGCAATCCACCTGCCTCCATCTCCCAAAGTCTAGGATAACAGGCATGAGCTACAACACCCAGTTGTCTGTTATTTATTTTTGAACTCTTTTTTCCCTAGGCTCTTAACATAAAGGCTAAGGAATCAAGACTCATAATCAAATTTGCTGAACACATGTTTTTGCGGCAGCAAGTACATTTTGTATGCGTATGTTCTGGAATCAGAATCCCAGCTCTGCCATGCTCTGGCTGTGCACACCTGGGCAAGTCACTTTCTCTTTGAGCCTCTTTTCCACCATGTGGACCAAAATACTTAGTCTTAATACTGTAATGAACAACACAACAGATGTTTATTTCTCACGTACATGATGGCGTGAGGTAGATGCATGGCGTGTGGCTTTCTCCACATGGAATCAGGCACCTGGGTGCTTCCCGCTTTGTGGTTTCACCATCCCCTAAGACCTTGAAGACTTTTTTAATTGCAGTCCATTAGTGGGGGAAGAGGGCATGGAGGATCATGTGAGAGGTACACAGACCGCAAGTGGCATCTTCACTCCCACCCCCTCCCATTGTCCAGAAAGCTGTCACACAGCCATTCCTATGTGCAAGAAAGGTTGAGAAATGTAGTCTCCCTGTGGGCTCATGGAGGAGAGGAGCACATTTGTGGAGTAGAGAGAAGGCCAGGAAGCCTGGGGCCCAGGATGGGGAGGACAGGAAGAGAAGGAAGCAGGGATGGGCAGGAGCTGGCCCATTGAAGCCTGGCAGAATGGAAAGAAGGATCTGGGTCTTTGCCCCAAAGACAGTGGGAAGCCACCAGGGGCTGGGGGCTGTATCTGGCAGAAGAGATGCCTGCCTGTGCCCTGCTCTTACCCCTTGTCCCTGCACCCCAGTGTACAACAGGCTTCTTTTAACCATGGGAACACGCTTTTCCTGCCTGTGCAGCTGGACAGACTGCCAGAGTAGGGCACCCCCACCCTAATCATTAATGAGCCTCAGCCCGTTGGGACTTAGTAGATAAATACCCAGCTCCCTCATTCCTCAGCTGGGAGGACTTTGAGGGTTCTGTCACTCATGTCACTGAGCTCCAGTTGCTCCCAGTGTAACCTGCTCAAAACCCATTTACTGGCTACTGCCTTCCCTTCCCTGTCTTACTTTCCCATTCCAGTTTTTTCCTGGGATCTCCCCCCAAATAAACTCTGTGCACCCAAACCCTTATTTCAGGCTTTTAGGAGATCTCACGTAAGATGGTCTGTAATAAAACCGATGAGTTTGAAGGCAGCAGGGGGCCATAGGTTGAGGCAGGAGATGCTTGGGGCTTGGACTAAGTGACATTGGGCACAGCAAAAGGAAGGTAAAATCAGCGGGACCAAGAGAAGCCGTGGCTGTGCGGAGGAAGGGAGAGGGCACTGTAAAGGCTGCCTCCTGGGCTTTTGTGGAGGTGAAAGGTTGAGAATACATATGTTAATATTTTTGTGCATGTCACAGAAAATCTTGTAACCACCAGATTTTCTGGAACTCTCTGCTGTCTTCTCGCCCTGCCTTGACTCATCAGACTCTAGAACAACCCAGCTGCCAGCGTCCAGGGAAGCTTGCGTTTTCTCCTGCAGGGCAGGATCCAATAACAGTGTTCTCATCCAATAAAGGAGGCTGGCGCACAGGGACAAAATATTGAATTAAAAACAATACCAGAGCCGCTGAGCTTGTGCCACCCCTGAACTGCCTGTGCGTGCCTTTGCTCTGCAAATTGGTAACCGGAGCCCCAGGGAAATACTGTCCAAGAGAGGGAGGAGGAAGGAAGGTATGGGAGTGGGGGGGAAGGAAAGTCAACTTTTAGCCACTGTTGGCTGAGCCAGCACCAGGGAAAAGAGCAAGGATTCAGCTGCCAGGAACCCAGCCCTCAGCTCTGGGCTCTGGCTTTGGGCCTGGCTCCATGAATTTACCTTCCAGAGGCAGGAGAATACAGGGGTTATGCACAAAGCTCTGAGGTCAGGCACTTCTGAGTTACAGCCTGGTCAATATGGCGGCAGGGCAGGCACCATACAGATGCAGGGTCTGTATGGTGCCTGCCCTGTTGCCAGTATGGTCAATCCACCTTACTGATTGACTCTGCGACCTTGGGTAAGGCCTTAGATACTCTGAACCTCAATTTTTTTGTTGATGTTGTTGTTCAAAGGCCTAGCACGTGCCAGCACTATGCTCAGTGCTTGTTTAATTCTAACAACCTCTCTATTCTTACCTTACAGACTATGAAGCTGAATGAGGCTCAGAGGAGTTAGGTAACTTGCCCAGGGTCACACAGCCAGCTGTAGTCAGATTTCAGACCAAGGCGGTACAAACCTGGCATGAGCCTTCTGCCTTAGTCTCAATGTTTGTATACCCTCAAATTTCCTATGTGGAAATATAATCCCAAATGCGAAAGTATTAAGAGGCAGAGACTTTGGGAGGTTTGGTATTCATTCTTTTTACCTCTTACATCTGCTAGAATGCTTTGGGTTGCAAAAATGAAACTACTAACCTAGCTGGTTAGCAATGAGCAAAAGGTATCAACTCAAAGATTAAATTCTGAGATATGATGGCTGCAAGACTCATTAATCAGTAGTTTCATGATATTCTCATCATCCCACTGTGTTATCATCAGTGTTCTAGCCCATGGTCACAATGTGGCTGCCACATAACCAGACATTGTGTACAGATATCATGATATCTTGCAAAAGAAGAGGGACTTTTTCTTTCTGGAAAAAAAAAATCTTTTTCAGAAGCCCTTTAGCAAATAATCCTAATATCTCGGTGGGCAAAATTCTTCCCATTCTTGTTTCCAAACCAATCATTCATAAAGGAATCGGAACTTCATGTATGGCTTGGTAAAGCCCATAGTTATTGCTCAAAGAGTGGAGTATGCCCCACATTGAGGTTCTGTTGGGAAGAAGAAAGAGGGGGTGGTTCCTGTGGCTCAAGGAGTAGGGCACTGGCCCCATATATTGGAGGTGGTGAGTTCAAACCCAGCCCGGCCAAAAACTGAAAAAAAAAAAAAAAGAATCATACAGAAAGAAGAAAGGGGACAGTGACTTGTTTGGGGTAAGCAAAGATGTATGCAAATCCTCTCTTTTCTCATTCCCCAATTTTCTCCTTTTCCAAATTGTTGCCTTCCATCTATACCAGTTAACACTTTACTCATCCTTCAAAGACCAACTCAAAATGTCATTTATTCTGGGGAGTCTCACTTGACTTTCTCCTATCAGATTAGTCACTCTCTTCAATGTGCTTCCAAGGCACTTGGCCCATGCTGCTTCCATGGCCTTTATCACATGGTTGTTAAAAGGGGTCTAGCTTTGGAGTAATTGGACCCAGGTTCAATGTTTCCACTTCCTTCATGGGGAACATGGGGATGTTATTTCTCCCCTTCAAGCCCCAGTGATATACTAATCTGTAAAAGTATACACTCTGGCTGGGCATGGTGACTCACAACTATAATCCTAGCCCTCTGGGAGGCCGAGGCAGGTGGATTGCTTGAGCTCAGGAGTTTGAGGCCAGCCTGAGCAAGGGCAAGACCCCATTTCTACTAAAAAATAGAAAAACTAACCGAGTGTTGTGGCAGGTGTCTATAGTTCCAGCTGCTTGGGAGGCTGAGGCAGGAGCCCTGTCTGAGCTCAGGTGAGTGAGGTTGCTGTGAGCTATGATGATGCCACTTCACTCTATCAGGAAACAGAGTGACACCCTGCTCAAATTTTTAAAAAAGTATACATTGTTTTCATGGCAGTTGGAAGAATCAAAGTAGACAATATGTCTGGGATTATTACCAGTCATCTTGGAAAGAAGAGAAGAAGGGAGGGGAAGAGGAACGAAACTACCAGGCTGGACTAACCAAAAGTCAACTCTCTGCAAGAAAAAAGCAAAAGTCATTCCAAGGTGCCGAACACACACCCCCTCCCCCTTAAGTTCCTCTCCCCCCCGGTTCTCCCAAGAAAGTCATTTTTCATCCCCAAAGTCATTTGGCTTAGAGAAAGGGGAGAGATGCGGTGGCAGGGTCTGTATTGTGCCTGCCCCGCCGCCATCCATCACCCGGCCGACAGGAACTCACCTCCCACAAATAAAGTTATGACAAGCGTCCCCAGCCCATTCTTTCAGCTGTTGCCTCCCTGTTTCCATCATCCCTGACATTATAAGCCATCAGCCAAGCTGTTTGTCACGTCTCTGACAGGGCCTTGGCAACACGGGCAGGAGGGGTGTGCTGAGGTGTGGCTGGACTCCAAGGTGGGTGTCCCACCCAGCCACCGTTGGTGACCTCGAACTCTGTCACATGTGCCCTCAGGAAGGGTTTCTCCCCTGTGGAGCCAGGGTCCAGAGCTGGAGCAGAACTGGAGGGGGACATGTGTTCATTTACTTCTTCAGCAAGCCTTAGTGAATGTCTTCACCGTGCCTGAACCTGGGTGAGGCACAGCTGCCATCGCAAAGAGGAGTGCCCAGGCCTCTGGGGGAGTAGAGAACAAGCCATGTCCACAGATAGTGCTGGCACTGCTGTGGCAGGGGCAGTCCCGGGTACTGTGGGAGCACAGAAGGACAGGAACGCAGGGCAGGCTTCTTGGAGGAGGTGGCCTTTGAGCTGAGACCTCCAGGACAGGGAGGAAAGCCATAGGAGAGGCAGTGAGAACAAGTCCTTGAAAGGTCTCCTATCTTCGGTATACATCTGCCTACTTCTAGCACCAAAGGGCAGAATCAAGATGTTTGGGGAAGAGAAGAGTGACATGTTCCAGGCAAAGAGAGCAGCATGTAAAAAGGGCTCTGGATTTGTTTTCTAGGACTGTTGAAACAAATTGGCAAAAACTCTGGGACCTAAAACAACAAAAAGGTATTCCCTCACAGTTCTGGAGGCTCGATCTAGAGCAAGCCCACCAGGCAATGCCCGTTCCCCAGCATTGCTGGCCGAGGCTTCATAGAGCGTGCAACACTGTTGACGTCTCCCTCTGTCCAATCCTGCTCCTCCCCTTTCTTTCACAGATGTTAATCCCTGATAAATATCTTGCACCCCAAACTCTGCTTTTGAAATTCCCAGCGTGTGATCAATGCCAAATGCTCAACCAGCGCTTGGCACATAGTGCGCGGCTGGTAAAGTTTGCTCAGGGAGAATTGGCTCCTTGTTCAGAACGAGGAATGGGAAACGAGAGGAGAGTGAGGGAGGCTGGCGTGAGGGCTGCCAGGTGTTAAGCAGCTGTTGCCATGGAAGGGACCTGTAGGCTGGCAGAGCAGCTCCCTTCTCAGAGGGAAGAGGGTCTCTCAGGGCATCCTTTCCACCCCACGCAGCTGCAACCCCGGCTTGCCAAGCAACGGCATCAATTATGGATGAGAGCTCATCCACCGCAGCCGACCTGAAGACAGGGGCAAGGAGGGACTTTCCTCCAGGCTGGTCCTGGCCCCAGGGGGTCCTGAAGCCAGGTGGCCCTCGAAGAGATGGCAGAGACCGCTCAAATCCCAAAGCAGAAGTCCTCTCCCTTATTTATAGAATCTCAGAGTTCTAGAATCTTAGAAGTGAATCAACATTCCAGGGCCAGCCATCATTGCAAAACAACCCCAGAGTCTTGGAACAAGGGAGTGTCTACTTGAAAAGATCCTGGTGTTTTCAGACCAGGAGGGGACAGACAGGCTTTTCCTTTGAGCTTTCTCTTTCTCTGAACTCTAAGTGCAGGCCCTAGCCATGTGGCCTGGATGAAATGACCACCTGCCTCTAGGCAGGGCAGGCAAACTCCAGGCCAGGGAGACAAGAGCACACAAAAGGAAGCCAGGACATAGGAAGGAGGGCAAGTGTCCCGGGAGGGAGAAATGGCTGGAGTGCAGGTGTCAGAGCTGGAATGAGCAGTGTGTACATAGGGATGGGATAAGGAGCAGTAGTTATTTTAGGAGAGGCCATCTTGATTAAAGAAGTAAGTGCTTCAAATTAAATAACATGGGTAAAGTACCTGGCAGGTCTATTGTAGATACTCTGCAAACAATACTTCATTTCTCTTTCTCTTTTGCTCACAATCTCTGTTCCCTGTATTTCTGCATTATCCACATTTATACTGAGGAATTCTGGGAAAATGGAAAGGTATCTGGAAGGAAGACACAGGACTGATTTCCCCCACCCAGAAAGAGTCATTCATCACAACGGATGGGACCGTGTGTTCAATACAGGCCAAGACTCTGCTATACAAGCAGAGAGGATGGATGACTGCAGAGAGAAGGCCGGGACAGAGATGTCTGAACTGTGTTTTGAGAGTAGGAGAGGAGTTCACTGGCCAGAGAAAAGGTGGTGGTGGTAGAAACGGAATTCTATGCACTTTCTGTGTCAATTAACTGAATTGCTAAGGTCTCCCTTGACTTTCTAGTCCATATCTTAGAGATGAATTCATACAACTACCCCCCCAACTTCACAAATGAAAAAAAAGATACACTTGAGCATATCCATGCAATCTTCACACTTATCTCCTGTTACCAAGACCCCCAAGCCAAGAAGACAAAGGGAGCAACGCGATGTCTTGAGCCCAAGTTAGACTTGAGACAGATTGAGAAAAGCTTTTAAGAGTCAGGAGCCTGCTTGGTGCGGTGGCTCATGCCTATAATCCTGGAACTCTGGGAAGCTGAGGCAGGAAGATTGCTTGAGGTCTGGAGTTCAAGAGTAGCCTGAGCAAGGGCAAGACCCAGTATATACTCAAAATAGAAAAATTAGCCCAGTGGCAGAGGCTGAGGCAGGAGAATCACTTGAATCCAGGAGTTTGAGGCTTCAGGGAGCAATGATGATGCCACTGCACTCTAGTCTCTAGCCGGGGTAACAAAATCAGGGGCCAAAATGAGGAAAATAAGGGAGTTTTTTAAATAAAGTTAAGTTTATTTCACTTAAAAGACAATCTTTTATTCCAAGATTATGTTTTTCCTACCTTTCAAACATTTAAATGTCCTTTCACTTATGAAACCATGGTGATAGTGCATGATCATTGTTGGCTGGATTTGTTTAATGTTTTTATTTGGCAAAATAAAAAACCCTACATTGATTCTCAGAAAAAGTTAATATTGTGTGACTCTCTGAAACCTCCATTTTCAGAACTGTGGAGTCAGAAGCCATTGGTGGTGGGATATGTGTGGCCATTCCTTCCCATCACTTGGGCTCTGCCCAGGGATCACCTCCCCAGAGTGACCATCCCTGACAGCCTGCCTAAAATAGTTTCCTCCACCTCCCCTTCCCTCTCTCCATTCCATCTTCCTGTTCTTTTTCTTTTGGAAAACATATCAGTCTCTAAAAGCATCTTACTTATTTGCACATACACTTATATATGGTCTGCCTTCTAAACTTGAAGGTAAGCAAAATGGCGCCAGGGCTGTGTCTGTCTTGTTCACAGTCCCTAGTGCCTAGCCCAATTCTTGTCACAGAGTCAGTGCTCAGGAAGTATTTGTTGAAGGAAGGAAGGAAGGAAGGAAGGAAGGAAGGGAGGGCAAAGCCATGGAGCTTGAGGGTTCAGACTGGAAAACATGGTAGATGTTGTAGGTGCCCCTGTGGCAGAGCCCTGCACCCCTTCCGACCTTGGTTGCAACCACTGCACAGTTCCCAGATGTTGTGACAGTAGCCACCACCAGTGCCTGCCTAGTCTCTCAGCTTCTCCACCTCCAGGTTGTCTTGGAAGCCCTGGTCCCCTGCTCAGCAGATGTATAGGCACAGGTTCTGAGAGTGACAGGTTCTGAGATGCATACTGCATACTGCATAGCCCTTGGGGCTATTCCAGAACCGGCCCCAATTACCTACTGGGGCAACCAGCTCCTTCCCTGTCTTGTTCTCCTGGCTCCCAAGTCCTTGTTCCAGGTTCTGCCTTTCAGGGAACCCAACCTAAGACAGGCTGGATCAGTCCCTTGCATCTGTAAATTTCCCTTTCATTCATGCTCCTCTCTGAATCCCATGTTCTACATACCTTTCTAGAGAAATGCCCCCTTCCCACATCCCTCTCACCTTCTCTGGCAGAAAAGCCAGTGGGCCTTGACTGTCTTCCAACTCATCCCTTGTTCTGAGGAATTTTAATGAAAGGACTTGGCTGAGCACTTGAAGGTCCAGGTGCTTTGGAGGCAGGAAAGAAGAGAAAGGGCCTCTCTAAATGAGTCTATCATGATTAAATCATCTGCTGTCCCCTGTGCTCCTCCCTACCGTTTGTATTTCGGCTAAAACATTGCCTCTAATTCATTTTCTTCTCTGTTTTCTCTGGACCTCCACCCTGCAGCCCCCTTAGCAGAAACACTGGGCTGAAACGGGACAGCTCAATGAGAGTACTGAATTTTATAGTTTACAAAGAACGTTACAGGCTTACAGCTGTTTACAAAGCCCTTTCCTATTTAGAAATCACTTTGTTAGTGCTATTATTGTTGTTGTTGTTTTAATACAAACGTTTGTTAACTCCAAGGAACAATTCTCTCCCCAATGCCTGTTCTCTTTTGCTAAGCAAGGGTAGAGGCTGGCCAGACAAGTCATGTAATCAGAAGGCTTCCTGGAGGGGGTGACAGTTAAGCCTAAGGCCAAAGGTGAGTAAGCCTTATTTAAACCCATGTTACAAACTCTCGCCTCTAGGGGGACTTGACAAAGCATCTTGTCCACACCTTGTGTCCAGTAACCCAGCATCTGGCAGGGCTGCTTCTGGGGGCCACCCTCTTGGCTGGGATGGTGTACCTGGATCAGGGCTGAGCCTGGAGATACCTCCTAGGCCACCATCAATAAGAGATTCCTGCCCAGGCCAGAGCGCCTGGAACTCATTCAACCCAGGCAAAAGCCAGTTAGTTCCTGCAGGAACTGCCCAGCCAGCATGAGGCTTGTCCTGCAGGCCCTAACACCGCCTGGACCCTTGGCAGACAGTCAGGAGGAGGCGGCTGGGAGAGGAGGACGAAGAGAATTCGATTTCCATTTTGCTTTTGGTTCCCGGTTTCCAGTCCAGATGCCTCCAGATCTAATTCCGAATAAATAATTGTACTGAGTAACCCGGGTCCCTTGGTGATTAAGTAAACACGCTGAGGCGGGTGGAAATTGAATTAGTGGCGGTGTGCTCAGCCATTATTACCCGCCCCTTCTCATGAATATTAATGAGGGGTTATTAAGAAATGTAAATGCTGCCTCAGGGGGTGGGAAGATGGGGAGGGTCAGGGTGAGAGGACAGACCGTTCAGAAGGCAGCATGATTGAAGGCGTTTTAAAAATTATGTCAGATCTTTCTCTTCTGCACCGTGGCAATGTTTCCGGATGCTTCATTTTTATTAAAACGAGGGTAAGGGAACAAATTTTAATTCGAGGATAAAATTAGCATTTTCCAAGCAGCCTTGTCGGCGGCAAGGACATATTTTGCCAGAAAACGGACATTCAGGGCGGGGCGGGTGAGGTTGGAGGAGCTGTGGCTGATGGACGATTAGTTCTCTCAGTTCATCTCCAGGCAAGGGAGTAAACAAATTAATCTCTGAGCAGGGAGCAGCCTGGAAGATGATGGAAGCCTGTAGGATCCAGAAGCATCTTTCCTGGGAAGCCAGGAGGTGTCTGTCACCAAGGTCTAGGATCACCTTACCGCTCAGAGAGGTTGGGTACTTGTCTGAGGTCACACTGTAAGGTGGGGTGCTCTGGCTGAGTTTGGCGGGCAAGGTAAAAGAGAAGGGGGGTGCTTCTACCAGGTAAGCTTTGGGCAGAGATGTAGACTCTGCCTCCCCACTTGCCTCACTTGACCTCTAGCCCCCTGGGTATCTCACTTCTCTGGCTCCAGCTTCTGCCCACACCTCTCCTTTCCAATCTCTGCCACCACGCTTACTTCCCCAATTTCATCACACATTATTTTTGCCCCCCAACTTTTGATGACTCGCTATTGTTTTTAGGCTGAAGATCAGACTTCTTCCTCTGACATTCAACTCCCTCCAGAAACTGACCACAATCCACTTTTCCCCTTCACACTCCCACTGCTCCTTGCAGGTAGGAAGGAAGAGAAGAAGGAGAACAGAGGAATTGAGAGGACAGGAAAGACAGGGGGAAGGAAGGAAAGGGAGGGAGGAAGGAAGAGAAAATGAATATTAAAGATCAAACTATTCCAGATTGGCTAAATATTTTACATAATGATGATGACGGTGATGTGACAATGATGATAATGGTAACTGCTATCATCCACTGAGTGTTCACTCTGTGCCAGGCACTGACTCAACACTGCTTCAGCCTCTAGCTCTGTCCCTGGAAAGTAGTTATTGTTATCAACACTTTACAGAGGAGGAAACTGAGATTCATTGAAGTAAAATGATTTGCTGCAGGTCACACACATCATAAATGACGGAACCAGCCTGTTAGATATCAAAACCTGCATTTTTAACTAATGTACCTCCCAGCTCATGTGGGCAGTTACCATCATCCCTATTTGCAGGTAAAGACAAGGAGGCTCAGTGAGGTTCAGGGATGTGTCCTGCGAGTACTTGAAAGAAAGAAACCAACAGAAACAAGAGGAATCAAAATTCTCTAAGCCAGCCTTATTCCATCTTCATAAGCACCTCTTCTGGAGAATACAAGCAAAATTCACAAAACAGCCTGGTCCCTGCTTTCTGCAGTAAATGGTGTCATACACCTCAGAGGCTCTCAGAGACCCAGCCGAGCCATGCCCCCAACAATGTCAGCCAAACGAAGCCTGCAGGTTAATCTTTCCATAAGCATCCTTGCTCAAGGCCATGAGCCCCAGGCCTGCCAGATGAAGCCCAGATGTGGGACCTGGAGACTCAGCTCTCTATGATCTGGACAGGAAAGAGTGAATATGATCAAACTCATGCATTTTAACGACTTCTTCAGCACGCCTCGCTCCACCCGCTCGCAGGAATAAAGGCTGACAGGTGCAGCTGAGTTAATCAGGGTGGATAATGGAGGGAAAGACAGGAATTGCTGGCCAAATTGCAGCAGAGAAAAATGGGGCAAAATCATGAGACACAAGTCAAAAGCGTCCAATTAAAGAGCAATGGTGTTTAAAGGGCAAGAACCACATTCTCAGCCCCTGGGAAATTCTAATGCGATAGTTACCATAGGGGGGATGTGTGGAACAGTGGTACAGGTACGTGACATCATTTCTGATGATGTGCTGAGGATTTTTTTTTAATTTGAATAGATGCTTTTATGTGTATTAGAAAAAATATAACTATTACATAAAACCTGTGATTTGATGTACATTATTGCCTAGAATCAATATGAATTCTGCCCAAAGAACGGATTTAATTGATAGTCAATTAAAAGAAAAGATATATTTTAAATTTTATAGATGGAAGAAGAATATGGGGGGGGATGAAGTTGACTTTCATGTGACTAAAGCTTGGGAAACAATAGTCGAATTCCTTGTTTCTCAAAGTGGGGCCCAGGGAAGAATGGCATAAGTATCACCAAGAGATTGTGAGAAATGCAGAATCTTGGGACCCTCCCTAGACCCTACTGAGTGAGCATCTGCCTTTCAACAAGATTCTCTGGTGATCCGTATACATGTTCATGCACATATTGTTTTGAAAGTCGTAATCTATCTTAGTTATCATAGGATAAAAAGACCCTTTCAGACTCAATCATAGGGAAAGAGCACTGGAGTTGGCATTCATTGTAGCCATGAGACATGAGGCTCCATAATTTTGAAGAGTTTACAATTTCCTAATTACAGAAGAGGAAAGTGAGGTACAGAGAATACAAGTTCAAGATTGCACTGTATAATTTTAACACTGGTTCAGGTTTAGTCCAGGTCTCCCAACATGTTGGCCAGTGTGGGAGGGAATTGCAGACAACAAACAAAATCACTATCAACTGTATGACGTGTTGTTTTTTTTTTTTTTTAGAGACAGAGTCTCACTTTGTCATCCTCAGTAGAGTGCTGTGGTGTTATAGCTCACAGCAATCTCCAGCTTTTGGGCTTAGGCAATTTTCTTGCCTCAGCCTCCCAAGTAGCTGGGACTACAGGCGCTCACCACAATGCCCAGCTATTTTTTTGTTGCCGTTTTAGCTGGGGTTGGGTTAGAACCTGCCACCCTCAGTGTATGAGGCCGGCACCCTACTCAGTGAGCCACAGGTGCCACCCTATGACATGGCTTTTAAGAAATGAGTTTTAAAGACATCTCAAGGAAAGAAAACTACAGACCAATTTCTTTCATGAATATGCAGGGGAAATTTCTCAACAAAATACTAGCAAAACAAATCTAGTAATATAGAAAGGATTATACACCATGACCAAGTAAGGATTCATCTTAGGAATGCAAGGTTGGTTTAATATATGAGGCTCTATTAATATACTATATCATATCAATAGAAAAAAGGACAAAAAACCGACATGATCATCTCAATGAATCCTGGAAAAGCACTTGACAAAATCTAATACCCTTTCATAATAAAAGATATTTATTAAATGAGGAAATAGAAGGGAATTTCTCAATCTGATAAAGGCCATTTACAAAAATCACACCTAACATACTTATATGACTAAATGCATTTTCCTCCTAAGATTAAGAATAAGACAAAAATGTTTGCCCTCTCCACTTCTATTTATGATTGTACTGGAGGTCTGAGTCATGGCAATTAGGCAAGAAAAAGAGAGGAAAACCCATCTGGAGTAGAAAGGAAGAAGTGAAACTGTATCTCCAGATCATATAATTTTGCATATGAAAATTATAAAAAATCTAAATAAAACAATTAGAACTAAGAAATGAGTTCAGCAGGATATGAGATCAATATACAAAAGTCGATTGTGTTTCTATACTCTAACAATGAACAATATAAAAATGAAAGTTTAACAAATCCATCTACAATAGCATCAAAAATAATAAAATCCTTAGGAACAACTTTGACAAAAGAAGTGTAAAATTTGTAGTCTGGGAACTAGAAAACATTGTTGAAAGAAACTAAAGAAGACCCAAATAAATGGAAAGACATCCCATGCTCATGGATCAAAAGATTTAATATTGGGAAGATGGCAATACTCTCCAAATTGATCTACAGAGTCAGTGCAATTCCCATCAAAATTCCAGCTGGCCTTTTTTTTTTCTTTTTGCAGAAAATGACAACTGATTCTCAAATCCATATGGGATTTCAAGGTGTACCAAATAGTCAAGATGATCTTTAAAAAGGAGAATAAAATTGGAGAAGTCATGCTTCCTGCTTTCAGAACTTACTGCAATGCTCTATTCATCAAGACAGTGTGGTACTGGAAAGACACACAGTTCAATGGAACAGAATTACTAGTCCAGAAATAAACTCTTACATTTATGGTCAAAAAGTGCCAATGGAGAAAGAATCATCTTTTCTACAAATGGTAGAGGAGGTAAATGGATATGCTTATATAAAAATAATAATAATAATTGGACCCCCTACCTCACACCATATGCAACATTTACTCAAAATGGATCCTTGCCATGAACGTAAAAGCTAAAACTGTAAAACTCTTTAAAAAATCATAAGAGCAAATCTTTATCGTTCTAGGTTAAGTAATGATCTAATAGATACAACACAAAAAGCACAAACGCAAAGAAAAAAAAGAAACCACATACATTCAACATCATCAAAACTGTGCTGCCAATGACACCATCAAGAAAATGAAATGACATAAAAAAAAAAAAAAAGAAAATGAAATGACAATCCATAGAATGGGAGAAAATATTTGCAAATTCTATATCAGATAAGGGACATATCCAAAATATATCAAGAACTCTTAATAACTCACTAAATAATGAACTTGGTCTATTAAATGGGCAAATGATCTGAATTTAGACATTTCTCCAAAGAAGACGTACAAATGGCTAAAAGCACATGAAAAGGTGCTCAACTTTATTAGCCCTCAAGAAAATGCAAATCAAAATCCAGAGGTACCGCTTCACACCTACCATAATGGTTATAACAAAAAATACAGATAACAAATGTGGGCAAGGATATGGTGAAATATGAAGACATCAGAACCCCCCACACTGTTGATGGGAATGTAAAATGATGCGGCCACTTTGGAAACCGGTGTGGCCGTTCTTTAAAAATGTTCAACAGAGTTACCATATGACCCAGCCATTCCAATCCCTCGCATAGACCTAAGAGAAATTCAATCATATGCTTACACAAAACTTTGTAGACAAATGTTTGTAGGAATAGTATTCACAATAGTCAAAAAGTGAGAACAGCCCACATGCCCATCAACTGATGAATGGGTAAATAAAATGCGGTGTGAGGCTTGCAGTGGAATAATATTTGGCAACAAAAAGGAATAAAGTACTGATACGTGCACAACATTAGACCAAGTGAAGGAAGCTGGTCAGAAAGAATTGCATATTGTGGTTTTCTTTTCTTTCCCTTTCTTTCTTTTTTTTTTTTTTTTCCGTGTACAGAAACTTTTCCATGAGGACTCAGGTGTGAGAGGAAGCCTTAGACGGCCAGTGCTCCGCCCCGTCCTCCTCAGGTCTCTATGGCCGCACAGAGATTCTCCAGGTTTTCCTGCTGCTGCTTTTGAGCTTTACCTCATCTATGCTCCTCCTAAGGGTCATCATCCATGGGCAGCTCATGGCGGCAGGAACTTGTCAGCCTGAGGGCCTCTGATGACTGTCCTGGGGAGGTTCTCCACCATGATCTTGGCAGTGGGTGAAGGCAGATGGTGGTCACAATCTGCCATCAACCCCAAATCTTCAAAGTCCACACTATGGAAAAGTGACCTTGCAAACTCCAGTAGCATGTTGGTTTGTGGCTCTGACTTGGCGTCGTGTTCATTGACATAGGATGCAATTGGCTTCTGGGCTGTCTGACAAGCATATTGTATTATTTAATTCATAAAATGTTCAGAACAGGCAAATCTATAGAGGCAGAAAACAGACTAATGGTTGCCTAGGGCTGGGAGAGGGGGCGAGATTGTGAGGGAGGGGTTTGAGTGGAAAGAGGAGTGGCTGCTAATAAGTATAGGGTTATTTGGGGGGTGATGAAGATATCGTAACTTACTGTGGCGATGGTTGCCAATAACCCTGTGAAGACTAAAAACCATTTAAATGAGTGGATTGTGGGTAAGCAGGATAACGGCCTCTCAAAGATGTCTACATGCTAATTCCCAGAACCTGTGAATATGTTAGGTTACATGGCAGAGACTTAAGTTTGCAGATAGAATTAAAGTTGCTAGTCAGTTGACTTCAAAACAAGAAGCTTATTCTGGATTAACCGGCTGGGCCCACCATACTCAGAAGGGACCTTTAAAGCAGAAAAGAGAATCTGAGGGAGAACCAGAGAGATAGAAGCATGAGAAGGGCTCCACCCCACACTCCTGGCTTTGAGGATGGAGGGAGGATCCATGTGCCAAGGGGTACAGGTGGGCTCTAGAAGCTGCAAAGGGCAAGGAAATGGATTTTCCTCTAGAGCCCCCAGAAAGGAACACAGCCCTGCCGACACCTTGATCTCAGGCCACTGAGACTAAGTGGCACACTTCTGATCTCTAGAACTATAAGATAATAAATTTGTGTTGTTTTAAGCCACTAAGTATGTGGTAATTTGTTGTAGTACTCGGTAGAAAACAAATACGGATGATATGTGATTTATATGTAAATAAAGCTGTTTTTAAAATGATTGCTGTCTTAGGCTACACAAATAGAAGTATGATGTACACAGAAGTCTAGGAGGATGGAGGTGATAGTCTCCTTGCGATCTAAGTGAGGCAGACTCCATCTGGAGCTCAGCTCTCGATGCCACACTGTAAGAAGAATGAGAAAAAACCAGGGTGAGTCCAAAGAAAGGTCACCTTGATGGTGAAAAGATTTAAGATGATGTGGGGCGAGGAACCATCCAGGGACCTGGGGTGGTCGGACTGGAGAAAGGAAGGCCTGCGGATCTCCTCCTGCCTGTTCTCACACCCAGTGTGGGGCCCTGAAGGGTGGTTATGTTTTAGGGAGTACGAGAGGGCAGATCTAGGGGGCACGGGGAGGTGTTACCTGCAGACAAGGTTCATCTTGGGATGCAGATGAACTTTCTGTGGGAAAGAAAGCGTCGCAGTCCTGAAAAGAGTACAGCCATTTGGGAAAAGGCCGGTGGGCAGGAGCAGACCAGAAACCAAACCTCATGATCACCACAAATCCCCCGCCCAACCCTGGGATGCTTCAAGGCCAGTGTTCCCGGGAAACAACAGAACAGTAACTTTTATTGTGGCCCTGGCTGGTGGCCAATTAAGGGAGTAACTTTTAGATTTGCTCTGAGTGCAAAAATCAAACTCTCTGCAGAAGGGATGACTCCCCCAGGAACCCCTCTCCTGCCTTCAACCCCACTGATAAGGGGTAATAAAAGCCCTTAAATAAAAACTGTGTGAGAGCTGAGCTGACTCCTGGTCAGACTCCACTCTGCTCTTTTTCTGCCCTTTTCTTGCCTTTTTTTTTTTTTTTTAAAGACAGAGTCTCACTTTCTCACCCTTGGTAGAGTGCCCTGGCGTCATAGCTCACAGCAGCCTCAAACTCCTGGATTCAAGCAATTCTCTTGCCTCAGCCTCCCAAGTAGCTGGGACTACAGGTGCCTGCCACAATGCCCAGCTATTTTTAGAGATAGGGGTTTGCCTTTGCTCAGGCTGGTCTTGAACTCTTGAGTTCAGGCAATCCACCTGCCTGGCCTCCCGGAGTGCTAGGATTATAGGCATGAGCCACTGCCCCTGCCCATTTTTCTGTCCCTTTCTAATAAAGCCTTCCCAATCCTTGGACTGTCCTCCTTTCCTTTTTATGGACCTTTCCCCCTAATTCTACCCCTGGTCCTCTTACTTTCTTCTTTGTTTTAAAAGATATTTGGCCCCAAATATATGTTTATGAAAAATTAGGCGTAATTTGGGTCTAAGCAAGAAGAAGACAAAAACAAACAATCCCTCCCCATTTTGTTGCAAGTTATGATTATTCATATCTGCCCTGCTCTGAGAAGGTAAAAACCATGCCTTTTTTTTTCATGGCTATATTCTCAAGAGTCTAGCTCAAAGTAGGTGATTATAGAACGAATGCTTGTTAAATGAATACATGATGTACACACACACACAGACATTTTTAATTTACAAAAATGGGATCCTACTGTACATATTGCTTGATAACTTGCTTTCCCCCCCATAACTAATATATTATGAGCCTCTTTCCAGTTCAATAAATATACATTTACATCAGGGATGTAATAGATACTGCCAGACTGCAAATAGAATTCAGAGGGTCCATGAACTTGAATGGAAAAAAAATTACATTCTTATTTTCACTAGCCTCTAACTGAAATTTCTCATTTCCTTCAACTTGAATTTTGGCAGCAAGCTGGAGTAGCAATAGCAGAATCTGTGACTTCACCACAGTAGTGATCGTAGGTATTTTAATAACAAATTACCATTATTACAGCGATCTCGAAATACTGTTTACACTCATCACTGCTTTGAAATTACGGTGGTTATTACACCCGCCGCTAGATCTTGTTAGTGAATATGCTAATAAAGAAGCACGTCTATTTCTATATCGGAAATTTTAAAATATTTTGATAACTGTATTTAAAGATACTCGGTCTTCTTGGAAATTTTAAGTATTTTAGTTTACGTGTTTAAAACCATTCTTTTGAGCAAGGGTCCATGGTCCTCATCCAAAAGGTTCATGGCACAGGAAAGGTTAAGGAGTCCTTTTCTAGGCTGGGTGTGGTGCTCATGCCTGTGAGCTCAGCACTTTGAGAGGCCAAGGGGGAAGGATCACTGGAGGCTAGGAGTCCAACGTAGCTAGATTCTATCTTTTCAAAAACTTAAAAGAAAGAAATTAGCCAGGCTTGATGGCCACACCTATAATCCTAGCTACTCAGAGACTGAAGTGGGAGGATTGCTTGAGCACGGAATTAAGCCTCTGTACTCTAACACAGGCGACAGAGCAAGACTCTGTCAGAAGGAGAAGGAGAAGAAGGAGAAGGGGGGGAGCAGAATAAAAGGAGGAAGAGGAGGAAGAAAAGAAGGAGGTGGAGGAGAAGAGGAGGAAGAAGAGGGAGTCATCCTGTTCTATGTGATCATCTTTGCTTTAAATTTTTTACTTTGAAATAATTTTAAATTTGCTGAAAATCTGCAAAAAAGAGTACAGAGTGCTCCCACGTATTCCTCACTCAGATTCCCCTAATGTCAACCTGTTACATAAGCAAAGAATATTTATTAAAGCCATAAAGTTAACAGTGGTACAATATCATTAAGTTATCTTCAGATGGAATTCCAGTTTGGCTTGTTTGTCCCACGAATATCCTTTTCTTATTCCATAGCCAATTCAGGATCCTCCCTTGATTGCATCAGCATTGTGTCTCTTTGGTCTCCTCTAATCTGGTGATAATTCCTTGGACTTTCCTTGTCTTCCATGACTTTGACGCTTTTGAAAAGTATTGGTCGACTGGTGCCTGTGGCTCAGTGAGTAGGCAGCCGTCCCCATATACCCAGAGTGGTGGGTTCGAAACAGGCCCCAGCCAAACTGCAACAAAAAATAGCCAGGCATTGTGGCAGGCACCTGTAGTCCTAGCTACTCAGGAGGCTGAAGCAAGAGAATCACCTTAGCCCAGGAGTTGGAGGTTGCTGTGAGCTCTGATGCCAAGCACTCTACCAAGGACAACAAAGTGAGAATCTGTCTCTAAAAAAAAGAAAGAAAGAAAAGAAAAGTATTGGTCAGTTAATTTATAGACCAGCCATCAGTTTGAGGTTTGCCTGACAGTTTCTCACAATTAGATTGTGCATTTTGAGGTTATGCATTTGGGGCAAGAATAGTACAATTGTACCCATCTCAGGAGGTCCTATCAGGGGTACGTGATATTAATATGTCTTATTCTTGTGCATATCAGCTTTGGAGTATTTATTTAACAGGATGTAACATAGTCCCCTTCCTGTGAACTTTCAGCTAATTTTCAGTTTAGAGCTGTTACAAACAGTATTAGCATGAACAAAAAGTATCATGTGATGGACAGAGCTGCCTGGGGAAGCAAGCAGCACCTGGGAGTGGTGATAAGTATCTCATCCCAGGAGGCATGCAACAGCAGAGTGACCAGATGCTGTTTCCATGTCCCCACCAAAGAATGTCTGGTGACCCAGAACACTAGTAAAATGCACTGGGGCCATACTAGAGGATGCTCCCCTCCCTTGGCCCTCTTATGGGTCACCCTATCTGCAAGACAGATCCTCAGGCTAGGTGGAAGGTGAAAAATGCCCCCCAGAATAGGCCAATCTGGTTAGTATTCTGAGCTCCCTGCTTCACTGAGGGCTAATTGCCCCTAAGAGCTGAGATCACTGGAGGAGAAAATGCAGGCGGCCTAACCTTTGCTGGGCTCAGCAAGCCAGCCAGCCTCCCAGCAGAAAGGTCTGCGCTGCCCCTCGCCTGGCCCCTTCTCCCTGCTATGATTGCTAATGGAGCAGGGTGGCTCAGGGTCCCAGCGCCTGCCGGAAGAGCTGCCATGGCGACTTATTTAATCTCAGCAAGCCTGGGAGGTGCAGGGGAGTTAGTGCTGAACCTTCTGGCTGCTGGGTTCCTAAAATGCACCAAGTACAACCATTTAGGAAAGCTAATCACATGCCCATTCACTGACCCAACCATTCTAGTTCTGGTTATGACCCCAAGAGAAATAAGTGCATATATCTACAAAGAATGTTCATAGAAGCTTTATCGACAATTGCCAAGATCTGGAACCAACTCAAATGCCCATCCACAGAATGGATATAAGCAAACAGTGATATATGCACATGCTATAATAGTGTGTCACAAGAAAAAAGCTACCACTATACACAGCAGGATGGCAACTCTCCACATTTTGTGTTAAGTGACAGCGGTCAGACACAAGGGGTCATACTGGATGAGACCACTTATGTGTTCAAAATATACACATTTATTTATACGTTTCAAAACATATGAGCCGGTGGTGCCCGTAGCACAGTGGTTACGGTGCCGACCACATGCACCGAGGGTGGTGGGTTTGAACCTAGCCCGTGCTA
Organism: Otolemur garnettii; assembly: GCF_000181295.1. Classification (NCBI taxonomy): domain Eukaryota; kingdom Metazoa; phylum Chordata; class Mammalia; order Primates; family Galagidae; genus Otolemur; species Otolemur garnettii. The sequence continues at coordinate 602,273 of NW_003852418.1, read as the reverse complement.
GCTAAACATCAATGAGAACTGCAACAACAAAAAAAATAGCTGGGCATTGTGGCAGGCACCTGTAGTCCCAGTTACCTGGGAGGCTGAGGCAAGAGAATCAGGTTAGCCCAAAGAGTTTGAAGTTGCTGTGAGCTGTGACAGTACGGCACTCTACAGAGGGCGATAAAGCAAGACTCTGTCTCAAAAAAAAAATTGTAAGCCCATTTATAAGGTCAAAAACAAGCAATTTTGGATGGGTGTAGCATCTCACACCAGCAGGAAGATCCCTTGCCCTCAGGAATTTGAGCCCAGCTAGAGCAAGAGCGAGACCCTGACTGTCCTAAAACTAGAAAAACTAAAAATACAAAAAAAAAATTATCCAGGCATTGTAGCAAGCACCTGTAGTCCCAGCAACTGGGGAGGCTGAGGCAGGAGGATTGCTTGAACCCAAGAATTTGAGGTTGGTGTGAGCTAGGCTGAAGCCATGGGACTACCCTGGGCAACAAAGTGAGACTGTCTCAAAACGAACAAACAAAAAACTGAGCAATTTTAACCTATGGTCATAGAATTGAGAATAAGGCTAACTTTGGGAGGTGGATGGTATTGGCCACAGGGGTCCATTATGAGAAGGCCGCTAAGCTGCTAGAAATGTTCAGCATCTTGATCTAGGTCAGCGTTCTATGTGTGTATACTAAGTAAAAATCCACTGAACTGTGTGCTCCAGATTTTATGGCACCTAAGTTATCCTCCAATAATGAAAATGATAGGAAAATGGGCAAGAGCCAAGAGCAGACCCTGCTGGCTTCAGGGGATGAGAAATGGGGTAAGAAGTGGGTGACACGTTCCAATTCAGCCAGGATTGCTATGTGACCTGGGCGACTCCAAGTTCTTCAGCTGAGAAGGGGGCTGGTGACTCCTGCCTTCCTTACCAAGGTATTGTGAGGGATAAAGGACAATGTGTGTGAGAAGCCACCTTCTAAATTGGAAAGTGATGCTGATGTGCAGCCAACATGTGTCCGGCACTTGGATGAGCAGAGTGCTAGACTGGGGACCTGGACGCACAGACTAGTTAGACCAGGTGTCCTCAAACTATGGCCCACAGGCCACATGCGGCCCGCCTGGGACATTTATCCAGCCCGCTGGGTATTTTTGCTGCTGCTGCCTGTCCTGCTTAACAGCTGACTTGTCCCAGGGCCTACAATCTGGCCTTCCAATGATCTGAGGGACAGTGAACTGGTCCCCTGTTTAAAAAGTTTGAGGACCCCTGGGTTAGACCCTCCCCACCCTCTCAAGAACTCTCAGACCATGCAGGGAGAAAGTTAATCAACCCACAAACAAGTAGTTATGGCCACGATGAGGATCACGAGAAGCCAAGAGGCATGGAGACCAAAGACCAAGAGCTGGGAGTGGGGAACCCAGTGGGGTGGGATTGGGGGGCCCTCAGAAGGGTGACTTAGAAGCAGAGACCCGAAGGACAGGGAGACACCAACCTGGCAAGAGGATGCTGGAGACAGAGGAGTCAGTGAAGGCAAGACCCACAGCTGGGAAGCGGTCGGTGTGCTCAAGGAACTGAAGCGGGAGGCCGGGCATGGTGGCTCACACCTGTGATCCCAGCACTCTGGGAGGCCAAGGAGGGTGGATTGCTTGAGCTCAGGAATTCAAGACCAGCCTGAGCAAGAGCAAGATCCCATCTCTACTAAAAATAAAAAAATTAGCTGGGCATTGTGGCAGGGGCTTATAGTCCCAGCTACTCAGGAGGCTTAGGCAAGAGGATCGCTTGAGCCCAGGAATTTGAGATTGCTGTAAGGTATAAGGATGCCACGGCACCCTACTCAGGGTGACAGAGCGAGACTCTGCCTCAAAATAAAAACAAAACACAAAAAGCTAAAGGGGGGGCTCTGTCCAGCTGAAGGGAACCCCAAGGAGAGCCGGTCTGCTGTAGGGGCAGACCACACATCACTTGGAAGGCAGGGCAAGAGCTTGGGATTCTATCTGAAGCTTTATGAGAAGACATTGGACAACTTTTTATCAAGAGATGACATGACTTGTGCTTTCAGGGGACAACTTCAATAACTAACAGCCAAACACAATTATATTCTGGATGACTCCATTTACAGGAGATATAAAAACCTCACCAAATTAACCTGTGATGAGAGATGCGAAAACAGTGGTTAACTTTGAGGGTCTTGGAGGGGGAATGTGGGGATTAGAAGGTCTGGAAATGTTTCATACATTGATCCGGATGTGCAAAAATGTAAAAAGTCCCACACTTAAGACCGGAGCTCTTTATGGTATAGTAAAGATGTACGCATAAGATTAGAGCTCTTAACTGCACGGTCTACTATTTGTACATCATGCCTCAATAAAAAAGCAAAATAAATTTTAAAATTGGCTGATATTATTTTTTTAAAGTAAGGTTTATGGAGGTATAATTTCCATACAATAAAATTCGCCATTTTAAAGTATTCAGTTGAGTGAGTTCTGAAAGACACATATATTCACCACCACAATCAAGATCTAGAACTTTGGCTCGGCGCCTGTGGCTCAAGTGGCTAAGGCGCCAGCCATATACACCTAAGGTGGCAGGTTCAAGTCCAACCTGGGCCCGCCAAAGCAACAATGATGGCTGCAACCAAAAAAAAAAATAAATAAATAGCCAGGCGTTGTGGTGGGCGCCTGTGGTCCCAACTACTTGGGAGGCGGAGGCAGGAGACTCACTTGAGCCCAGGAGTTGGAAGTTGCTGTGAGCTGTGATGCCACAGCATTCTATCCAGGGGGACAGCTTAAGGCTCTGTCTTAAAAAAAAAAAAGATCTAGAACTTCTCTCACCCCAGAAAGTTGCTTTGGGCCCCTGTACCGTTATTTCCTTCCTCAGTTCGAGCCCCTGGCAACCACGGATGTGACTTCTGTGCCCAGAACGTGGCTTTTTCCAGACTGACCTTAAGTGGAACCACCTGGTATTTAGCCATTTGGGTCTGCTTTTTTTCACTTAGCGGAATGTTTCTGAGCTACATCCGTGTCATTGTGGATACCAGTTGTTTATTTCTTCCCATTGCCATGGAGTAATGGCATCAATGTACCACTAATACATGGATCTACCACAATTTATTTATCTATCCACCAACTGATAACCTTTGGGTTGTCTCTAGTTTGAGGCAATAATGAAGAAAGCTGTTATAAACATTTGCATACAGGTCTTCTGTAGACGTTTTTAAAAAAATTTCTCTTGAAGAAATGGTAAGTACACATTTAACATGAAAAGAAAGTGCCACTCTGTTTTCCAAAGTGGTTGCAGGGCATTAAATGTATTATCTCATTTTATTCTCAGTGGCTAAGAGAGCTTAAGCAACTTGTCCGGGACCCTACAGTTGGTGGAGGGCCCCAGAGCCAAGCAGATAAACCCTGCTCCCGAGCTCCATTAGAGACCACTCTCATGTCTGGGCTGGTGAGCGCTGATTCACCCAGATCCAGGCTCCGACAAGTCCCCTGCTAAAAATCAGGTCCATGATAGAGGAGACTGTGGTGGATAATTTTACCCCTTCAAGTAAGAGAAAATGAAAGAAGAAAAAACCAGGCAACGTGAAAATGGAGAGAACTGCCAGCTACAAGTGCAGCATTAATTCATTCGAAGCCAGCCGTCCCCTCTGCTCCCGACGTCTCACAGCATTAATTTTCGAATTAAAATGCTGAAGGTACCCTCTCTCTTCTGACCCCCAGGTGGCCAGGGCTGGCTGGGCTGGGTGCTGTGGCCTGAATATTATCTAGAACCACCAACCCAGTAGCCCTATCCCATCCTAACCCCAGATAGGCCTGGGCCCCAGCCCACTGGGAGGTAGTGCCCCCTGCCTGAGACAGGCCTGACCCCTGCAGGGCCACTGGGAGAATGGAGGTTAATGAGATTTTGATGAACCTGCAAGTTTTCATTTTGCAAGGAAAAAGGCTCAGAGTCCCACTCATTAAAGGGAACTGACCTGTAAAATGAGTCTGGGGATGGATGGCCGGCCAGGGAGACCAGCCAAGGGAGGAGGGGAGGAGAGGTAGGACCCTAGGCCTTGTCGTGCATTCTAGTTGGATGGGGAGAGCGGGGTCAGAGACTGGAAGGGATTTACCCAAGGACACACAGCAAATAAGAGTAGAGCTAGGTCCTAAGAGGGGTAGGGGGAATGTATGGGAAAACCTGAGAAATTGGGACATGGAGATAGAGACAGAAAGAGAATTCCATTGATTGCATATTCAATAACAATATCTGGCATTCTCTGAAGGTTTATATGAGTGGTTCTCAACCTTCCTAATGCTGTGACCTTTTAATACAGTGCCTCATGTTGTGGTGACCCCAACCCTAGAATTATTTTTTTTGCTACTTCATAACTATAATTTTGCTACTATGGTATTATTACTACCATATGGGGAAACTGAGGTTCAGAAAAGTTAAGTAACTTGCCCAAGAGGATTAAGCCAGGTCTCTGAGACTCCTTGCTCTGACTCACCTTCCCCTATGCTTGGGGTGACCCCAGGGCCCAGTTTACACATGCTGTCCTGGTCTCAACATTCATAGTGCCCCTTTTACTGCTCAAAGCGACTCAATTTAGGGAAAATATTAGATGACTGCCCTACCTAAGCCACATCTCACAAATTGCTTCCTGCCTGACCTGTTGAGCCCAGGATCCAGCACATGGTACATGCTCAACAAATAGTCCAAGACGGATGCCGTTTCTGGCACGTTTCAGAATTGAGGCAGTGGAGCACAGTGGTGGGGTTACTTGGGCTCTGTAGTTAGCCAAACCTGCGCTCAGCCCCAGTTGTATGACTTTGGATTAGTTACTTGGCCTCTCTGGGCCTCAGTTTGCTCATCTGTGAAGTGGGGATAGCCATGTCTACTTCCCCTGGTTGGGGGGGGGGGTTACATGAAGAGAGAGATATAATGTGCCAGCACAGGCTTGCTACGATTACCTGGCAGACACAGAATTCTAGCCTGCATTCTTTCTGTGACACACCATAAATTTCTACAACCCATGTTTGCCCTGGGATAAAGCTTGTTCACAGACTTTTCTCCCATGACTTCACTTTATAGTTCCCTGCTCTAGGGCCTTTGCACATGCTGGGACTTTTTGTTTGCTTGCTTAGTTAAACACCCTGTGCCAGGCACCGTTCTCAACATATTACATATGTAAACCACTTAATCCTCATAATAATCCTGTGTTTACAAATGAGGAAACTGGGACACCAGAGAGCTTAGTAACTTGTCCAAATTACACATCTGGCTAGTGGCAGAACTGGGATTTGAACTGAATCAGACTGGCTTAAGGGTCTGTACTCTCCAGGATTCTCTCTGTCCTGAGGGTGCCATCCCCTCCCACTGCTGACCCCAACTCAGCCTCTCCCACTGACTCTTTGTGTCTTTGCTGAAATAGCACTTCCTCTGGGAGACCCTCCCTCCCTGTCCAGCCCAGATCGCCTCTCCTGCCCCTGCCTGTAGAATATTCACTGATCTCATATTTCCCGTTCCTTCAGAGCTGATTTCAGTTTGTTATTCCCTATTTAGCTGATAATCTGTCTTCTCGACTAGACAGTGCATTCCAGGAGGGCAAGGACAATTTTTATATTCGTAGCATCTGGAACAGTGCTAGACACATGGTAGATATTCAATAAATATTTGCTGAAGGAAAGAATGAATGAAAGAAGCGTGGTAGGGAGAGCAACTAGAAGCACTTTAAGGACAGGAGCTGCAGTGACGGTGTTGAATTGTCCCCGGAGCTGGACCTGAGGGTCTGCCTGGTGCACAGCACAGCTCTTGCTGTGTATGATTGGCCACATCAGCTGCCAGGCAGACCCACTTCCTCAGGCCTGGGGCTGGAGGCAAGTAGATGGGGCAGGGCTAGGGCACAGCCAACGCCCAGCTCAGAGTAGTAGGGACCCTACGGCCCTCTGCAGCCATGGCTTTTCCTCTCAGGCTGCATCCTCCCTGCCCCCCACCCGACCCCTCCCTTCTTCCTCCTTTTTTCCCTTTCTGAGATGAAGCAGTGAAATGATTTTTCTACTTGAGCAGTTTTCAATTTAGATTAAGAAAAATGTGGTCTGCAGTCACTCGGCAAGAGGCCCTGGCAGCCCTGTCCCTTCAGGGACTGGGGTTTTCTCAGCCATTGACAGAGGTTCTGGGGTGAGGGGAGTTTGAAAGGGATGTCTTGCCCCTCTCTACCTCTACCTCCCTCCTTTCCCTAGCCCCATAACTTGGCCTCCCTCTGTCTTCCTGGGTAAGGGCCAGAGCCTAGAATTGGACAGCACTGGGTGGGCTCAGGCACTATCTCTGCTGTGTGACTGTAGGCAGGTCTCAAACCTCTCTGACCCTTCCTTCTTCATCTACAACGTGAATCAAGAGCAAACCCTCTACACTGGCCCCTGTTTCCCGCCCATATCAAAGGATCCTCTCCTAGCCACCCAAACTGTGAAAGAATGAAAAACAAGGACAACGTGAGGGCATTTAGTTGGGGTGTAACAAGGTAGCAGAAACCCCATGGCTGGGGAAGAAGGAGAGAGAGGATGAGGGTGAGGGAGGCTAGACCTATGCAAGAATAGATGGAAGTTTCCCGGGTGACTCCCAAGAGGCCAGGGGTCAAGCATGGCCAAAGGACAAGGCCATCTGTGTGAGTCAGGGGCAGGGTGGGAGGGAGGCAGAACTCTGGAGCCATGTAATTACCTTCTAATTCTGAAATCTTTATGGCTGGGAGAGATTTTGTACTGTTTGATCCTGTTGCTTTTCAAACTAGAAGTTGGTTTCGTTTATGTGAGTGAATGAAGGGCACGTATTAATCCTAGTAAACAGCCCCAGTTCTGGAGGAGGCAGCCATACCCGAATCTCATTTCCAGCTCCTCCCCTCAGTGACTTTGTCATCGTGGGCAAGTTACTCGACCTCTCTGAGTCTCTCCAAAATAAAGGCAGAATTTTCATACTTCCTATTTTATTTCTTATTTTTTAAATCAACATTGTTGGGGTATAATTTACATGTGAATTAATGCACCCATTTTTAGTATACATTTAGATGAGTTTTGAAATGTATACATCTATGTAACCATGGTTAAGAAAATAAACATTTTTTTTATCGTCCTAATAAGTTCTCTTTGCCCCTTCCCAGTCCTTCTGTTGAGTGTTTTTAATATAGAAACGTAGGTTCTTAACGCCCGTGACAATAAATCTTGGCATCAAATAAGAATTCCAGGGAAGTGTGCAGTGTATACTTGTGACTTGGTCTATCTCTCCCTACCCCATGCTCATACATGACACTGTCATATAGACTTAGGGACATGCGTGATCCTTGTTAAGAAACTCAAAAGCACAGGATGTGAGGTGGTGCCCCATGCTGACTGCCCACAGTGAGCCACTAGATAGTCAATACCTCCATACATAGACTTCTCCAGCTGGCACTGGGCTCTCTGGGCCACTAGCCACGTCTTTCGACTCTGACACTTTCATGAGTCTGGGGACTGCTCAAAGGAGGGCCTGAGTCTGGCCTGTGTTATTCAGTATTGCATCCTCAATAACTAAGTGTGTAGAATGAATGAATGAGAAGGGGGCTGCCAGCCAGAGGACCCCCCAGATGAACATCAAACACCTCACCAGTTCCCCAAACACCTCTCCTTCAGACGTCCTACCTGGCTATTATTATCTAATATTCTTTAAACTAGCTCAACTAGTCTTTAGTCCAGGCGTCCTCAAACTACGGCCCCTGGGCCACATGCAGCCCGCCTAGGACATTTATCTGGCCTGCCAGGTGTTTTTGCCGCCGCCGCCTGTCCTGCTTAGCAGCCGACTCATCCCGGGGCCCACAGTCTGGCCCTCCAACGGTCTGAGGGACAGTGAACTGGCCCCCTGTTTAAAAAGTTTGAGGACCCCTGATTTAGTCTTTCTACACTTAGCTCACCTTAAGCAATCCTATCCATGGTACCATGGTTAGATATAACTTTTTATTTTAACATGATTTCAAACTTTGTAGAAAAGCTACAAAGAACATCCCTATCCCCCTTCACCCAGACCTACCAATTGTTTACATTTTGCCCTATTTGTTTTACCATTCTCTCTCTCTCTACACCTGTATTTAAATATGCATAGTTGTGTATTTTTCTAATACATATTAACATAAACACTGCCCTAGATTGCATTACTATTCAAAAACACTTGTTGCCCTCCTTACCACATGCTTCCCTGCAAAGGATTGTTCCTTCCACCTCGGGGCCATCCGGTTTGGTGGTGTGACTTGCTTTGGCTTCCTGCGAGCAGAACTGTTGTGTGCCACTTCTAAATGAGAGCTGAAAGGGCCATTGTACGATTCTGCCATTGTTCCTTCTGCTACTGTGTAATCAGTGGGTTCCAGGCAGGTGCTGCCCCTTCAGCTTGGGGCTCAGGGTGATGACACGGGGCAGAATCAGAGCAGACCCATGATGGGTGTGCAGCACAAGCAGAAGATAACCCCGTATGGTTGAAAGCCGTTGGGACCTGAGGGGAGGTCATTTGTTACCACAGCATAACTTTATTTGAGCTGAGAGGTACAAATGCATCACTGCTAAAGTGAAAAATGTTTATATATCACCTACAACTACACAGCACATTTGAGAAATGTGGCATTTGCCATGGTGACCCCCAAAGTTCGCATTGAGTATCCCCATTCAATAGGAGGGAAAACTGAGGCTCATTGTGGTTAAGTAGTTTGCCCCAGGCCTCTCTGCTAGGGAAGATGGCAGGGACGGTACAGGGTGCCTTAGTCTAGCAGAAATGCAATGGAATTTTCCTTTGGCAAAAGAGCTCTGTCAGAGGTGTCTCTCCTAGACAATCTATTCTTCTCTCAGAGTCCCCTTCTCCCCTTCATGCCCCAAGACCCCCGCGAAGTCCCTCCTGGCCCCATTCCTGAAGGTTCTTGCAGCCAAATGCCAGATGATTGCCATTAAGGAGTTAGCTGCTAACTAGAGGCGTTAACTGCTGATGAAAGTGCCAGCACTAAGGTATTAGCTAATAAGGATTAACACCTCTCCGGGTGTTGGCATATTAATAAGGGACCTCAGGAAGACCAAAACGAATTCAAGAGCCAGAGGAACAGAGCTCAAAACGTGGCAGAATAATTTGGTTCTACAATTCTTTCTGCTTCTATTATGAGCTGAGCCCTGAGCTAAGACATGCAATTAATGTGTTGCATATACTTCGGGCTTCACACTGTACACAGCGCTCGGCAGTTTACAAAGCACTTAACAGTTTACAAAGCACGTCCTCATCTGTCATCTCCCTCGTTCTCCCTCATGTCCTGGTGAGATAAGCTTTGCTGCCCTCAATTTACCAGTGAGAAAACTGAGGCTCAGAGAGGAGGAGTGACAGACGGACGTACTCAAGGTCATGTGCTAGTGCTTGGGGGTGGCTGGGCTTGCTCCCAGGGCTTGTCTGACTCCCCACCCAGTGCTCCTCCGGTGGCCCCAATTCCCAATACACGTGAAAAAGTGACCAGTGGGTGTCAGAGCATCTTAGTTCCTATCTTCTCCCTTTTGAGGCCCATGATTGATTCTGATCCCAAGGAATCAGGGCCAAGGCCAAGTTGGTTCCTAGAATATCTATGCCTAGTGGACCCCTTTCCTGGCCATACTATTCCTGATCTGTGTTATTCACTTTTAAAACTCCATTCAGGTATCACCTCCTCCTGGAAGCCTTCCCAGTACAAGGTTATATAGGCTTCCCAAGTACAGATGGTTATTAGGCTGCCACAATATATGGGGCATACCTTGATCTTATGAACTGCTTTAGCATGGTCACTTTATAGGCCAGAGAAATCTGTGTCCCCACTGTCAAGCATGCAGCACAGAATGGAGGAGCTGCCACAAATACTTATTGAGTAAATGAATGAATGGATGACTCCCATAGTTTGCAGAGAGAACTCACCAAAGTGAACTCCATCACAAGACAGGATTTACACAAAACATGGTTAAAGTGAAATAAGACATAAACTATTCTCATTTTTCAAAAGCTCCATTAATATTTCACTATCTCTAAGAAGTAGTTGATATTTGTATCTTTCTGCGTCTCTATGAGCATGTTTACAGGTTATATTCCCCAGCCTGGCTGTTAAAGTATCTTCTGTGGACCCAGGCATGCTGAAGCATGGGATCAGAGTACTTCAGGGGGAAAAAGAGGGAGAGTTCATGGCCAAGTATGTTTGGAAAGCCCTGGGTTAGATGCGTCTGTCTTGCAGGACTTCTCAGAGCCTTTAGGGTAACATTTATTGCACATTTACTGTATGCCAGGCACTGTACTAAGCACTTTACATTCATTCATGCATTGGATTATATTCTACTTCCAGTGTAAGCTTCTTGAGGACAGGCACCATATTTGCCTTGTTCACCAGTGTATCCCCTAAGCCAGACACACTGTATGTATCCAATGAATGAATTAATTAACGAATAAATACATGTAGAGTAAATATTGTCACAGTTCCCATTTGGTAGTTAGAGAACCTAGTCTGACTACAGACCCTGGACTCTTACCCACTGTTGCTGCTTGTCTTCAGTGTGGTAATGTGCCTGGCAGATTTGTAGGAGAGGGTTCTTGCATGCAGCATTTCCAAACTTGATTTGCCTAAGAATCTTCCTTCCTTCTTTCCTTCCTTCCTTTCTTCCTTCCTTTCTTGAGACAGAGTCTTACTTTATCTCCTTTAGTAGAGTGCCATGGCATCATAGCTCACAGCAACCTCAACTTTCTAGGCTCAAGAGATTCTCTTGCCTCAGCCTCCCAAGTAGCTGGGACTACAGGTACTCGCCACAACACCCAGCTATTTTTTTTGAGACGAGGGACTCGCTCTTGCCCAGGCTGGTCTCGAACTCCTGAGCTCAAGCAATCCATCTGCCTAGGGCCTCGCAGAGTGCTGGGATTACAGGCATGAGCCACTGCACCAGGCCCAGAACCTTTCTTTTAAGAAGTATCTTACCAGGACAGTATCTAGAGGAACATACTCTGTGAAATAGTGTTTCTGGGCTCTGCAAGCTGTAAGAGTGGGCCACGGTGTCTCTGATTTGTCTCTCAGATCACAGCACATACAGATGGCAGGGCAGGAAGGAGGGGGAACCTGGGGTATTTTTCTGCTCTGTCTACTTAGGGCGGCATCTGCAGTAGCTGCCTCTCCTCTGTGGCTCCGGGTCCTGCAGAGTGTCCCTCCCTCTGTGCTTTCAGCTCCTTCCAGGCAGTCCCCGCCCCCAGGCTCCCATAACATCCCTTTCTCTTTTGGTCCCTCACTCTTGGTGTTTTTCCTCCTCATCACATGTTGCAGCAGGCACTAGTCTGTGGTTGATGCCGTGGAAATGCTAGGCAGGTGGATACTGTTTATAGTATCTTCCTGCTATTGATCATCTCTCAGTGGCCACACTTTTTTTTTTTTCTTTTTTGAGACAGAGTCTCACTTCGTCACCCTGGGTAGAGTGCCACGGTGTCATAGCTCACAGCAACCTCAAACTCTTGGGCTTGAGTAATCCTCTTGTCTCAGCTTCCTGAGTAGCTGGGACTATAGCTACCTGCCTCAATGCCCAGCTAGTTTTTTTTATTTTTAGTAGACATGGGGTCTTGCTCTTGCTCAGGGTGGTCTCAAGTTCCTGAGCTCGAGCAATCCACTTGCCTCAGCCTCCCAGAGTGCTAGGATTATAGGGGCGAGCCACTGCACTTGGCCACACCCACACTTTCAATTCTTCCAAACCACTTAACTTTTCCCCTGGTTAAATGCTTCCCAGTGAGCTACTTGATGCAGCCCTGACTGATATAACCTCCTAAAATAACAGCAACTGTTTAATAAACACATACTAAGCATCATGAATGTATTAGCTCATTTCACCCTTGCAGTAATCCTGAGAGGAGCTCTAATTGCCATCCCCATCTTACAGACAAGCAAAGTGAGTCTGAAGGAGGTGAAGTAGTCTGTCCCAGGTCATATCATTAATAAACGGGAAGCTGGGATGTGACACACTGGGTGCAGAGTACCACGCCGTCCCTAGATGACAGCTGGGGAGTCAGGAAGACTGAGGAAAGCCCATCGTGCCTTTGAGCTCCTGGAGTGCAGTGGAGTTCTGAGGACTTTTTTCTTGTCTTGCAGTGAGCTTCTCAGCCCCGGAGTTGAGCAAGCAGGGACTGCACCAACCCTTCACATAGCACCAGTCATCCACTGGTTACCTGCCCGCTTAGGGTGTTCAAGGCTCCCCAACTTTTCCTCCTCCCAATCCACTGAAATTTGTAGCCACTTATGCAGTCATCAGACAGGATCTTTCCCAATCCCAATCAAATACCGTCTCCCCTATGAAACAGCCCCAGAAGCCAAAGCAAGAAGGAGAATTCTCTTTCCAGCACTGTTTTTTTGTTGTGGAGACAGAGTCTCACTTTATTGCCCTCGGTAGAGTGCCGTGGTGTCACACAGCTCACAGCAACCTCCAACACCTGGGCTTAGGCAATTCTCTTGCCTCAGCCTCCCGAGTAGCTGGGACTATAGGCATCTGCCACAACGCCATGCTATTTTTTTGTTGCAGTTTGGCTGGGGCCGGGTTTGAACCTGCCACCCTTGGTATATGGGGCCGGAGCCCTACCCACTGAGCCACAGGTGCCGCCCACTGCCCAGCTTTTTATCTCAACTCAACAGAGTCAATCTTGTGTTGTCTGTCTGTGTCTTCTCTGGCCTGCTGGATTGGAAGCTCAGGAAGGTAGAAACTGGAACCAAGGAATATGCTCCTTTTTGTAGCCCAACTCAGTATTTTGTGTGTAATAGATGTTTAAATGTGTTAGGTGAATGGATAGATGGATAAATGAGAAACTAAAAGGAAAGAGGAAGCAAAGAAGGAAGGAAGGGAGGGAGGAAGGAAGAGAGGAAGGAAGGGAAGGAAGGAGAGAGAGAAGATAGATTGATGGGAGGGAGGAGGGTTAGACAGATATGAGTGGATGGACAGATGAGTGATGGGAATATGGATCAATGAGAGGATGAAAAAATGGGCAGATAGAAGGATGGATGATGACGCGTGGCACCTGTGGCTCAAAGGAGTAGGGCACCGGCCCCACATGCTGGAGGTGGCGGGTTCAAATCCAGCCCTGGCCAAAAACTGCAAAAAAAAAAAAAAATAAATAAATAATGGATGATGGGTGAGTGGGTGGATGTGGAAATGTATACAGATAGATAGACAGTAGGTTGATTGACAGATGTGAGGATGTGATGGTTGGAATAAGTGGATGAATGGATGGATAGATAGATGGACACAGACTGGGTGGACAGAGACCATGAGGTGCTGTGCAGTGGATGGTTGAGAATTTCTGTGTAGGGACAACAGTCTGGCCAGAAAGGGAGCTTGATGTTCTGTTTGCACAACACTTTGCATACGATGAGAAACTAGCAATTATCTAAGTGAAAGAACCGAGGAAGAGGTGGTAGAGATTGTGAGGGAGTTAAGGCCCTGCTAAGCCACTCATTGGCGCTCACACCATAGGTGTGTTGACAATGGTCTAAAATGTAGCAAGATTCTGAAAATCCGTGGCCCTAAGAAGATTCAAAACTTTTAAGGTTCTGTGTTGCTGAGACTTAGAATTTAAGACTCTGCCTTTAAGAGGTCTTTATTTCTACCCATATGAGTGACATCGTTCATGTAAGGCATTGTTCCAAGCACTTTACCAAGATTAGCTCCTCAAATCCTCACAGCCACCCATGGTGGAGATACTATCACCATCCTGGTAATGAGGCACAGAGATGTTAAGTTGTTTGTCTTAGATAACACAGCAATAAGTGGTAGGACTGGGATTTGAACCCAAGTAACTAGGCAGGATCCAGAGTCCGTACCTTTAACCACTGCACAGTCCTACCCAAGGAATTGAGGTTCTACTCATCTAAGCCTTGAAGATTCAGCGCTCAAGGCTTGAATAGCCTGCAGTTCTGTGGCTGTAAGCATCTCCATACCCATGCCTTGCTCCTGGAAAAGGGAGGGAGAAAGAAAGGGAGGGCCCAGCTAGCTCCTGCCAGCACCAGCCCTGCTGATGTTAGGTGCCTGGCTGTCACTCTTCCTGTTAACCTTGGGGGAAAAAACACATTTGTGGCAGATAACAGGCACGAGGGTGTGCCGGCCCTCCACCCACTCTCAGGCCTGATGGATGGGCTACATGGGCCCCCCCTGACCTGTATGTGTACCGTTATCTGCTCAGCCAAGGGAAGCTGTTCATCACGCCGACAGCTTGGCAAGGCACACCTGCAGGGCCCGCATCACCCAGAACCACCAGCATCCCGGGAGGAAAGAAGGGAGGTTATGGGCAGGGTGGAGCAGGAGAGACACAGGGGAGGGCCACAGACCCAGTGGCAGCAGCACCCCTAGATCCAGGATTAGCCCAGAGGGCAGCACTGAATTCTGGGCCTGATGCCTAGTTTCAGTTCCTAGTGGTAACCACCACAGATGGGCTGTGTGACCACGGGCCAGTCACTTAACCTCTCTGAGCTTTGCCAGAGGTCATGTTTTTCTTCTCCTCCTCATGTTCCATAGGCAGTCACTAGGTTCTATCAGATCTCCCTCCAAGTCCATCATGCTCCTGTCCTTTTCTCATCAACATCTCCACTGTGACCACCCTGGTTCAAGCCACCTGCATCTCTTCATCTCTGCCTAGATGACACTACAGCCTCCTCCCTGTGCTCCGTGCTTGCTGTCCTGCCCCCTACAAGCCATTCTTGACATTTTAAAGCTCAGCAAGGTTATGTGACTAACCCATGGTCAAACAGCACATTCATGGTACCACCAGGAGTGGAAGTCAGGCATAATTCATACCCAGAATTCAGTGCCACAGCAGCCAGAAGAATCTTTCGATCTTCTGATGAGATCACATCACTCCCCTGATTAAAACCCTCCAATGGCTTCCTGTCACACTTAGAAATCCAAACTCCTTGCCAGGGTCCTGCAAAATCAGGCCTCTCCTGCCCTGTCTATGATCACATTAGATCTGTTTTCTCATTTGCTACCAAGTTCCAGCCACACTGCTGAGCCCCCTCCCACCTCCTGGTGTTTGCACATGCTCTGTGCAAATGTTCCCTCTGGTGGGAACACTCTTCCCCAGTCCTTAGCATGACTGGCCAGCTCCTGTTCATCCACAAATCTCAGCTCAATGGTCACCTCCTCGGAAATGTCTTGCTGGCCTAAAATAATACTCCAGCCTTCAATCTCACTATCACAGACCCCAGTGTATTCCCTTCCCAGCACTGTTACAACCTGAACTTGTTTATTTATTGTCTGACTCTCCCACTAGGATGGAAGCTCCAGCCATCTTGGGTTTTCATCTTACTCCCCACGGAGCACTTCCTCAGTACTAAACCAGGCATTTTCTTCCACCCTTCGGCCTCTGCACCAGCTGTGTCTCTGCCTGGAACCCTCTTCTCTCTCTGCTCCCCAATTTACCTCCTCCTCACCCTACAGATTTATGGCAGAATGTATTTTCCAAAGGTAGTCTCAAAAATATCTCTCATCTGACATGTTCCTCATAAAATATGACCTTGATACTCCTCCCAGAGGAAGGTGGGGGCCACGTCCCTTCCCCTTATTTGAGGCAGGCTATGACTTACTTGCAACCAATAGGATGCAATGTCAGTGACACTGACACTTCCGAGGTGAGGTCAAAGACACTGGCTCTGGAGCCCTAAGCAGCCACATAAGCAGTATGACTCTCCTGAGGGCACCACACTGTGAGGAGGCCACAGGCAGAAGCCCCAAGGTCACCTACAGAGAGGCAAAGAGAGCCCCTCGCTGCTCCAGCCCTAGCCACCTTCAGACTGAAACCCTGTGAGAGACCGAGTCAGAGCCGCTCACCAAAGCCCTTCTGAATCCTTGATTCAGAAATCACAGGCAACAACCAAATAATCATAGTAGTTTTAAGCCACTAGATTTATTTGCTATGAACAATGAATAATCGGAACAAGATCTCAGCTCATGTGCCACCTCTTCAGGGAAGCCCTCCCTGACTAGCAGCGCCAGACCCTGTAGTTCCAGGTCCCTGCTGTTCCATTTTACTTTTTCTTTAAAACATGTGATACAGAGCGGCCCCTGTGGCTCAGTGGGTAGGGTGCCGGCCCCGTATACCAAGGGTGGTGGTTTCAAACCCGGCCCCAGCCAAACTGCAACAAAAAATAGCCAGGTGCTGTGGCAGGTGCCTGCAGTCCCTGCTACTCAGGAGGCTGAGGCAAGAGAATCACCTAAGCCCAGGAGCTGGAGGTTGCTGTGAGCTGGGATGCCACAGCACTCTACCAAGGGTGATAAAGTGAGACTCTGTCTCTAAAAATAAAAATAAATTAAAAAAAAACATGTGACACAATTGGTAATTACACAGTTATTTATATGATGGCTGATTTCTCTCTTTCTCTCCCTGTCTCTCTCTCTCTGTCTGTCTCCTTCTCTCTCTCTACTTCTCTCTTTCTCCCTCTGTTTCTCTCATAAAATACAAGCTCTGGGAAGTGGAAGACGCTGTATCTTCAGCAGTGAGCTGTGCCCAGTACGTGGTAAGTGTTCAGTAAATACACTCAATTAATGATTCCTCTCAGTTATTACACCTGCCTTATGAAGTGGG
Organism: Otolemur garnettii; assembly: GCF_000181295.1. Taxonomy (NCBI): domain Eukaryota; kingdom Metazoa; phylum Chordata; class Mammalia; order Primates; family Galagidae; genus Otolemur; species Otolemur garnettii. The sequence goes on along the minus strand of NW_003852418.1, from coordinate 585,712 downwards.
CTTTGGTATCCCTGTTTTGCAGATGAGGAAACTAAGACCCAGAGATGTTCAGCCCATGGCCACATGCAGAGCAGGATCTCAGCCTGATTCTCTCTGCCCTGCAGCCAGGGCCCATCTTCCGACCGGTGGAGGGATGGCGTACTGGGCTGGGGTCTTGGAAGTGGGAGCTGAGATGGCCCAGGTGTTCCTTTATTTAACCTTTGTTTAACCTTTTGCTTTAACCTTTGAAGGAAAAGAGGCCCAGAGAGGGGAAGAAATTTGCCCAAATCACACAGCTCAGCAGTGTTCAAAGTGGGACAAGACCCAGCCCCTGCCTTCCTGACCCAGAGGCCCTTTAACTGTATCCTCAAACCTGCCTGGAACACCTGCCAGGTGCAAAGCCCCAGGCTAGACTCCAAGAGGGACAGAGACACAAAAATCAATTGTCCCTTTGGGGAAAGGAGAACCCAAATTCCTATGTACAAAGCAAAAGGAACAAGAAGAGCAATTACTTATGGAAATCATCCGTGTTCCAGACAAGCCTAAAAGAAATTTCTCCTGACAAGCCTATAAGACACTATTATCTCTGCCTTTCATAAGAGGAAACTGAGACTTGGAAAGGTTTGAGGAATTATGCAAGGTCACAAGGCTTGTAATCACCAGGTCAAGATTTGAATCCAGATCTATCTGTCACAAGGATGGCCTCTACTATGCCAGGCTGCCTCACATGAACTAAGCAAGACTCAAGGTCACACAAGCATGGAGAATCATAGAAGGCTGTGTAGAGGGGGGAGCATGTGAGCTGGGCCTTGAAAGAGGTAGTGTGGTTTCTAAACACTCAGCTGGGGCAAGCACGGGGTGAGGGTGGGGTGGGGAGTGGAGGCAGGGAGCCTGGGCAGAAGCCTGGAGGTGTATGCAATCTGAGGCTAGGAAGGTGGATTGTGGTGTCCTTGCCAGCCAGGGCCAGGCGTGGACCTTGCTATTCCTGCCCCTCACGGCCTCTGCAGCCCTAGTCACCTTCTCGGGCACCTCCCACCACTGCCGCCAGAGCAAGGACTGGAAAATAAATGAGTCTGTTTATGAAGCCCATAATGTTGCCAGCAAAACAAGGCACTCAGCAGAGCAGCTTGGCGCCTCTAATGGGATATTATTTATGTCATTTTCCTCCCGGCGCTAGAGCCATTACCACCCGGGATGGTGCTCCGTCACCCTCCACTCCCCCGGTGATGTTCCAATGTCATGCTGAAGGATGCTCACGGCAGTCGTCATGGGTAGCACCCAGCTGCCAGCCCCCAGACCTGGGGTTGGGGAGGCGGGGATAGGGCAGCCCCCTACTCCCCAGCAGTCGGAGCTCCCTGGGCCTCCTCCTGCCAGTGGCATCCAGCTCTTGCTGGGTTGTGCTCAGTGCTGAGAATCCTCCGTGGCTCCTCAGTGCCCTGTAGATAAAGCTTCCTGTCTTAGTCCAGAAGGCCTCTGGGCTTTGGCACTTACCCACCTACCCAGCCTCAGCTCTGGCCACTTCGCATAAGTTCCAGAATCAGAGAGACCTGGTGTACCAGACCAGGTTTGGGCATCTTCCCAGACTGACTCTACCCCACGTGTTCCTTCTTGCTCCATGGGGACCCAGCCTCTGCCTTTGCTTCCTTTTCTAGCCCAGCTGCCTCAGTCTCCCCCCGAGTAAGGACCAGCCTTGCGCGTGGCCCCCATCATCCTGCCAAGTTGTAGCAGCTAACACCTGGGTCCAAGCCAATCTCAGGGAGGGTCTGGCTGTTTCCACCACTTTTGCTTCCCCAATAGCTTCCTGGAGGGGCCAAGTAACAGCTCGCCTTGGAGCAAACTGGGAACCTTGACAGTCACTAGAGAGGAAGGAGCTGCAAACAGACCATTCAAAAAAAAAAAGGAGGTTCCATATGGCTTGTGTAATTTGTGTATCCGCCACCCCAGATGACCCGGCACCCAGATGCATTACTTCAAAAAGATACATTTCTGGCTCGGGGCCTGTGGCTCAAGTGGCTAAGGCGCCAGCCATGTACACCCAAAGTGGCAGGTTCGAATCCAGCCTGGGCCCACCAAACAACAATGATGGCTGCAACCAAAAAATAGCCAGGCGTTGTGGTGGGCACCTGTGGTCCCAGCTACTTGGGAGGCTGAGGCAGGAGACTCACTTGAGCCCAGGAGTTGGAGGTTGCTGTGAGCTGTGATGCCTCGGCACTCTACCCAGGAAGACAGCTTGAGCCTCTGTCTCAAAAAAAAAAAAAAAAAGATACATTTCTGTGGCCAGCTCAGAAGCAGATCGCTTTGTGTCCACTTTCTCTCCTCAGCCTCACTTCCCGTCCCCCTCAACCTTGCTGCCCCAGGGCTGCTTCCCCCTGTAAGGGACAATTTGCTCCAGCATTTGCGTTTGAGGACACTTGGGTTAAGCCACTCGGTTCAATCCCAACCTCATCACTTCCTTGCTGAAGGATCTGAGGCAAGTTAATGAACCTCTCTGACCCTCAATTCCTTCAGAGATAGAATGGAGAAGAGCACAGTCCTTTCTTCCCAAAGGTGTTGGAAGTGCTCGGTGAATATCAGGAATGCCTGCATTCTCTCCACTGTGCACAGCTTCTCTTGTGTAGAGTCTGGTGGGTACGATTTTCATGGCGAGGAACACTCATGACGTGACCCCGTTCCTCCTTTATGTCCACCTGCAATACCTGCCCTTAGAGGGCAGTCTCTGCTTCCTAGATGGGTCAGTGCCCGGCCCCCGCTGGACTCCCACCATGTCATTTCCTTCCTCCCTGATTTCACTGAACATTGTACTGCATTTTCCTGCTTCTCTGCCTCTCTCATTAGGCTGGAAATTCCACATAGGCAGGATTGTGTCTTTTGCTCATTGTTATAACCCCAGTACCTGCCACAGTGCCTGGAATACAGTGTATGCCATACCTTATAGTGTATGTCATGCATTTTTCTTGAGTAAATAAATGATCCTATTTAGTTCTTGCCACAACTCTCTGTTGTGGGGATTATCTCCTTTCCTTCTCTTCTTGTCTCTTCTCTTCTTTTCTTTGTCTTCTCCTCTCCTCTTCTTTTCTTTTCTGTTAAGAGATGTGGTCTGCAGTAGCACCATCATAGCTCACTGCAGCCTCAAATTCCTGGCCTCAAGCAATCCTCCCCGCTCAGCCTCCCAAAGTGCTAGGATTACAGGCATGAGCCACCGTGACTGGCCTTCCTTTTCATTTTCTGATGTATTAATTTCCCCTTTAATCTTTATAATTCCTTCCTTCCATTTTCTTTTAATTTATTTTGTTATATTTCTAGTATCTTAAGATTTTAATTAATTTATTTTTAATCAATGTTATTTTTTCAGAAGTTCATTGAAAGCTATAAATTTCCCTCTGAATACACCTTTGTCTGCATGCCATCATTTTAGATATAACATACTTTCGTTGTCTTTCTTTTCTAAGTGGCTTGTATTTTACCTCATTTTACAAATAAGGAAACTGAGAGCCAAAGGGGTGAAGTGACTTGGTCAAGGCCACAGAATGAGAGGGGGCAGAGCTGGGACTTGAGATCCTTTGTACTCTTTACCCGGTTTCCCTGGATGATAACAACTTGGGAAACTATAGTACAGTATTCCAACCAGGATTTTGACTGCTATAGTCAGTTCAGCCTGAAATAACAAAGTATCATAGACTGGGTGGCTTAAACAACAAACAACAAATATTCTCATAGTTCTGGACACTGGACTTCCGAGATGAGGGTGCCAGCATCGTTGGGTTCTGATGAGAGCCTTCTGGGTTATACACTGCTGACTTTCTGTTGTATTCTCGCATGATGGAAAGAGAACTAAGTAGCCCTCTGGTCTCCTTTCATGAGAACACCAATCCTATTCATAAGGGCTCCACCCCTGTGATCTAACCACCCCAGCAGCCCTACCTCCTTATGTCATCACTTTGGGATTAGAGTTTCAACATGAACTGGCAGGGCTGGTGGGGAGTGGAGGGGGATCAAAACATTCAGTTCATTGTGTGGACATATACTTCACTGATCTTATTCAGATTTCCCCAATTTTACTTGTATTCATGGGTGTGGTGTGTGTGTGTGAGCGTGTTTCTGTTCTATTTTTCTCGCATATCCCAAAGCTATGTGCACTTCCCAGTGTCTCAGAATCTCAAGCACCATTTCTGCCAAGCTACAGCTCTCACACTCTGTTCCTGGGAATGAGCCAAATTCTACTGTCCTTTCCTTTGCCCTGGACCTGACCTCCAGCTGGGCTTCCCTTCATGCCTGTGGCCTTGGTAATTGACAGTTGGCATCTCTGAACCTTTCTCCTGGCCTCCCTTCCCACCTCTTCTTAGTCCTCTCTTCCAGGTCACCCCTGATCTGACCCCCTCTATTTGCAAGTTGCTGGTTCATGTAGAGATGAAGCTGGGATCTTGCCCAGGGTGGCTTGAGGACACCCGAAACACCCACCACTCTCAGCAACTATCATGGGGGTGACAGTTGCATTTTAGCCTCCACTAAGAAATCTTCTGGTGTTGCCTCCTGGACTTAAAGATGGGAAAATAATAACTGGATCTTCCTTACTGTGCACCTACTAAGTGCTGGGCACTTTCACTTTCATAGCTATTTGAATTCTCCTTATTTTGCAATAATCACAATTTATGAGTGAAAGAAACAGAGGCTCAGAGAGGGAAAGTGACTTGCCCTGGACCATAAAACTAATGAACTACAAAGCTGAGATGAAAACACAGGTTGATCCAACTCCCCAGGCCATGAGATTGACATAATACTTAGTTTTAAGATAAAAAAGAAGAGCATCTCAGGCTCTGGAACTAGACTGTCTAGTTCCATGACTTCAATCCTCTCCAGGCCTCAGTGTCCCAATCTATAAAGTGGGCATAATACTATCTTAGCAAATATTAACCCATATAACAACTGAGTAGAAAATGAGGACTCAGAGAGGTAAAGTGGCTTTTTTAAAGGCCTTCAGGAAGGGGATGATGAGGGCAGGATTTGAACTCCACAGTGCCCAAACCAGGTACTGAGCAGTTTCTACCCTACCTTCTTGTCCCCTTGACCTTGCAAGGAATCAGTGGGGTCAAGTCTGTAGCATAAAGAGGTTTAGGTCAGGACTAAGAGAAACTAAGTCTGGATCTGTGTCTGCTGAACAGGGTCTAGATTCTTATGGGACTTTGTCCCTAGGCTTTACTCCAAGTACCTGGGAAGGGCCTTGCAATGTGACTTCAGACACCTGTTGGCAGCCGAGAGGGCTGTGTTTGAAGAAGACAGAAGCAGAATGGTGAGAAGTTTGTTGGGAAGAAGGCTCCAAGGACAAAGGGAGAAAGAAGACTGCTGGGCCACTACCCAAAGATGCTGGTCTAGCTCAGACCCTGATCCCAGCCCGAGACCTACTGCAGACAAGACCTGTGTTCACAGGCTGGGCCTGCCCTGCGTGTCCTCCGCCACTGACGATGGTACCAGGGAATCCTCACCACCAGCTTCGCACAGAGGAAGAGCTGAGCCCATGTGTTCTGGCAGCTATAGGCTGCATCTCAACTCGCGCCTCTGGGGACAGCTGACCTCTAAGCCTGCTTTCTGCATCTGTAAGGTGCAGGTAATGAGTCCCAGCTCATGCACAGTGGCATAGAGATCAGAGAGAAGGAATGTGAGAATTGTGCCACATGGTAGTGGATTCTGGTGGCACCTTCCACCTGTCCACACACATGCTTGTAGGAAGGTACTTTGGAGAATCAAATCATGGAAATCCACCTGCTTGGGGAGGTGGCCAGGCTGAAGAAGCAGCACTTTGGGCTTGGACTCAATAGTCCTGAGTTTGAATCCTGGGTGACCTTAAGAGAGTTCCTCATCCATACAGTTGCGCTCATATACAAGCTTCTCTAATACAGAACATGAAGTAAGATAACAGGGCTGACGGTGCTGCAGGAACCGTGAAGTCCTAGCTGCATGATAGCATCTCCCTGGCCCAATGCCCAAGAGCAGAGAGGTGAAAACAGAGCAAATCTCCTTGGAGTACTCAGGAAAGGAGGTGGAGAACAGGCTGGGGGGATGTTGATAGAGCCCCTGTGGTTATCAGGCTCATTCTAGAAGCTTCATATAGAATGTTCACGACCACTCAGGAGAAGAGATGCTCTCTCGCCTGAGTGGTCGTGAACATTCTATATGAAGCTCTCTCCTGGGAGTCAGAAGTGGACATCAGAGCTGGCAACCAGGTGGTCTGTGCCCATCAGCAGGGAATCTGGGTCTGGGTGCCACTGCCAGCCCCCAGCTGCCTTGACACTCTAAGTTCCAGCAACTCCCACCGGAACACCAGCCTTCTTTTGGCAGTCATCCCTGCCCATCCCTCCATCCAAGCCACTTAAAACAGACATGTTAAATTCCCGAGTCAGTCATGCCCTACCCTTGCTCAAACCCCTTCCATGGTTCCCACACACCTGGTGACAGGGCCCAAATGCTTCCCTTCAGTTTGTGATTTCTTGGAGCACTTGCTTCCAGGCTGAGCTGTGCGGTCTTGGTGATCATAGATGTGTGGCCACAGGAGTGCTCCCAGGATGTGGCGCGATGCTAAACCACATCGGAATGCCCTTGCCTCTTTGCACACCCTTTGGCCATCCCCACTTGACAGATTAAGAAACAGGGACTCAGAAGCATAGACAGCCCTCCCAAGGCCACACAGCAAGTAAGACCAGGCATTCTGACTCTGCTCAGTAATGGAAACTCCTCTGCTGTGCCCTTCCTATGGCCCCCTCACTTCAGGGCGGGGGAGGGGGCGTGGGGCTGTGTGGTTCACTTAGATTCCATCAACAGTTGACCCAGTGCCCAGAACTGGTAAGTTCACTTATTTGCTTCAAGGCATTTTGAATGAAATCTGAGATAACAGAGGCTGAGAGGTTGCATTCTCTACTTCATCAAGCACCTACTAAGTCCAGGCGCTGCTCTGGGAGCTGGGAATAGAGCAGTAAACAAAACAGACACCAGCCTCTGCCCTCCAGGAGCCTAGAGCAGGGAGACAGTCTGCTGGGGAGAAATAGACAACAGGAAAGTAAATAAGGAGAGCATCAATGGCAGGTGGTGAGAGGGCTCCGGAGGGAAGGAGAGTAGGGCAGGCGCAAGGGCAGGGCTGGGGGCTTCAGGTGGGCACAGATCCACAGGAGAGGTCAAAGATCCCTCTTTGGGGTCCTCTGGGGGAAGCTGGTCTGAGAGAGGCAGTTCTCCACTCAGGGGTGAAGGGCTGCCTCAAGGAGCAGACTGGGTGCAGGCTAAGCGGGGCCAAGGTGAGGTCCACTCACACTTCCTTTCCTTGCCCTTGCCCTCACTCTTCTCACCTCCCTGCCTGGCATCTAACAGGCTCAGAAAAATGGCCCACGGGAGGAGACATGTAAGCTCCCCTGCCTCGGCACTAAAAGCAGCAGCGTGACGAAACGGCCGGTTCTGTGCAGGCTGGAGTTACTGCTTCCACTGGCCTTGTTTATGGTCCTCCTTGTCTTCACTCCTGCCTGCCAGCCCAGAGCAGGGGTGCAGGGACTGGGAAGGGAGAGAAGGGCTGCTCTCTGCCTGTCTGATACACAGTGACCTTGAGAACAGCATCCCCAAGAGTTCCCAGAGGAGGGTAGACTGTAGACTTGGGTCACTGCTTTTTATCTGGCTGCTCCAGGGCTAAGATCACCTCTGCTAGGAAGCCTCAAACATCTCAGATTTACTCAAGGGGAAGCTTGTAGGAGAGGGGACTAACCTTCATTAAGACCCCCGTACAGGCGTTTCTTTTAATGCTCACGATCGTCCCATTGGTACATTTTAGAAATGAGGAAATGAAGGCTCAGAGAGGTTAATTAGTGAGCCCAAAGTCACAGTAATTAAAAGGCAGATCAAAACCTGAACTCAGGTGAGTATAATTAAAAGATCTTCACTTTTCTTTCTAGATTGGGCTTCCAAGGTCAATCTACATTTTATCTGTCTTACATTTCTCAGCAAAGTTCGGGGCAAATCATTAGTGGGCTGCAGGCAGGGTAGAATAGTGGTTAGCAGCTTGGGTTATGAGACTGGACAGGCCTTAAGTTATAGTCCTGACTGTGCATATTACAACTCTAGGAGCTCAGGTCTCTAGCCTTCTCAGGGGCTCAGTTTCCCCACCTGTAAAGTGTACATAATAATAACCTCCTTCTTGACCTGTTGTAAATGTGAATGACCTTTTGCTAGCAAAAATATCTTTGGAGAAGGTGCTGTTGGGAGATAGTGTAGTTACAACATGATCAAAATCCAGGAGAGGGTTAAGGAGAAAGGTGCTTTTATTGTTCTAGCAGCAGCAGCAGCAGCAGCAGCAGCAGTGTCTTTGCAGCAAACTTCACCTGTTTACAGTCCATTAGAAGCCATTATTGCTGTGTCTGGGGCAGATGCACACCCCTGACCTTGACGCGTGTCTGACAGCTAAAGGCAGCAATCTAGGGAGCAGAAGTCATTATGGCAGCATTTAAAGGGCCACAGGGGGCTGAGGGCCTCTTCCAGTGCCCTTCCTCCTCCCAACTCCTGGGCCATAGCCTCTGCCAGCCAGAAGACCAAGGAGGGGGCCCAGCCTGAATTCCAGGTGCTCAGGCATCCCCTAGACCTCCTGGAGGTCTCCGGATCACCTCTTTGAGTTTGCAACCTTAGTAGGTTAACAGTGATGATGAAAAAACACACAGAGAGCTAGGGCTGCAGGGACATCAGAGGAGTTGAATCCAACTCTTTTCTTGCATTCAAGGAAAGGAAGGAACTGTGCTCAAGGTCAGAAGAAGACAGCCAGAATAAGAATGGAGCTCCTAGGACTCCCAGCCTAGGCTTTGAGATGTGAATGGCAGGAATTCCAGACAGTGACCAGTGGCTGTTGGCTATAGCACTGGGCAGAGAGACAGAGGGGGCTTGGACATTTACATCATGTTGCACAGGCAGCTGCCACCTCTGGCTTCAAAGCAGGCAGACATTGGACATGGCTGGCTCCAAGCCAAATGTCTTCCCACCAGCTTCCAATCCTGTGTGAGAGAATGAGAGAGGCTATAAGAGCCAGTGGCAAAGGCTGCAAGATTCAAAATCATCAAGTTTTTCTCAAAGACCTTGTCTTCCTTTTGTGCCCAAATCTCCCTTACTCCTATTTTATGGCTTTTTCCCAAAGCATTTAGTGCCCTCCCAATTATTCTCAGAAAAGAATTTAAATGTCATTCATACTCAAGTGTGAATGACTGACAGTAGCTCTAAAGCAGTGGCACTCCCTTATATTTTAGCAGAACTTCAAGAAAGAAGCAGGAAGAGAGGCACATATCTTCCCCTTCCTCACCTAATTATCACCCCTTCTTTCACTGGGAAACACCCATCCTTCAGGCCTCGGCTCAAAGGTCTCTTTCTCCAGGAAGCCCTCTTTAATCTCCCCAACTGACCTGAGTCCCTCTGATATACACCCCTACAGAACCAAGTGCCTTCTCCTCAGAGACCTTTGTCTTTGAAAACAAATTATTTGACAAACATCAGTCACCCCTACTAGAACATTTGTCACCGCCTATGAGGTCCCTAAGAGCCTGGGTTTTTTTGCTCACTAGTGCATCTCCAGGACCTTGTAAAGTCCCTGGAACATAGTAGATGTTCAATAAATACCTTTTGAATGAATAGAGGAATTTTTAAATAAAAGAAATCTGAGGTGGCTATAAAGTCTTGACTCTGCCTTCAGTCCATGCAAACCTCTCAGCCCCCTTAAAGGAGTAACTCTCTCCATGACTGCAGTGGATCCTGTTAGCACCTCATTCGTGCCGCCTTCCCCAGGCAGGTGCACCTGCTGCTGTAGGATTAAATGCCCCTTCATTGCTACTAATCACCCTCTACTGATCAAGGTCATCTCTTTGGGGCAGTTACCTGCTGCTTCCCCCACTCTGGATCATCCCTCAGCCAGTGATGGGATACACTGACAATTCGGGTACAAGGTAAGTCCCTGTTTCTGGGCAGGGACAACTCTGTGATAGAACTTCTCCTTCAGGCCAAGGACAGACTGTACCTGAAATAACATTCTCGCTGATCTTTCCTTTCTGTCTTCTGCTCCCCTCTCTCCTTTGCCAGATTTTCTTGAAGGCACTTCCTCAATAAACCCTGGGCAGAGAATCTCTCTGAGAGACCTGATCTGAGACAGGAATTTCCCAAGTCTTGCCTGGGTGCTAGATTAACCACTTTTCTCTATTGGCGAATTGATCATCATTAAGCTCCTCCTGTGTTCCGGGGTGTATGTTAGATGCTCTACAACTGTCACTTAAGTGTCACAATCACTGGGTGAGATAGGCACCATTATTATCGCCATGTTAGGAAGAAACTGAGGGCCAAAGAGAATGCTTGATCTGCTAAGGTCATATAGCTGACAAGTAATGGAACAGGGATTTGAACCCAATTCAAATGCTGCCAACCTCTTGCTGTAATATAGGGCGACCATAGCTGTAATAGTGTGGAAGAAAGAGGAATTGATATCATCAGGAGTTGGGAGGGATAGTGGTAAGGAAGTCTTCACCAAGGAGGAAATATTTGAGTCTTAAAGTCTTGAGTCTTGAAGAATGAATGCCTTTCAGGTGGACACAGGGGAGGGAAGACATGCAAGGCACAGAGAACAGCACGTGCAAAGACTAAAAGGTAGAAATAAGCACATTTCTCTTGTGGTTTCAGCAAAGTGTGTGGAAAATATTGAGGGATAAACAGAGGGACACACAGATTCCAAAAGGCTTTGGGTACTAAGGTAAGGTAACTGGACTTTGTCCTACAGGACCCTGAAGGCCTATAGGTTGTTGAGTTTTAAATAGAGGAGTAACATAGTATATTTCCATTAAGGACATTTCTCTAGTGGGCAGAATGGATGATGGATTGGAAAGAAAGACTGGAGGCCAGGCAGCTATTTAGGGAAAAGGGGACAAGGTATTTTAAAGCTGTGGGGATAAAGAAAAGTATATCAATTCTTAGAGAGTGATTTGGGAGGTAAAAATAGCAGGTTTTGGATGCTGGATGTGAGAGATGCAGGAGAAATCTGGGATAATGCCCAGCTGTTGGCCTGCGTTGTGCCACTTGGTAAGGTGAGAAAAGGTGGGGCAGGTTTGGGTATTCTAACCCACATTAGTCTTGGACATGCGAATCTGAGGTTTCCTCCAGGGGGCGCTGTTTGGGAGGTAGTAGATAAATGGTCCATCATCCCTCCTGGGGCTCAGAGAGAGGTGGAAGTCGAAGTTCTGCATCAAAAACTGTGATTGGCTCTTTGTGACATCATAGAAACGGGGATAGGGTAATAAAAGAAGCCCTTGACCATAAAAATATTGAGGGTAACTGCCCTAACCCAGCTTTTCATGTTGAACTTGCTGTCCCAGGTGAGCTTGCTGGGACTGAATTCTTTCAATCTAAGCTCTTTGAACTTTTTCTGCTTCTTTAGGATCATAAGCTTCCTGCTGCAGCCCCCACCCCAACCCTTTATCAATTTCCCCCTGTACACACACTGCCTTTCCAAAAAAAGAAAGAAGGAAAGAAAGAAAGAAACGGCGGAATGGATGATTTGGGAGCTGAAAACCTCCAAATGGGGAGGTTATATCCTAGAGACAGCAGCATCAATCACCACATTTTCATTATTAAGTAACATCGTGGTATGCTGGGCTGATTCGGCACCTTATCTGAACCTAGCAGCTGTGCCCTAAATTCCAGCCGTGGCGCCTGTCTGCAGGAATTCAGTTGCCTGTGTTTAAAATGAGTGTTAGCATCTATCATTTCTCCACACCAAATGGTTTTGTGTCGGTGGCTGGCAGTGCTAATCTGTCACTGGGGTACTCCACTGCCCAGCTCAATACCCTCTTCGTCACTGTTGGGGGGAGAGGGACAAGAGGCCCCCAGGATGGGGGAAATGTCACTGTGAGGACAATTGCAACATTTGGGACTCTTTCACAAGAAAGGGGGGGAAGCCATCTGTGTCTATTGCAGATTCGACTTCCTGTACCACTGATTTTGGGCAGTCAGGGGTCTTGCATCATTCATTCTTTGGGTCAATGGAGACATTACAGGAAAAAGCGGCTGGCTGTGGCTCTGTCCGTGGTGCTGAATGGCTTTGGTACTGTCTGCGGTCTTTCTGTTCTCAAAAGTGTAGAACCACAGCATGTGTGTGCTGAAGAGGACTTTGGACTATCTGGTCTGGTACGTCTCAGCCTCTCTGGGCAGCCATAAACCTTTCAGTATACATAAACAATATCATGGACCTGACACCCAGAAAATATTAAAAGCTCAAACCTTTGTTCATACATACCAAAATTAGCTTACTAGTTCATGGGGCTCACGATCACTTGGTTAAGAATCTCAGATATCATTTCATCTTCTTTTACAGACAGAGAGGCTGAGCCTCAAAGAGATGAAGTTATTTGTAAAAATATTCAGAGTGACTAGGTAGAATTTTGGGTGAGAGGAATGAAGGAATCTAAAGCAATGAGGTATCGTTGAAAAAGAAGAGGAAAAAAACCTCTAAGCTTGAATCCGCTTCACAGTGAATGGTTACTAGTGGATACACTCTCCAAAAATTCAGTTTTCTCATCTGTGAAACCGGACAATAACGACTAGACTGTAGTGTAGCAGTAAGGGTTGGTGTCAATGGGAGGCATGTGCTGGGGTACATGCTGCACCTATATCCCCCTTCGGAACTGAAAGGTTTATTCCTTCATTTACCGGGAGTGTCAGTGGTAGGAAGCCATCAGCTGTCAGTCCCCTACAGGAGTTCCCTCAGCTGAACAAAGTTGCTTTACTCACAGTAACTGATGGATACAGCAATGTAAAGGCCCATCCCAGCTCTGAACAACTCTGAAATATCCCAGCCTCAGAACCATCCACAGTGCTGGCTGATGTCTCTGTTGAGGTTATATCACAACTCTGTTTCTCTCTCTGCTCAATCTCACTTTCTTCCCTTCTCATCCACAGGTTCTGACCCTAAGCGTACACCCTAATAAGTAGCCTGCAGACTGATCTCCATCTCCAAGCCTGCCTCCCAGGAAATCCAATACATGATATATGACTAATGCAGGTGCGACTGGTTAGAAGGCTCCGGGGTGTCTTCCTGATGTTCTTGTTTTACATTGATTTGAGTTTAGAAACCAGGATTCCTGACTTTAAGTCAAGTGTTTTCCTGGAACAAAAATCTATCAGTTCTAGTCTTTCCGTTGTCCCAGTTCTCTCCTCTTCACCCACTGGCTTAGTGTCTCTGGGAAGATAGTACTTGGGCTACTGAGATTCCTTCAGTCCAACCCTCTGGCTCCAGGTAGCAGAATGCTTCAAGCAGACCAGACACCTGGAACACTTTACAAAGTATCATTCAGATGTCCCTCCCCCAATTCCTGATCTACCCTAGAGATGTTTTCTTGCCTTTCCATATCCACTGAGTCCCCAAGAGATGCCTGAGCAGGTAGCAATACCTGCGACTGGTGCGACTGGAAAACTCACAAGTTCAGCACACAGGCAGGGGTTGCTGAGCACATACTGCACGTAAGGCCCTGTGCTCTGGGGAAAATGGTGTTTTGTCTTGTCTTAGGGGGCCCCAAAAGAGATATACTCACTCATTAAGTCAGCCCTTCAACTAATATTTATGGGGCCAGATCCTCTGTGGTGCCCTGGGGAGATAATGGTCTCCAAGAAAGATGTGATCCCTGCCCTAAAAAGATCACAGCCTCATGCCTCCCATTCCAATCAGTTTTTCCCAGGGTTTTGTCCCCCCTCCTAGTTGTCAAGGAGTCCTTCCTTCTACTATTCACAATCCCCCTGGGTTTAGTTTAAACTTGTCACATGGCTGGTTCTTTTCTCATTCAGGATGACTCTTATCTCACTTCTAAAATGCCTCCTTCCCACAAGACCTTACAGATCTCTCAGTTCTCCGCTCTACAATCAGAATCATCTTCTTAGGACAACCCTAGGCTGACTCAGAGAGTAAAGAAGCTAAGGTCAGAAGACCATTCACAACGCTGGTTCACTGGCATCACTTGGTGACCAGATGGTGCCTATTCCTGTCTTCACCCGTCCTCCAGACCTGAACACAGAGGGTGGGTGAGACCGCCCATCACTGGTTCAAAGCATCATTTTCCTTTGTGAAGGGCTATCTTGCTGTTCTTAGTATTCCTTGGCAAGGAGTCATCAATACTTCCTTTAATGAAGATTAGAAAAGAGAAGCACAAAGCTGGGAAGTGACTTGATCAAGGTCATACTACTTATTCCCCTGAGGTTAAAATTCTGCCATTAAACCGAAGGTGAGAGACTTAGGCATACAAACACACAGACAAGAAGAGCAACTGACAGATAAGAAGAAAGGCAAAGATGAGAGACAGAGAGAAATACCTACGGGGGACAGAATGAGAGAGAGGGGCAGAAGAAACGTGAGGGAGAGAGCAAGTCAGCCCAAATGATGGCTTCTTTGCTTTCCTGAAGCATTTATCTTTCATTTGACCTTACAAGAGTCTATTTGTGTTTAGATTTTAAATTGAGAATTTTTTTTTCATTTTAAAAAGCATCCCTGTGCAGTTAGCACGGTTTTGTATTAATTTCTATTCATGCCAGTGGCTTTAGTATTTATTCTCCTCCAAAATCACTGAGTTGGAAGGGACAGAGTGAAAGTCATTTGGCTTTGTGTTTGTTTGGACTCAGAGCCTGAAGCCCAAGGGGTGGGGTAGGGGTTGGGGTCAATGCATCAGGCTGAAAACTGGAGGGAGGGGAAGAGTGTTGCAAGTACCTGCTTCTGCCCAAACCATATCACGTCCTGAGTTGTCAGTTCTGAAGCCCCCGGGGGGACAGCTAGTATAGAGGCAGGTCCACAAACCCCCTGGGATACAGACATTTAGCATCCTAGAGTTGGTGCTTGAACTGGACCTTGAAGCTTATGGTAAATTGAGAGTCAGTGTGGATGGAAAGTTGAATTGGGGCCTTGGTATCTATCTGACTACCTAGGTGGGTGTCCCAACTTCACCACATACTGGCTGCATGATGTTTAGCCAGTAGCTTTACTTACCTCTCTGGGTCTTAGGTGTTCTCATCTGCGAAATAGGCTCAGTAAGAATGATGACCTGGGGCTGATGTGAGGATTGAGGAGGTGCCTGCTCGTGAAGAGCCTTGTTTAGCACTCAACAAAATTTTGTGGGTTGAATAAATATAGTTCATGCACTTGCATAGGAGTTCTGCCAGTGGAAGAGGCATGGAAGGGTGACTCCATAGGGCCTGGGCTCTGGAAACAGATAGACCTTGGTTCACACCTGTTGTAGCTGCTTGGGTTCTGTCCAGGCTTCACCACTTCCTGGCTGTGCAACCTCTGACCAGTCAGTTTTCTTCTCCAAGGCTCTATCTATTGATATTTAAAATGGAGATGGTAATAATACCTGTCTCGTAGTGTTGCTGGGAAGACTAACAATGCACACATCAAGGGCTTAGCAAGTTCCCTGGCATGCAGTAAGGGCTCAATGAGTGTTAGTCTAAAACAAGACACATCCCATACAGAAGAACTCACAACGCAGAGAAATGCAGCGGCAGCCTTAGCAAATAAAGGGAATAGTGAGTGCCAAGGCCCAGAGGCGCAAACAGGCACAGTGTGACAAGGGGACTGGAGACAAAAAGGTGTGGCTGAAGCAAAGAGCAAATGGTAGGGGCTGAGAGGCAGAAGCCGACAGTCGGGAAGCCATGCAGAGCCTTGAATGCCTGGCTAGGGAGGCCATGAGGAGGTGCCCAGGGTTTTAAGCAAGGGAGGGACATGGCCTTATTCAGACAAACCAAGCTCTTAGTCCGCATGAGAGCCTTAGCAATCAGGGCCAGATGTCTCATTACATGGATAGGAAAACCAAGGTCCCATGTGGGGAATGGCTTGCCTGTCCCTAGCAGCTTGAAGGTCGGAAAACTGGGCTTGGCCCAACCACCTCTCTTCTCCTACTCCCGGGCTCAGGGAAGGCAGGAAAGGTCCAGCATCCAGGGACACCATTGGAGCAAGGAAGTGGGTACTACATAACAAACAGCCAGAAAAATCTCCATGTTAAAGGAGAAGTATTTAATTAGCTCAGAAGTCTGTGGGTCAGCTGGGATAGGTTGGCTGGGGTGGCTCCCCTCTGCTCCCTGCTCCCCCCAGGAATAGCAGGCTGGACTGGCCTGTGCTTGTGGGAATGGCAGAGATACAGGCAGCAAGTTCAACCATGCAAAGGCTTTGCAAGCCTCAGCTCCATACACCTCTGCTCTCATCCCATTGGCCAGAGCAAGTCGGCTTGCATCACGGTGGGAGGGCCCAGCAGGGTGACCTGGCAAAGGGTGTGGATGTACAAGTGAGGATATGCTGGGAAGTGAAGAGTTGGATTCATTATCCGTTCTACCCCAGACTCTCTTTCTGCCCTCAGATGTCCACTTGTCACCCTAGTCATGGCCCCCAGAAGGAGGGGAAGGCTCTCAGCACTTCCTGAGCACACATGCCACAGCCTCTCCACACACATACACTCCTTCATGTCTCCTTAGAGATACCTTTCCTAACTACCCCGAGTCTCTGGTTATCCGCTGTCACCAACAAGTGTTTATATTTTCTTTGCAGCTCTGATCATTGTTTGCAATTGTGTATGAATTGATTTGTTTGATTCATGCCCATCTCCCTTTTGAGACTGTGAGCTCCATAAGTGAGCTGGTACAGGGCCTTCCACATGGTTAACAAATATGTGTAGAAAGGAAAGAAGCCAGGGAAAGAGAGAGGGAAGGAAGGAGAAAGGATGAAGGGAAGGAGAAAGGAAGGGAGAGAAGGAAGGAGGAAGTGACTCTAAGAGTTCTTTGTGCCCATTTCACAGATCCAAAGTCAAGTCCCTTACCCACAGGCCTATAGCCACACTAGGAAGCTGTGATATAAACCCAGGCCTAAAAGATCCTCCTCTATTCTTCCCTCTAGGCCACTAATTATCAAAAATTATCTTAACAGTACAACATGATATAATTGATCATGTAGCAGATGCCCCTGTGCCCAGCACAGAGCTTAAGCAGTAGAGCATCATGGGGACCTTTACGGGCCCCTGAGCTCCCCTTCAGGGCCCCCTTCTTCCTTCTCTGCCTTCATAGAGGTAACCACCACCCACAATTGACTGTTTAGCACTTTCAGGCACATCGTTATACGTTTACTCTGGTGTGTATGCTCAAACCATATTGTTTTATGTTTTAAGACTTCATATAAACAGCATTATCCTCTGTATCTTTCTGCAACCTACTTGTTTTCTCTCAATATTATGTTCATAAGCTTCATCCCAGTAGCTCTATTTCCCTCATTTCACTGTTGTATATTGGTCCCTTGTATGAGTAACCCATGGTTTATTTATCCATCCTCCACACTGATGGACATTTAGGTGCTTTCAGCTTTATGCAATGTGTAAACCTTTCCTTGAAAGAAATATTTGGTGGAAGCTCAAAGATATAAAGCAAATACAAGCAGGAATGCTTCATCTGAGTCGAGGAAGAGACTGCCCCAAGGAACTATGATGGGGTTCTGCTGCCAGTCTACAGATAGTCCCTGGGCCTTCCTTCCTGTTAGGTCTGGGCAGCAGGAGGGAGGATGGGAGAGAGGGACCAGCATTGCTTCAGATGTTGAGCCTGCAGGTTCAGAGGAGGCCCAGACATTCGCTGTTGAGTCTTACCTGCAGCGCACACACGTGCGCCTTACTCACACACTGTGCTTTCCAGGCACGCACCATGCTTATTCCCACCTCTGTGCCTTTGTTCATGACCCCTGGTGCATCCTCCTTTCCCTCCCTCAAATCCTACCCTTCACTCAAGGCCCAGCTCCTGCCTCACCTCCTCCATAAAACCTTTTCTACTTGTCCCAGCCTGAGATCATCTCTCCTGGACACCTCATCCCCATCTGTGCATTGAGACAAATAAAACTTAGGCTTGTTCAGATGCTTGTGGCTGCTAAGTTAAGGCCAATGTCACTGTCCTAGCCTGAACTCTGGTCTGTATGTTCAATAGATGACTCAACTGTTCCACATAGATGCCTCGCAGCAAGTCCCAAATCAAGCTCCCCATTGTCCCTCCAAGCCTGCTGATCCTCAAGTTTCCTGAGACAGAGGGGACAGACCCCACTATGTACCCTGCTACCAAGCCCAAACTCAATATTATGTTCGTGACCTTCAAGGTCCTGTGTGGCCTGGCTTTGCTCATCTCCCAGCCTCATCTTGCTCCCACTCCTCCTCTTTGGCCTAACCCTACCTCGCGTGTGCCCTGGTCCCTCCACACCCACCCCCAGCGGGCTCCTTACTGGCCCCACTATGGCCAAGGCACCTCTGCCTCCCAGCGGTTTGTCTCCAACTCCCCTCCAGCACCACGTCCAGCCCCTAGTCCAGCTGCCACCTGTCTCTTACACAATTACAAAAGCTGTCTCTTTGGTCCCCCTGCTTCTATTCTTGCATTCCCACAATCCGTTTTCCAGACATTAGCCAAAGAATCCTTTTAATAATACAAACATCATGTTAAGTGAAACAAGCCAGGAACAGAAAATTAGGCACTGCTTGTGCTCATTCGTTTGTAGAAGCTAGAGAAAGTTGATCTTATAGAAGTAAAAAAGGAGAACAGAGGATACTAGAGGCTGGGAAGGGTAGGAGGAAGGGAGGGACAGCGAGAGATGTGTTAAAGGATACAGAATTACAGCTAGATAGGAGGAATCAATTCTACCGTTCTATACCACTGTAGGATGACTAGAGTTAACAATAATATACAGTTTCAAGTAGCTAGGAGATTGGTGAACATTGCCAACACAGAGAAATGATAATAAATGTTTGAGATGATGTATCTGCTAATTGCCCTGATCTAATCACCATATATTACACTTGTATGTATTACAACATAACTGTGCCCCATATAGACGTACAATTTTTATGTGCCAATTAACAGTACAAAGTTAAATTTAAAAAGAAAAGAAGACAAACCAGATCGTGTTGCTTCTTGTTAAACTCCTGCAATGGCTCCCCAGAGCTCTTAAGAAGAAACCAAACTCAATATTATGTTCATGACCTTCAAGGTCCTGTGTGGCCTGGGTTCTGCTCATCTCCCAGCCTCATCTTGCTCCCATTCCTCCTCTTTGGCCTTACCCTACCTCATGTGGGTCCTGGCCCCTCCACACCCCCTCCCAGCAGGCTTTGGCCACCGTGTTCTCCACCTAGACCATTCTCTCTGGTTCACTGATGAGTTACCTCTTACCCTTCATCAGGTCTCCACTCAAAAATTACCTCCTCCATCAAAGCCAGTCAGACTCCCAGTATGATATGCTAAGATCCCCAGGGACCCCTTCTGTATATGGGCACCCAGCACAGCTGTCATTTTACAATTCTTTGTGTGGTTCTTAGATTAATGTCTGTCTTTCCCCTAGAATGTGACCCCCAGGAGGGCAGGGACTAAGTGTTGTTCACTGCTATATCCCTAGAGCTCAGTTTAGCATCAGGCTCAAAAATATTTGTTGAATAAATGAACAAATAGAGCTTCAATAAATATCTGAGCAGAGGCACACCACCTGAGGCTCACAAGATTATGGAGGGAGATTTGGCAGGATGAGGATATTGATCAGATGGAGCAGGGAGGGAGGAGCAAGGAAGAAGGAGGCATCAGTCTCAACCGCCCTGCTTTCAGGGGACCTAAGTGTGAATCCCAAAATTGCTACTTACTGGCAAGACCTAGGGAAGCAACTTCATTTTGCTGAGCTTTAAAACAAAACTCTTAAGAGTTGTCTGTACCAGTGCTTCCCAGACTCTCCATGATGAAGAAACAGATTTCTTTCTCTAATCTGTTGTAAATATTCTTTTAGTCTCTACCCTGATCACACCCTTGGATGTTACAGCAGTATCAAATTACTGTAAAGACTTCTAAACTCTCACTTTATATGTGCTGTCTCCAACTCCTCCCATCCCCATTCTCTGTCTCACTTTTAAAAGTAATTTATTTAGACGTAATTTCAGGCCGGTGCAGTGGCTCATGTTTGTAATCCTAGCAGTCTGGGAGGCTGAGGCTGAGGTAGGAGGATCACTTGCACTCAGGAGTTTTGACACCAGCCTGGGCAAGAGTAAGACCCCATCGCTATTAAAAACAGAAAAATCAGCTGGGTGTGGTGGCTCAGGCCGGTAATGCTAACACTCTGGGAGGCTGAGGGAGGTGGATTGGAGTTGGAAATCAGCCTGAGCAAAAGAGAGACCCCATTTCTGCTAAAAATAGAAAAATTAGTCAGGTGTTTTGGTG
This sequence comes from Otolemur garnettii, assembly GCF_000181295.1. NCBI lineage: Eukaryota > Metazoa > Chordata > Mammalia > Primates > Galagidae > Otolemur > Otolemur garnettii. The sequence continues at coordinate 565,498 of NW_003852418.1, read as the reverse complement.
GGTGCCTATAATCCCAGCTACTTGGGAGGTTGAGGCAAGAGGATCATTTGAACCCAGGAGTTTGAAATTGTGAGCTAGGACACTATGGTACTCTGGCCTGGGCAACTCTGTCTAAAAAAGAAAGAAAGAAAGAAAGAATTTCAAACTTACAAAAAAGTACAAACAACCAGGTATCCCCCTTCACTAAAGTTTCCGAGTTTAACTATAGTAAAATTAACAGTTTACTACATCATTTCCTTTCTACACACTCACAGCCACCCCTCTCCTACACAATCCTTTTCAGAATCATTTGAGAGTATGTTGACACGGTGCCTATCAGCCCTAAATACTCCAGTGTATATATACAGGGTGTCTGTAAAGTTCATGTGCAATTTATGGACACCCCACTCCCCCAGATAGGGCACTGTCTTGTACAACTTCATTACAAACACCCACATCTGGATGTCAATGCCAAGGCAACATCCCATCCAATCCATGGACCCCTCTAATTTTTCCAAGGGTCCTAACAGTGTCTCATCTTTTCTGGTCTAAAACCTCACACAAAATTATGCATTGCATTTAGTCGTCATGATTTTTTAGTTTCCTTCAATCTTCAATGACCTCTCTGGCCTTTCCTGTCTCACAATGACCTCTTTAAGAAGAATGGGCTTAGCATCAGTTAACAGCCACTACGCAGCCACCACCATGAAGGTCACCAATCGGAGATTCTCTATTGCCATCATTTCTTCTACATTGATAAGTTTATCAGTGCACCGTAAGAAAGAGCTTGCCTTTCTGCCTTATCTATCGATCTATATCGGTATGGACTGATGGATTTCTATTTTATTCAATGCACAAGGCCTGACAATTAAGTTCATGAACTCATCTTAGGAAAAGTTTATATGCCTTATTGCTGAATATCACAATGGTCACCTTCACAGTACTCCCCTTGCTAAACAATGCACAGATACCAGTGTCTAGTCCACCTTTCAAAGTAATTTGGGAACTCTTTTCTGGAGTAGCCATCAGAGCTGTCATATTATCCTTGATGTCCTAAATGTCATTAAAATGTCTTCCCTTCAGTATTTCTGTTATCTTCATGTAAAGAAAAACATAATTAGGGGCCAGATGAAGTGATTAGGTTTTTCTAATATAGTTACTTGTTTACTGGCTAAAAATTCCCTCTCAGACAGTGCTGTGTGAGCTGGTGCATTGTGGTGATGCAAGAGCCATGAGTTGTCAGCCAAGATTTTCAGTTAAGATTTCCTGTTTACTTGATGTGGTATGCTTCTTATAGTCGACCAACAATTTTGATGCATAATTTGACAAGTTTTTGCAATATTTACATTAGTTCTGCTCATTACTAGATGCCCTAACCTCTCTTCATCAGTGATGCATTCTCTTCCCTCAGAAAAATGCTTAATCTGTTTGTACACTGCTATTTTCTTCATGGCATTATCCTCATAAACTTGGACTAACATGTCCCTGATTTCACTTCCACTCTTGTGAAGTTTAACAAGAAATTTACAAATGTTTGTTCATTGCTTTAATTCAAGCTCCAACATTCTCACAATGGCTCACCCAAACACACAACAATAATGAACCACCACTCAGCAAGACACCACCACATATCTACCTGAACACAGCTGTGAGACACTGATATACAAAGGCTATGAAACCTTACTGAGTTGTTTGTACTGTGATACCATGTGATGTACAGTGGTAAGTTCACTGACTTAATCGTCACTCCTCATATTTTAATTTGTTACTATCATTCTTTGTTTTTAGGCTCAAATCACCCAGAGTTGACCAATAGGAGACACTTTAAACTGGGTCCTATAGTCCTTTAGTGGAGTATGGCATTTAAAAACCAAGAGCTGTGGGCAGTGCCTGTGGCTCACAAACCAAGAGTTGAGTATTTGATGTGCTAATTGTTAGTGGGTATCACTGCTTCCAGATTCTACTGATATTCATCTATAACCATTAGTTAGTTCACATGAATACCTCCAATTCAAATCTAATAATACCTCAAGTTTCAGCTCGGTGCCTGTGGCTCAAGCGGCTAAGGTGCCAGTCACATACACCTAAGGAGGCGGGTTCGAATCCCCAGCCTGGGCCGCCAAACAACAATGATGGCTGCAACCAAAAAATGGCCAGGCGTTGTGGCGGGCGCCTGTGGTCCCAGCTGCTTGGGAGGCTGAGGCAGGAGACTCGCTTGAGCCCAGGAGTTGGAGGTTGCTGTGAGCGTGATGCCATGGCACTCTACCCAGGGGGATAGCTTGAGGCTCCGTCTCAAAAAGAAAAAAAAACCCTCAAGTTTCTCTCTAGCTTGCAAAAGGGGGCTACCATTAGCCTTTGCTTGTATGTTCAGTCTCCTATATGTGAACAATGCTCCAACCACACTGACATCCATGGTCTTATCGCCTTCTTAGGTCCTGACAGTGCTGTCAACTCCAGGAGAAAGGAAAGAAAGAGAAGGGAGAGAGAGGGGAGAGGAGAAGAGGGTAAGAGGAAGAGGAAAAGGTAGAAGAAGAATCTTCTGTTATCTCTTAAGTCCACTCCAGTCAGGCTTAACTCCCTACCATTCCTCCAAAACTGCTTTGGTCGAAGTCACCAATGACTTGCAAGCTGTTAAATCCAAAGGTTAGTTCTCGTTTTACTCGCCCCAAAGGTGACAACAGATACGACTGATCACACTTTCCTTCTGGAAACACTATCTTCACTTGGCTTTGCCTGGTTTTCCTCCCACCTCACTAGCAGCTGCACTGTTTGTGGGCACCTCAGCTCCCCACCTATTCATTCTGGGGGCCCTGGGGCTCAGTCCTTGGTCCTCTTCTCTTCTTCATCTATTTTCACCGCTTTTCTGATCTTGTCCAGTCTCGTGGCTTTAAATATCACCTGTGCCCTGCTATCTCCCAAGTCACATCTCCACTGGAACCTCCCCTCCAGACCTCTACATCTGTATTAGTTTCCTACGCCTGCTATGATAACGACTACCAACTGGGTAGCTTAAGACAACAAAAATATATTCTCTCACATGTCCAGAGGCTAAAAGTTTAAAATCAAGGTGTTGGCAGGTTGATTCCTTCGGGAGGTGCTGAGAAATCTATTCCCTGCCTCTCTCCTGGCTTCTGGAGGCTGCCAGCAATTCTTGGTGTTCCTGGGCTTCAAGATGCTTCTTCACATGGCACTCACTCTGTGAGTTACTGTGCCATTTTCCCTCTGTGTATTTCACCCAGTAACCTGTACTGAGTTAGGGAGCACTGCCCCCCCCGATCCAGTATGACCTCATCTTGACTTGATCATATCTGCAAAGACCCTGATTCCAAATAAGGTCACATTCACACGTTCTGGATAAACACAAATTTTGAAGGTTTGTTCAACCTAGCATAGTATCCCACTCAACATCTCCCTATGGCATGTCTCATTACATTTCTAATTTTCAAACCTGGATCCCTGATCTTATTTTCTGCCCTCAAACCCTCTTTGTCCTTACCCCTCCTTAGCTCAGCAAATGGTTCCTTTATCCTGCCAGTCATTCAGGCTTAAAACCTCAGAGACATCTCTTTCTTTCATGCCCCAGGAAATCCTGGGGGGAACCCTGCTTGTTCTGCCTGTAAAATGTTTCTAGAATCTGACCCCACCTCACTACTGCTCTGATCCAAGCTTCCATCCTCTCTCACTTGCATCATTTGTAACAACCTCCTCCTTGGGCTCCTAGATCCCACTGGAATATTCTTCCATCTGTGTACCACACACAAGTTAGAGAGATCCACTCAAAGTGCAAGTCAGACCATGTCACTCCTCTGCTCAAAACCCTCCCATGTTGGGTTGTCAGGTTTAAATACAGGATACCCAGTGAAAGATGAATTTCAGATAAACAGCAAATAATTTCATCATAAGTATATCCCATGTAATATTTGGGACATACTTATAGTAAAAAAATTACTCGAAAATTTTCTTTGGGCTTTCTCTGAAATTCAAATTTAACTAGGCATCATAAATTTTTATTTGATAAATTCAACACTCATAGCTCCATGGCTCCCATCTCACTTAGAGAAACACCCAGTGTTTCTTACAGTGGCCTACAGGGCCCTGGGTGACCTGCCTGCCAACTCTCTAACTTGTCTTTCTGCTTTCATCCTTTCCAACCCCTCTGCAGCCATGCCAGCCTCCTTCCAAATCTAAAATAAGCCAAGTTTACACCTATCTCAGGATCTCTGCCTGGTATTCACATCCCCTGGATACTCATACGATTTTCTCCTCACTTCTTCTAGGTCTTTGTTCAAAATGCCCCTCCCCAAGGCCTTTTTTGATTACTTCATTTATTCATTAACTCCCCCTGGTCTTCTATCCCCCTTCTTGCTTTATTTTTCTCCATAACACATATAATCTTCTAACATAAATTTTACTCATTTCTCTTGTTCATTATCTATCCTTTAATTAGAATGTCAGCTCCCTGAGGCCAGGGATTATTGTCTGCCTTGCTTACTACAGAAGAGTGCCTGGCTCCTAATAGAAGCTCAACAAATACTCATCAAATGAATGGTATCTAGATCCTTCATCTGTAAAATGAAAATACCTCCCTCACCATACAATTATTATGAGGATCACAGGAGTTAACAAAAGTAAAGCAGTGCTTAATAAACATCCCCCCTCTCAATGAAGGCTCCCAGCCAACTCTTACAGGTCTAAAAAAAGAGTTGAGTATGGTGCTGGCTACTGTTGCTGGCTACTCTTGGAGTTGCAGCTTTCCTCCTAGTGGCAAGTTCTGGAATTACAGGCATAGTGCCCTGGAAGTATAATATTAACCAGTTATTAGGGACTAAGCCTAGCAAATCCCCTTTTAAAGCTGACAAACATATGCCCAGGACTCCTGAACAGGGATCCCAGGAAAAGAGCAGCCACAAAGTGTCTCAGTGACCCTTTCTACATCCCCACAAGGACAATTACCTGCTGCAGGGTCCCATTTTCCCAGGCTCTGCCTCTGTTCATTCCTGGGTCCATTTTTTAATTCTGTCTCACTATCTGCCTTTGCTTTCATTATCCTCCGCCTGCCATGTAGGGGTTAGTTAAAGTGTCAGGAGCTATGTCATTTACAGCCTCCTGTTGCTAAGCAACAGACCCAGGTGAGCCCCTGAACTTCTTTCCTAGCAGCCGAACGTATCTGCAGGAGTGATGGGGGCCCTAGATGAACACTTTCATCACCTGGGACAAGCTGCCATCCTGGTGGCCCTGTCCCTCTTGGGACTAAGATAGGACTGACCCTGAGCTCTGGACTCCACTGTTCTCAGCCTCCTCTAATTAACCAGCACTGCTCAGGGCCTCCTGGGTGTCCAGCCCCAGGGAGCACATTAAGGAAGAGATGAATCAGGGCTGGGCCTTCCTATAGCAGTGCAGAGAGCCATTCCCAAGTAGGTCATTATAATGTGGGATGGGGCACCACATGAGGGAGTCACACTCGCTCTGCCTGCCAAGGATGTTCCCCAGAAGACCAAGAGAAGGTGACTGTTTGCACTGAGTCTTGAAGAATGAACAGGAATTGGCCTGGGACAATTGGGAGGATAATTGTCCCAGGCCATAGTACACAGGCTATGCAAATACCCAGAAGCAGGAAAAGCCCCTGCCTCACCTTTAAGCACTGGTTCAAGTCACAAAGTGGTAGGAACCGTGGAAGGTTCTGGGCTCTAGGCTGCCGCACTCACCCTGTAGCCGACTCTCTGTGTGACTTCAACTCTGTCCTTGCCTCTCTCTGGGTCTCAGTTTACAGTGGATCACAGAGGGCAGGGCTTGGATGAGATCTGTGTTTAGCAAAATATGACACACACGCGGAGGTATGCCCTGGGTTTAGGGGTGTTTCATGGCCAAAAATTTTTATTTGAATAGTCTTGAATCTACTTATGTAGTCTTAGAAAAAAAGATACCACATATAACTAGTATATCAAATGAGTGATATGTCATATTCCTTTCAAATACTTATACTTTTGATATTTTCAGGTGGTCCCTAAAGGGTGACCTGGGAATGCCCAAGACTTCAGAAACACTAAAGCAGTTTTTGAAGGCTGTTTCTGCTCTGCCAGAGTTGCCCACTGCTCTCTGTCTCAAAGACATAGCTTCTGGGGCACCTCAGGCAGGATTATCACCTTCATTTCACATTGGGCCACCAAGGTCTGGGGAGGTCACTCAGCAAGTCTGTGGCTTGCAGAGCTGGGCTTTGAGCCTGTGTCCATTCCCCACACTACGTTGGTGTCACTCACCCCTCTCTTCCAGTCCTCCAGTGGGTATAAACTGTGACTTTTTCACTAAGCGCATCCAAAGAGCATATCTACAAGTTCAGAATCCTGGAGTGGACCCACCATGAGATTTGGGCCAGTCATTTCTCCTCTCTGGGCCTCAGTTTTGCCATCTGTACAATAGGAGAATGCCAAGTGACACTGGGTGAGGATCAGGGTTTACTCTAACCATATGTTCCTGTAGTCAGAGTTTCTGGAAGCCCCTGAATGTCCAGGAAGCTGGGGGAAGAGGAGAAAAAAGAGATAGGAGCAGCCTCTCAGGCCTCCTGCTATGCAAATTGTCCTAAATTGCAAAAGCCCCAAAGATCCAGAGAGATGCTTCCCAGCATTGTCCTGGACAAGACACTCCAATCTTTCTGAGAGATCTGGCCTGTGTCAGCTTGATTTCTGGGATATTCTGAAGATCCCCCTCCCTCCCTGATGGCAGGTATAAGTACCTCCCTGATATGTGTAGGGTAACCACTATCCAGATTGCTTGGGACCAACAGGTTCTAAGAATGTGAAACTGTAAGGTTTTTTTTTTTTTTTTTGAGACAGAATGTCACTATGTCACCCTCAGTAGAGTGTCATGGTGTCACAGTTCACAGCAATCTCTAATTCTTGGGCTTAAATGATTCTCTTGCCTCAGTCTCCAAGTAACTGGGACTACAGGCGCCTGCCACAACGCTCGGCTATTTTTTGCTGCAGTTGTTATTGTTGTTTAGCTGGCCTAGGCTGGGTTCAAACCCACCAGCCTCGGGGTATGTGGCTGGCACCTTAACTACTGTGCTATGAACGCCAAGTCAATGAGACTGTAAGTTTTAAAACCAGATTGTCCAAAGAGAACCGAGAGGAGTTATCATAGTACCACTTTATGCCATGCTTTGTGTTAAGAGATTTACTCTCATTTCTTCCTGGAGCTCTCACAACAACCCATAAGGTAGGCCATGTTGTTATTATAGTTGTCCCATTCTCCAGATGAAAAGAACAGAGGCTCAGATGACAGATGACTTGCCAAGGTCACAGCTGCCAAGCGTTAGAGCCAATTTGCAAATCCAATATGAACAGAACGTACAAAGAGGCAAAGAGAGGCACAGAGAAAAGAGAATGAGTGAGAGTGAACTGCTTATCTTATTTGGTTTCTGGATCCAGCCATGCCTGAAGTCCACTTAGGCTTCTCAGTGATTAAGCTAGCATTTCTTCTTTGTTAAAGCCAGTTTAAGTTGGGTTTCTATCACTCACAATTCAGTCCCTGCACCCTCCCATTCAGGGATCCAGGGATATGTGTTTTAAGTAATTAATTCATTCACCCATTCAACAAACATCTATTAGCAGGCACTATGTGATAAGCAATGTGCTAGGGGCACAGTGTGGGTACGGCAATAAACAAGATACATTAGGGGGCCTCAAAGGACTGCCAATCTATTTGAGGAGGCAGATAGGAAAATAAGTGAGTATAATGAAGTGGGAGGGAGTCATGGAGAGAGAGAGACCACATGCTAGAGGGAGAGAGGGTAAGATACCATGAGGCAGCCAAAGGGTATCTGTCACCCGCAAAGAGATGGACGCAATGGTCTGCCCCCTGGAAATGATGTCAAATAGCGTTGGTGTAGAATGGGTGAGAGAGGCAGAGGGAAGACGAGAGATTTGTAGATAGGCCGCAGTGGACTCAAAGGTGGATTAGTGCCTGCTCTGTGTTTCATCCTTGGTAGATCAGGGTGTTTCCAAGATGAGCAAGATACAGTCCCACCCAGGGTAGTAGGGAGACCAGAAGCCCACAAATGTATGCACTGGGATATTATAGAGACAGGGAGAGAATCTATCTGCTGAGATACTAGAGGGGAGGGTGAATTCTAGGTTTGGGAGAAGACAGCAGACAAATTTTCTTTTTAGAGTCTATGTAAGCAGGGTCTTTTAAATGGAGTTGGGTGACCAGGGACAGCGTACATTCCAGGTGGGACTTGGTGTAGCAGGGGATGCATAGAAGCCTGGAGCCATGGAACAGCCACTCCTGTCTGGCCACCCAGCAGCCCGAGGCAGACAGTCTGAATGCACATCTCCCTCTGCTGCTGTTTCCTGAGGCTGTTCCTCAAAGCCAGACCTGAGACAAGGACTGGGATGCAAGTGGTTTTACTGGGAGGTGATTCCAGGGCAGTGAAGGAATGGGGACATGAGTCCAGGAAGGGAAAGAAGCCAGTACAGGGTTTTTTGTGAATAAGCTACTGCTGGGAACACCTGCAGCTCAGTCTTGCAGGGGACCCTCGGAGAAAGTGCATGGAACAGGCCTCAGCAATGTCCCTGAGGGGCAGGGAGGTGGGAGTCCTCCCTTCTTACTGAGGGTTGCTCCTGAGGGGTTGACTCCTGGTTTCTGGCCTGCGCCTGCTGGCTAAGCAAACTTCAGCAGGTCAAAGGACACTTTGGGGCAAGCTACGTCCAGGAGCTTATCTGCTGGCGACCACCCTTGGGCAAGTTGAAAGTTGGGGCCAAGGACTGAAAAGCAGCTGTCTCCTCCTCTGTGTGACCTAAGCTTCTCCGTGCCCTGGTCTTCTTGCCTCTAAAATGGAGTTGATGACAGCACCTCCCACTCAGAACTCATGAGGGTGTAAAATGCTTAGCATGGGGCCTGGGAAAATGGCAGCTGTGAGGGCTTTTAGAAAACTCTGTACAGCTGGAAAAGAGTGGGGACAACAAGAGATGAGTGGGGACAGGGAAGCAGAGGTGGCACAGGCAGGGACTAGAATGTCAGCACAGGGGATGAGGTCTGGACCAGAGCAGCACTGAGGGACACCAGGGCAGAGAGTAAGCAGGCTGTGGGTAGGAGAGATAGAAGGGAGCTCTGGATGGCTTCCCTCTGGCTCACCTGGACATCTCCTGGTCCTGGTGTTCATTCACACAGAGTGTCTCCATGACTGACTTCTCTGTACCAGTCACTGTCCTGGGAGGTGTATCTCAGCCTGCAAAGAACTCTTCATGCAGCCAGGAAGACAATCCTTGAGAAATAATAAGTTGGGCAAAACCCATTAGAACAGCCACCGGAAAGAGACATGGGGAGCTGAGGGAGCTCAAGGGGAGAGAAGGGTCGCTTTCAGCTGCAGAGGCCAGGAGGTGCTTCTGGAGGGTGGCTGTTTAGGGTCTGGGCCTTATGGGCAGGACAAAGATATGGACAGGTGAAGAGGGAGCAAGGCCCAGCCTCAGCAAAATCAGAGAGGTGGCAATTCACAGGGTGTGTGGAAGGAGGGTGGGGGCAGGGAATGCAAACCTCACTGTGGACCTCTCTTTGGGATTAGTATTATCTTGGTTTGTTCAGTTCAAGACTGTATTTAAGTTTAAAATTTAGATGCTCATGACATAGCTGAAACTGTGGGGAAGCAACACTTCACCCCTCCAAATGGTGGCAAGGTGTTTTGGCACAGCCCTAGATGGATGGGTTGGATTAGGTTCCCCAGAAGTAGACAAGGACAAGAGGTTTATTAAGAGAGTGCTACTAGAGAGGACTAGGGAGCTGGTGGGGGAGCAGGACAGGGAAGGGGAGGAAGCCAAGCAAGATTTGTGCATTGGTTACTTACTGCTGCATAACAAATTACCCCAGACTTAGCATTTGAAGCAACAAGCATTGATTATCTCACAATTTCTCTGGGCCAGGAATCCAGGAGTGGCTTAGACGGATGGCTCTGGCCCAAGGTATCTAAGGAGGAGACAGTCAAGGTGTGGCCAGGACTGCAGTCATCTCAAGGCCCAACTCAGGGAGGACCCATTTCTAAATTCACTCTTGTGAGCATAGACAGGCCTTAGGTCCTCACTGGCTATTGGCCAGAGATATCAATTCCCTGCCACGTGGACTACTCACACATGGTAGCTTGCCTGCCCTAGAGAGAGAGATCTGGAAGGGAAAGAGAGCAAAAAAGAGCCCCCCACCAAAGACAGAAGCCATAGTCTTTTTATAACCTAATCTTGGAAGTGATATTTCATCACAGCCTGCACTCAAATGGAGGGGATTACACAAGAATGTGAATACCAGCCGGCAAGCATCTTAGGGCCAGCTTAGAATATATGCCAACCACAGCAAGGTTTTAGGCAAAGTCCCAGCCTTGGTCAGATCCCACAGGGAGCTCTGGAGTATAAAGCAGATCTCTGAGTCTGTGTGTCTCAAGGGAAGGGAACTGGGCTTTCACACTTTTGCCCCAGTCTGTCATTGAGACTTAATAGCTAGGTAGTGCAGGCTTGTATGAACAAAGCAAGTCCAGTAACCCAAGAACAGCCAAAGAAGGTCACAGCTTTGAACTCTCAGAAAAAAAGCACATAGGGCAGCACCTATGGCTCAAAGCAGTAGGGCCCTGGCCCTATATACTGGAGGTGGTGGGTTCAAACCCGAACCCCAGCCAAAAACTGCAAAGAAAAAGAAAGAAAGCACATGGAATTTGGGGTAAACACACAAAAACCATAAAAGACCCAAGAGGATTCAGATGGAGCATAGGCAGTGAAGGGGGTGATTTGGAGACATTTATCAAATCAATCTCACCTCTAGACATTTCTCCAACAGACACACCGAAGAAACAGCCTGAATATTTATCAGGAGGATCTGGTTAAGTATATTATGGGTCTATTCACACACTGGATTATTATATAGCTGTTAAGAGAACTAATAGAAAAATATCTCCCAGACACATCATTAAGTGAAAAAAGCAGCCTGTAAGAGATTAACTGTATCTAAGAGAAAGAAATTATTTGTGCATATCTATACTTGCAAAGGGATGGGAATTCTTGGGTGAGATTTAAACAATAAATTATTATTGGTGAGGGAGTTACTAAGAGCCTGGGGTGGGAGGGAGACTTTTTCATTGTCTGACTTCAGTCATTAAATATTTAACTGTGTGCATGCATTACTTTTGCAACAATTTTAAGACTAGTTTTCAAATAAAAGAGAATGAAGCCAGAATCTCAAGTTCCTAGAAGTCACACATATAAACTTATGACTCTTCCTGTCTCCTGTCCCTGCTGCTCTAAGGATCCAGCTGAAGTGGCTCTGATCCAGCCAAGTCATCACTGAGAGAACTGGTTTGGTTCAATGAGCTGGTATTGCCTGTCTAATTTGTTTCCACTTTGCGTTGTATAATTTACTCTGAAGACTAGGTTGTATGTTGTGTTTCACTCTAATTTTTTTACAATAGCCGTTGGCCAAAAGCATTAAAGATCTGATTTTGACAGCTGTGTAAATTACCAGCCTATACCAGCCTATTTCTGTCTCATCCTGTTCAGTCATCCTCCCCAGTGCCACCCCCTTGACCTCCACCCTGTTGAAATCCCCTCATGTAAGCCAACAGTGGCAATTCAGAGATCCATGTTCGAGCCAGAGGCAGCTCAGGGGGTTGTAGGAGCATGAAGGAAATACCTAAGGGGCCTGGGGACGGGGATTGGGGTGAGGAGAGACTTCCCAAAGAGGTGCTGCCTCAGCTGAGCTGTGAAGGCTGCAGATGACAAAGTGAAATGAGGAAAGTGGTGGAAAGCTCTCAAGAAAGAACGTTCCAGCAAAATGCTTCCTACAGCACATGCAAAGACCTGGAGGCAAGAAGAGACTTGGAACTGTCTACGGCAAGATCCCCAGGGCCTAGAACAGTGTCAGGCACATAGTTGGTGCTGAATAATTCTCAGTGGAGTAGGTAAAGCATGGCATGTTCAGAGAACTGCAGGTGACCCTGGGCAGCCAGAAGGCAACTGCAAGGCAGGGAGAGACCATGCAGAGGCTGGAGAGTTCTGCAGGGGCCAGACTAGGAAAGCCCCTGAACATCAAGTTAGAAGTGTTGAGTACCAGAGAGCCATCATGAGGTTTTGATTTGGGGGAGTGGGGGAGATTTCTGGATTGGAACAGTTTTTGAAAGACCTTCTGGTCCCTCATGTGGAAAGTGACCTGGAGGGGACAGGGCTGGAGGCAGGGAGACTAGTAAGGAGGCTGATGCCATAATTCAGATGACAAAGGATGATTTAGAATCTCACTTTCTATTGCAGTCATTTTCTGTTGCTTATAACAGAATTTATTTCTACAGTATGGAGGCTGAGAAGTCCCAGATAGAGGGACTACACCTGGCAAGGATCTTCTCACCGGTGGGGACTCTCTGCAGGGTTCCAAGGCAGCATAGGGCATCGCATGACAAGGGGGCTGGGTCTCTCTTCACCTTTTTATAAGCCACCAGTCTCACTCCCATGATACCCACTAAACCAATAACCCATCAATTCATTAATCCATAGTCTGCCTCATGACCCAATCACCTCTTAAAGTCCCCACCTCTCAATACTGCCACATTGGGTATAAATTTCAACATGAGTTTTGGGTGGCACCAATAGTCAACCCATCATAGTATCTTCTGACCAACTACTGTACTGCCCTTCTGCCACTCAGGATTAATGAGAATCCCAGAATCTTGTCCAGCCCAATCTGTCCTCCATGTTGACATTAATCAGCACAGAGGAAATCCAGATATCACCCTCCTAGATCCAGGCACTATGCCCCTAGTGATACAACCAGAGATGGCACTCATGTCCAAGCCAGCATGAGGTCTTCTTCATGCCTTTCTAATTATCCAGGTTGTGCAAGTGTATCAGTCATTGCTTAGTCACAAATATAGGAGCCACTCTAGATATTTCAAGCAGAGAAAGATTGAATGCATGAAATTTATTTCAAAGGTGTCAGCAAGTGAGAACAGAAGAACAAAAGGGAAGAAAAGGTGACAGCAAGAAGCTGCTACCAGTCCAGGCTTGGTCCACAAGGCCAGCACTCACTGCCAGCTACTGTGGGTACTGCCACTGCCATTGATCAGGAGCCACCCCTGAAGTCACTAGTGGATCCACGGACACTGCCAGAGCCCACACTTGCCTGTGGCTGACTGAGGTTGTCTGTGGCTGCTGCCACTGTGACCCATCTCTTGCCAGGGCCTGCCATTGGCAGGACCTACTGGCCCCAGCTCATGAGATATTCTGAAAAATGTAGTTTGAAGCCTTCCAGCCTCAACAATAATAGGAGAGTATGGGCGGGTGAGGTGGGGCTGAGAGCCAACAGCAAATAATGGGCCCACAAGGCCTCTTCAGTCATTCAAGCAAATAACTGAAGACCCCCTTTGAAAACAGGAACCTAAAGTGGATGGACTTACATCCATGTAGCACCAAGGTGGGGGCCAGAATAAACCTTTGAGATGAATGAGCCCAGGTCCAGATGTGGCCTCTGTACGTGTCCCAGAGGACAGCTCTTGTGAGGTCAGGGAGGGCTGTAGCTCCCACATCCCAATCCTGCAATGCAGCTGGCCCCTCTTCTCTCTAGCCCTCTTGCTGGCCGCTAAAGGGACTTCACACAACCATCTGAGGAACTGGTTTGTGCCCAGGTCTTCATTTATAAAGGTGACAGAGTGATGACACAGAGAAGCTAATGCTGTTGAAAGAAGGATCTATTACTTACGGTTCCCAGGAGAAAGGCATGTGCCAGGCCACCCAAGCCACATGGGGAAGCACCATGTTTGGTCTGGAGGCAGAGGCAGGAGTGAAGGCAAGGCAGAGGCCTTGAGGGGTCTGAGGGGTCTCCTTGGGAAAGGGAAAGCAGGGTAAAGGGCTTACAATTGGCTGGGTTGAGCAATTCTACAGTTGTGGGGGCATCAGTGCTGTCCCTAGCTGTCTGGTACTTGGCTCTGAGTTGATTTAGGGCAAGGAAAATAATGCTTTGGTATCTGAGAGTGAGAGAAAGCAAATGGGCTCTGAATAGCCGGGCAGATGTAGACAACTGTGGCTGTTAGTTTGGCCCTGAGATTAATGGATGCCAAAGAGACAAATATAGAATCTAAGAAAATACAGGCAGGAAGCTACTTGAAAATGATCGATCTTGTGTTATTCTCACCCATACACCCATTTCACAGATGGGAAAGTGGAGAGTAGTTGAGATGAGGACTCAGGCCACCTGGTGTCCCAATCCAGCCCCTAACCCTGACTCCTGGAAGCATTGGGAAGTCCCTGCAAGGCTGACTAAATCTTCTCCTGTACGTTTTTTGTCCTAGCTGCTCCATGTTAGTTTTCTGCAATAAGCCTCCCACCCTGTCAGCTTTCTTACTCTCACCCAGTACCTGGGGCTCAGCAGATTGGAAAATCTCCTCTGCAGTGGTGGGTTCAGAAACCCTTCTGGAACGGCTTCTTCCTAAAGAAGCAGCTCAGAGTGGTAGAAAAAGCACGGCGGAATGAGTGTACTAGAACTACATGCACCCACACGCCCATCTCAGGAATGAGGGCAAACAAGCAAAATGGCGAGTGTGTGAGAACCTCGTACATATCAGGCTTTTTCTGGTGGTCCTCAGGAGGATGGTCCCCCTGCCTCCATCTCACCCAAGCCACACAGACTACCACTCCCAGTGTGTTCGCCTCCCTGGGGCCTTGTCAGTAATGTCCCTTCCTTGCCCATCCCATTTGAAAACCTCCTGGCAGATAATGTCTAACTGGCTGTGGACCTCCCCACCAACTGGTAGCTTCCTGGGGGCAGGACCGTGTCTGTCTTATTTCAACTTTATCTCCAGTGCTGGAAACACATAAGGCACTCAATAAATGCCTTTTTTGAAGAATGAATGAGTGAATGAGCGAGTGAATGAATGAATTAGTGAGTGGATGAATGAATGATAGTTGGGCTCACATAGGAGGAATGACTTGCCCAGGCCTCCCAGCTCTGTAAGTGGCAAGGTCAGATCCGATGCTATTTCCCAGAAACCTCCCACCCTAGATCAGGCACCAGGAGGGATACCACCTGCCTGTGATGCTTCCTACCTGGCTTTAGCCCCCTGCCTGCAGTCTCCCATTCTTGTGAAATGGGGGTGCCCAGGAGTCTTCCCAAGGACACCGGCCCACCAGCCCTTGGACAGTGTCCACCCTACTCCCTACAGGAAAACCATGGGGAGGTGCCTCCAGCCCTGCTCCCCACTCTGCCCCCACCCCAGGCCCTGGAGGAGAAGGGAGTACACAGCACAACTCCCCCCAACCCTCTCGCCCCCGCGCCCACCGCCCACCTCCTGGGCAAGGCAGCTACTGCAATCTGTAGCCTGACCTCAATTAGCCGGGAGCCCAGGCGTGCCAATTACCGCGTCAATCACTGTTGGGCGCCAGGAAGGAGAGAAAAGGGAGGGAGAAGGAGGGAAGGAGGGAGCGGGACAGGGAGGGAAGAACAGCCCTGGGCCCCTAGACTGGCTGAAATCGGTCCCTGCCGCGGAAGATGCCTTGCTCTCCTGTAGCCTACCTCGGAGCTCAGGGTATCCCTCTCGTCATTACAGAGTGTCCCAAAGGTCGCCGTACATTATAGGGAAAATGGGAAATTGTAACTAGATGTACCTTTACTTATAAAATATTCACTACAAAATTTTACAAAATATTTCTCTACATGTTGATAGAATAAAAATAAAAAATATGAACTATAATGTAATATAAAATATAATATTAGTTTGTTAATTTTTCCTATGTGTGGCGACCTTTGGGATACTTTGGACTCCTCCCAGGTGGAGAACTGTAGGGTCTTCCCCCCACCGAACACTCACTTACCTCCCCATGCCCCACGCTGCTCGACTCCTGTGTCTGCCTCAGTTTCCCTATAAGCTCCATGAAAAGGAGCTGGCATTCTGCCCCTCCTGTACTCCCTAGACACTTAAATAAATTGTGATGTAAGTAAAAGAGCAAATCTGTCACAGGGGAATCAAAATAATACCACAGAAGACATCTGTCAGAATAAAGCAGGATGTCCAGAGAATTAAGGAGGGTTGGCACACAGAGAGCGCCCCCTAAATGCTGTCACTATCTCCACCCGTTTATTCAAACACTGATGATGCCATCTGTGTGCCAGGTTCTAGGTCAAGTGCATGGTCTGCTGGTTTTGACTAGATTGTTAAGGTTTGTCTTCTCCACATGCCTCCTATTTCAAACCCTAAAGCTTTTGCTTCTTTGAACTTGAAAAATATGAGGTGGCGACACAAAAGGAGGCAGAAGAAGGAGATAGTTGGATAAGAGAGCAGTAAGCGGACTAAACAGTCTTGGCCTCTATCCTTGAGGGATGTCCTGCCCCAGTGAGCAGACATCTTCCTGTTGACTGTATGAACAGGACACTGGCTGCCCAACTTTGGTTTCCCCAGCACTCTTTTCAGTTTTCCTTCTCCCAGTGCTTCTGGGGAGCTCCTGCCTGCCTGCCTCCCCCCCCACCACCACCACCACCAACAACTCCCTGCTGTGGTTGGGTTCTAATCAGGCCGGATGCTCCAGCAGTGACTCAGGCCGGCCAATCAGAGTTCCCTCCATCAGCATAGCCAAAGTGATTGGTCTACAGGTGGGCATGTGGCCCCAGCAAAGCCAATCAGAGTTTTCCCTGAGATTGCTGTAGAGACCTGGAGCAAAATGCTCTCAGTTAAGGTGGCTGAAAAGGGAGTTTGAGTATGAGATTGCTGGTGGTGACTTACTGGCCATAAACAGAGCCTGTTTGCATAAATGAAGCCAAGCCCAGGATAGATGAGGAGAGAGATAGAGACATTGCTTGAGTCCCTGGTTCTCCCAATTAATTGAGTCAACAGATTAAAACTTGCTTAAGTCAGTAGAAGTTGGGTTTCCATCAATTGTAACAAAAATCTTATTTTCAATTGAAAAATAACATTTTTATTCATACCCCTGAGTACCTTATTACTGTATAAGCCCCCTTCACTTAGATCACTAGTTCACTCAAATTTTAGGTGAAGAATAAGAAAGTTTTTCTTCATTAGGATTCTGAAATACAAAAACTTAATAAAATGGTTTCGGTTAAAATTTACAATAATTAAAGACAAGATCATGGGGGCCCCAACCTTCTCCTGGGAAACCGTTCTCCCCTGCAGGACTCTCTAGGTGTTCTCTCTGTCCCTGAGGTACTATGGCACAGTAGATGTGAATCACAGAACCACATCCTCCTAGAACAAAGAAGAGGCTGGCATTTGGAACAGAAAAGCCTTGCTTTCCCAGCAAAAGTGATTTCTAGTATTAATGGGCGGAACCTTCTCCTAGATTGATCCCCCTTTTCACAGGACTAATTATAGATTTATTAATATTTATAGGCCTCTAGTCACAGCCGATAGCTCTTGTTTGAGGACATTAAGCCTTATCTCACTACCTTCAGGAAGGGGCACTTGAAGCCAGCTCTAATTGGCTGACCTGCAATCAAGATAGAAGGGAAAAAATGACAATAGCTCGCCTGTTGCCATGTATTAAAATACGATCCGCCCAGCTTAATGATTATCTTTAGAATTAATAATCTTGCTAGTCCAGGTTTGGCCCTAATAGCAGGAAATCGTATTAAATACTTTGCTAAGAGCAATCAGCTTTTTGATAAGGCTAATGGCCCTGCCCCTGGCTGTTTCTCATCACTGAGCTCTGTTTTCCTGCTCCAGCAAAAGGCCAGTTTGTCCATATCACTTGTCATCTAAAGTTAGCATCACCTGGTGCTGTCTCTTGGTGGGGCTCCCGCCGCCTCTCTCATCCCCATCCCATCCATCTTAGGTGCTGCAACAAGATTAATCTTTGGAAGATGCAGCTCTGGCCCTGCCATGCCCCTACTCTATAATCGTTGGTGGCTCCCCATTGCCTATTCTATGCATGGGCATATACCTCTTTAAAATCCAGTCCCAACTGCTCCATACTTTGTTTTCTTCAAGGGTCTAAATCTCTAGCAACATTGCACAATTAGCTTCTGTTTCTAGGATACAGCCATGGTAGCAGAGAAATAACATAAGTTTGGTAATGACCTGGGGTCAGATCTGAATGCTACAATTTCCTACTTGTTTGACCTGCTTGTTTGACCTTGTGCAAAGTGCTCCACTGTTTTGAGCCTGTTTTCCCATCTGCAAAATGGAAATAATAATATTGTTTGCTTCATATGGCTTGTTGAAAGGATTGCATGTCATCAAGTAGGCAAAATGCCTCATCAGGTGTCTGGCCTGGGCTCAGATACACAGTTAACACTTGTGCCAACCCTTTCCCTAATTTTGCAACTTTACGTCCCTTTACCTAAAGTGCAGAGGAGTGTGGAGCTTCAGAGCTCAGGTATCTGAGAATTCAAATCCAGACTTGGGTGATTTGAGGCAAGTGTCTTAATCTCCCTAAGTCTCAGTTTCTTCTTCCATGAAATGGGTATAATGGTCCCATTACCTACCACTATTATGAGCTTTAAATAACAAAAATACAGGCAAAACACTTAACAGTGCCTGGCACATACTAACTGTTCAATAAATATTAGTTGTACTCTTGTTAGATTCCCAGTTTTCAAAGCACCTTCTCTTCCAGGAAGCCCTCTTGCACCTAACGTTTTTCAGTTTCTCTCTTGTAACGTTTCACACTCTCCACAGATCATTTGGTGCTTCCATCTCCCCTTGGCCACCCCCAGCTGGGCTGGGAGTACTCAAGGATCAAGTTGTGCCCAGCTCTGCACTCTCTCCCCAGGTCCTGGGTGCCTGGCATGAGATTCAGCACAGAGCAGACGCTCAGAGGTTGGCTCAGTCGTGACGATAACAGCTAAGTACCAGATGTTCACTATGTGGCAGGCACTGTGTAGGTACCCCAACAGCAATTCATTTGTAACATTCATAGCAATTAACAAGCAATTAATTCACTCCCTATAGTAATTAATAGCACCCGTTCTTCCAATCCCGGGAGATGGATTCTGTTAGTATGTCCAGCATATGGGGCAGGAAACTGAGGTGTGCAGAGATGAAATGACTTGTTCATGGTCACACAGAACGTAAACAAGACGCATGGGGCTGCCGAGCGAGCGTCAAGGAACTAAAGGTAGCCATCTCCCCAAGCTCTTCTCAGATGGCCCCAGCAGGGGAAGCTATGGCTTCTTTCTTGTTTTTTTTTTTTTTTTTT